>NC_090265.1:809987818-810303587 GCF_040414725.1 Anabrus simplex | reverse complement strand
GACAACATGAGGGAGAATACAAATATCACATTAATTAACCTTTGTTGGTTTCATTTAACATATTATGAACATTTATCTGACGATAATTCCGTAAAATTCTATACATAAATTCATCATAGCATTTCTGAAATCTTGACCATAAAATCATGATTTATTGAATAGTTCTTTGAAAATCTGCCAATCATAAAATAATTAATTTTTAAAGACATTCACTTTGTTCATTCATCTGTGTCACATATCAGCATACAGTTTGCCTTCCCATATTCTATCTGTTTTGATCGTTTATCTATCTGTCTAACATACAACTTGAATATCCCAACGATCCAGTCTTCCTATCGTTGCATGATAATGTAATCATCTGTTAATCAGCCAAAGTGACCAAATTCGGTAAATAAATCAAACATGATAACACGTATCTGGAACCTTCAGCTTTGCCGTACCTAAATAAACAATGTCTAACTACTGACATACTCATTGTAAACAGTAATGCTAGGATGTCCTCACTCCGTCTGCTTTCCTCCAAAGATTTCCTGTAAGAAACACTACTGCGTAAAAAAATCAACTGCTACAAGCAACTACTCTGAATGCTAACGTACTGCAACAGGTGACATTAACCTCTTAAACAACACATCTCACTGTTTATTCGTATCATTTATCGCAGATCCTCTCAAATTTGTTCTTTAATACACTCATCTTACCTTCTTCTTCTTCTTATTCTTCTTCTTTTCTAGCCTATTTCAATCCACTGCTGGATATAGGCCTCTTCCATACCTTTCCATCGTCTTCGGTCTTGAGCCACTTGGAACCAGCGTGTTCCAGCCAACAGCTTTACGTCGTCGAGCCATCTCTTCTGGGGTCTTCCAATGCCTCTCTTGTGTCCCTTCTTGCCATACCATAAATTCACATTTCGATGATTTTCACACGCTCGAAATTTAAAATCTCCGGGATACCTTTTGAAATACTATCAGCACATCATATCGCTTGCCTATTCGAAAAATCCTTAAAACATTGCTTGATGAACATCTCATTTAAACCATCACCAATCTAGATTCATTGACATTCTCGAAAACTTACTACATTGCCGTAGTATCAATCTCAACAAACCACATTATCATAATAATCACATTACATCACCATAATATACTCAACGACCCTATAATTTACCATACCTTACCTCGAAATGTGCACCATGCCTACATTATAATTCTAAATACACAAGCGCATGTATCCGAAGAACCTCAACTACTCGCGTATAAAATCATCTCATAGTTGACAGCATAATCGCACTTCACTAAATTATGTGACACAAATCATTCTATAGAAGATCTCAACACTGACATGTTAATTACATATGATCACTCACTAGAATTACATACGCAGCACTCAGTATTACCTTATTTACGAATAGGCTCTTGCAAACATTCAAACAGTATCAGGAAATTCCAAAAAAGTATTACCACTCTTGTATGCCTTCATCACCTGAACATTCACGGCAAACCGAATTGCTACTCTTACCAATGATCGGGTTATCACTCTCTGGCAGATAGACAATGACGATCACGTTAGGTTACTCAAGCTGTATACCCTTATAGTCACCTGATTAACATGGTTTAAAATCTAATACAAGCTCTCTACAGATAGAATAAAGGAAGACAATGCCTGGGTACTTATCATTGACGACTCTGGTGTTCATCCCATCTTCTTGGTTGCTGTAGTCCTGGACATTCATTTCCATATCCTGTCATATAATTCCATCTGAACTCAGACCCATCAAGACACTAGTCTTGATTTAAGCACACATCAGTGCCTTGTTTGGATTCATGTTAATGATAAACCAGGTCCGTTGTCCTTCCAATCTGAAACTCGTACAAATGATATTCAGTGCAAATAGATTTTAAATTATCTCAGTTTTATTTACAACACTTGCTTTTCGTATATTACTATTATGCGATATGTTGCCGAGCTCTTTAAACCTTACAATATCATTCAATTCCTTATAATTTCAACAATTCCTTCTCAACATGTACCAGAGCTGTTTAGTCAAACTTCTTCGATGTTTTTTTTCATTCATTGTCGTTAAAACAAAATCTTATTTTTATAATATTACAATAATACATCAGTTCGCATTTCATGATTCCTACTAAAATTACCACACTGTAATCTCCCATCTGTTTTTGACATTTGAGGAACATTTTGTCTAACATAGTCGCTCTCTTCATTCAAGAAAATATGCAAAGGAACACACGCTGCCATTCATTCATCTTCTTAATGCATACAATCCATTACTCCGCACACGTCTTCCTGATGATTAAACTTGCACTATTCCAAACCGTTCCATGGCCTCTGCCATGTGACGTTCCTGGACCTGAATGTTACATATGAGATTTATCTTCTCAGCTGTTGATGCAATCTTTTATTTTCTGGTCTCTATTTGTGTCCCAGCTCATGTTTTCTTAACTCACGTCATCCGAATACCATGGGGTTCTGAGCTTATGAATTTCCTGATTTTATTTCCATCAAATTTCCTCTTAAATGAGCGAGTTATCTCGGTTTACGGACGTAGTTGGGCGTATTCCTGCTGGACGTGTACTTCTGCACAGTTTCTGTTGATCTATTCTTATAACTTTCAATGGTTCATACTCTATCTAGAGAGCATTGAAAGGTTATAATACCTATTTTACATATCAGCTGTAAGTTTGGTGGTGTATACAGTATATTTTGATATACCTATTCTATCTAATGTACTGTGTAGTGTGATACTCTCTAGTTCTGATTGCATGCATATAGGAAGGAGAAGGTAGGTAGGTAGGTAGGTAGGTAGGTATTAGTTGTATTCTATTGCTCAGATCACAGGATCATGCTTTCAAACCTGGCAAAGGTAGTCAAAATTTTTAAGGGCGGATAAAAACCCTTTGACACTCCGTAGCTAGTCAGCATATAATAGACCTCAGATTATTGGTAACAACATGAACAGGGTATATGAGCGTTAGAGGATGGGTCATGCTGATAAATAATTCAATATCTCGCACCATTGTCATTTTATCAGCTGCTGGAGTTAGCCAATCAGATCACTTCATGGGTGGATTCAAATGGGCTTTATGGTGGCGCTGTTGCTAGATCTGCATGTGACTTAAGACTGGCTTTAGAGTCATGCCAATAAATCATCAAACACACTATTGATTTCAGCCAGCTTCACTGTAGCATACTTGTTTTGACGCAATCCTGTCAGCTCTGAAGTCTGTATTCGTACCCCTCCCCTGGTGGAATTTTATTCTTCAACTGGTGTTCTCATAATACCAATATAAATGGTCCGTTATTGGACATTATAAATTTTCCAGCTAACTCATTCTTGGTTGCCAGCGTTTCGCCCTCGTGTGCAAGGGTGGGCTCATCAGTTGGTACCTAACACACCTACCAATACGCTGGCTAGTGCATATCGTGGAGGCCACTGCGTAGGCTAACTGGAGCCACCGGCAGTGCCAGTGCACTAAGAGAATTCGTCTCATTACCAAAAGTTGATGCCTGCTTGGCCATCAGATGATATAGATGTTGATTCCCATAGGGAATCTGAAATATTTGTCCTGAATGAGTAAATTTATAATACCAATATAAATGGTCCGTTATTGGACATTATAAATTTTCCAGCTAACTCATTCTAACTCTCGATATGCACTAGCCGATGGCCGATGAACGTCTCCATCCTATCGCATAGAAGTATAAATTCATCACTGACCGCAGAATTCTAACGCAAATCGCATGACAAACGCCTTGCAAACTAAGTCGGTCTACCCACAACTACTACAAATTATCACTCACTGTATTAGAAAACAATAAGAAAACATATTTATTAAACTAAGGAAAAATAATAAAGAACTGAAAACTCGTGTTATTATGAACTTTCACAATCGTTGATTCAAATCAATAATAATTTGTAAAATTCAACATTTAAGTCAGCGCTGGCTTACTAACAAAATAATATGATATAATGAATTCAGTATCTGAAATGAACTCAAGTTTCCATATCCATAATCATTTTTGAATAAATCAATCATTCACATTTATCACTGTATCACAATTACATCGTAGTTTTAAAAAAAATTGAATTCCTCCTTATAATTTATAAAGTCTGAAATCATGACATCTGAATTCGTTAATGTAGTATATCATTGGTGAAGAACTGTATTATGATGACTGACGTGCTAAGGTTTTCATCCCTATTGCCTCTTAAATCACGGCTCCTAATTTACTATCTTCTCATTTAAAATTATAACATGAATTATAAATCAACACTCAAAATATAAAATATTCTATCTCACTATTCTATCTAAATAATTCTTGATTTACTGCTATACGGTTCAATATGCATCCATTCGTTAAATTTATCTCTAATTTATCGTATGTGCAAGTAATTCAATAAGTATCTACGTTATATCTCGGTACTATTTATATGCATCACTTCTACTATTTATATTGGCTTAACATACCTTACACTTCACATATGTTACGAGAATACGTCATAAGATACATATATTTTAATATTAACAGCTGTATTTGACGTTACACCATCTCTCAAATCTCGACTATTTGTAATATTCACCATTCATACCTTATTTTATGTCACTCCCACGGTGTATTTCTTTCCTTGTGCTTGCATCGTCTAACTGATCCAATATATTCATATTTAGCATCTACCATCCATATATACATCTCATAATTACCGTAACACACTTTATCATACTTAAATCAATTCATATATCTTCTTACTTCATTATAAAACCGTCAATTAATTCCATTTCATCTCTCTCAATACCATTTCTAATCATTCATAACTTCATAATAAATGCAATTACTAAGACGTAACCCTCTTCTCTATGTAAATACTCCTTTACATAGATCAATTCTCTTCCAAAATTACGATGCTTAACCTTAAATATTGCGTTCATACATTTAACAACATTACAAGGAATAACTCGACTATATGTTTCACTTCTTCTCATGCGATCCACCTGTGACGTAATCCTTGACTGAATGGTTTCGCGAAATTCATAGATATTATTCACCATATGATCATCTTTGCATTCAGCTGTTAGATAACTTTTCTTCCTACTCTTATTCTCAATTACTTTGGTAATTCACTTATTTCATGCATAGCCATACTCCACAAGATATCAATCTAATTATACACTTAGTATAGTATTAGCAGCTTAAATGTATCGCACTTCACTTCACTGTTTCACTTGCACTCATAAATATTTCACACTTAGAATACTCTATTCTAATGCACACGCCTAGCTAAATTAAGAATTATAATACTTATGGCAAACACTTAGCTCGTCTTTCATCATATCAGCCGTCAGTTGCTCTCCTCCTGCTGCTCGTCACATCGCTGGTTCATTGGCCATGGTTTGAGGTTCGGTTAGATTCCTCATCTCATCTTAGGTAGGTTCAGCTGGGCGGATAATATCTCCCTCCAGGTTGGTCCATCTGGATGCTTAGCAAGTCATCTTCTCGGAATAACTGCCAATATAATCAAATAATGTCAACAAGTAAATGTTCATCTTAAGTTTTTCTTAGAGCAATATTTTTTAAAAACTATTCTCTTAGTCTTCTCTTGTGTTCTAATAAACCAATTCTCTAAATCTGCGTAAGATCTTCTGTCTTGTCTCACGAAAATCTTCAATTTTAAATTGTTTTCTAAAAATATTATTCCTTCCTTGATTTTTCTTCTGACGGAGTTATTTTCTCCTATCCTTTTCTTTTCTTACGGCTTCCAATTAATGATTTCCGAAGTATCGCTGATCTTGTGGCTCGGGTCTATCAGTATACTATTTAAATAAATTCTCGTCTATCCCGCTGTATCTATATTTTTCACAGTGTTTCTGCAGGTATTTTGTCATCTTCTCTTAAATTATAATAGCTATTCTTCAAAACTTCTGCTGTAATTTTTACAATTTTTTTTCTTCTACGCAGCAACAGCAATTTGCTTCCTCTCTTCTCGAGTTCAGTTTTTCAAGTAAGTTTTTCAATAATCTCTATTATTTTACTTGTTTTTTTTTTAAAAACAATCCCCCTGACATTGCTCTGTTCTGCACTGCCTTTGAAAGGTAGTTGTTCCAAGTTAATCATGGCCTCCTATTGTATCCACATGTCAAGACTTCCTTGTATACTCTCTTGGGTCTGAGTGGTCTATACCTTTCCTAGGCGCCATTTTGGAACACGTCCGAAAATGCAACGGGCACAGAGTTTTGTCCTTGATTATTCGAAGAGAAAGCACTAGCAGTGTCATCTTAGGAAATTTCTAGTATGGTTATTATTAAATAGTTCTCACTAATGTACATTTTGGGTCATGTCTTGGTTTTCTTTTTTTTTCTCAGGCCAGAAGGAAAGGACTACTCAGTGCATCGGTTGATCCTCGGTACACACACGTCGGATGAACAGAACCATCTACTCATTGCTAGTGTGCAACTGCCAAATGAAGATGCTCAGTTTGATGCTTCACATTATGACAATGAAAAAGGCGGTAAGTACAGCACTGTAAATAATTTTTCTACAACTGTGCGCAAATGAGAGAAATATGTTGGTAACGTGTTTGTACTGTAATTGGCTGTGTCCGTGTTACAAGGTTACTTTTTGTGTGGAATGCTGTTAATGTTCTCAGGATTCATTGAATTATGTAAGGTATGATTGTAAGACTTGATCTAGATTGAAGGGTTGAGATCAGGGGGGTGAAACTCTAATAGGGCTTTTGGTTCCAATCTGTAGCTAGCTTCAGGTAGTTTCAGTCTCTTTTTCTAGATGGCGCTGGAGGTCATTCATAACGTGTAAATAGTTATATACACGTTCTGTAGATGGCACGCAAGTAAGCATGAAATGAGCGTTGTTAATAATTAAAGGCAGTTTGTCTCGAAGTGAAGTATTTAAAGTATTTCAAGTCTAACCTCAATCAGTGGGCACTTCTCACAAATTAATTAGTCATAAAACGTCAAGCATTGTGGAGATAATATTGCTGAATTGCATCGAATTCGACTTTACCCAATCGATTAACCTTGTTCGAACTTATATCGATTTTAATCGATAGTTCCCATGATGCTACAGTATTTGTGTTGTTTGAATTCCAAGTGCTCATGTGCTTGTGATGTAAATCTTAGTTCCTTGTGCTTGTTTATTTGAAATAATATTTTCGCCAGTCCTCCTGAAATCCTGTATTTCCTGTTTGAGTACACATCAGGGGCTGAAAGGTGAATGGTTCTATTAATGTAGTTCTATATATTTCCTGTCTCAGTGCATTTAATTGTTATTTTTATTTTCATGTGGTACTTGGATATTGATGTGATACCCCATTGTCTTGCATATGGTGTGCTCTGTTGTCTTGCTTTTGAAGGGATTTCTAATTTGTTATAATATCAGCTTTGTGTTAATGTGTCAATCATTCATTTGAAGTTAAATCTGCTTTGAGGTGTGTGGTTATGTTCTCAGTAACATAGTATGCCATACGAACTAGGGGTATCAGATCATTATTTACAACGTAGTAAGTACTTGGAAATAAAAATATATGAATTACAATGTATTGGGCATGGAAGTAGTAGAACTGCATTATTATCTCCGTTTGCGGGGGGTGGGGGAGGCGAGGGGCAGGGAAAGGAGGGGGGAGGACCCGTAAGCATACCCGGATGTGCGTCACTGCTCCGGATGTTAATTCTCCGCGCTATCTGTTGATAGTAATACTAAGGTATTGCACCAGAATGCACACTGTGGCGCTATCTCGGAAAAGAGACTAAAACTACTAGCGCCAAGTGGCTTGGAACCGAAATTTATCATTGAGTTTCATCTCTATTCTATTCTATCCTCTTTGGTTGAGATTCTTTGTTGAAGAACTTGCACTTTAATGAAACTGATATTGAACTTCAGTTGGCTGTTTTCTTTAGATATTTAAAGGATACTATGGGGAGTAAGAGTTAGTTTCCAGAAATCGGTAAGTTAGTTTGACAGAAACCTGTTCTATCTTGTTTGTAATGTGCAGACCTATCAGAGTTGCTAAAAATTTATTCCAGAACACATTAATGTCATCTCAAAGTGTGGGGTAATATATATATATTTTTTTCAAAACTGCACAATGTCAGATTGTAATGTCTTCCAAAATCTGCTAAGTCTATATGTAAGCTCCTGTTTCCTGCCAGTAACCTCTTTGCTCATTCGTGTGATGCGCGTTGACGAGTTGTGGTGAAGGGCAAGTTTGCACATACTAGGCCTGTGTACAAGATGAGACTTTTGATTTAGAAGGTTCAGTGAGTCCTCTATACTACGGGTCACCTTTTGAACAGACCAAAGCGGAAGCAACGTCATTGCCTCATCACAGTTGCCTTGGTTGCCAAATTAAGCGGTGAGCCATTGAAAGTTGTGCATAGACACTATAACACAGCACAGCTTACCAAACGTAAATTGAGCACATTCGAAAGAATTAATGCATTAACGTATTTATATTAGTGGAGTCCCATACCGCCACTGCTGTTTTAAACTTAATGTGGTAGTAACTGCACTTAAGTGGTCAAGACATCTACTGAATTAGTATGGCAGCTCCTCATTGGGTACACCGTTTCCGCAACTCGTTCTGACAGATAACATGAAACGCACATCCCTCTTGCCCCTGTCCTACCATGCTACGACACCGTAAGCGCAGTCCCACTCACCCAAGTCTTTCCCTGGCCTATACCCTCTCTTCCGCTTTAGTCTGCTCAAAAGGCCCAGAGAATAGAAGATTCCAGTTGAAGCAGGAAGACGACATTCGTAAACACCTGGTATAAAACCAAATCAAGCATGCATATTGTACCACTTGTGATCGTGCTGGAAGGCCGAACTGCAAATGCAAGTTAGCCTTGTTGAGCCCAGAAGACATCACTCATATCCGTGACAAGCTGTCAAATCAAAAGCAGAGCAAGATAATTTCCTTTTATATATTATGATCACGGAATCAAGAACTTGTACCCGTTCGTATGCCTTGACTAACGTGAAACACGACGATAATTTACTATCTTTGTTAACCATTTTTAGACCCCTTTTTTGGTCTCTTCCTTCGATTTTTCATCCAACAAACATCAAGATCTATCCCCATAGCAAGCATATCGTCTGCTGGAGGATCACACGCCATACTCTTTCCACTAAATTTAGCAACAAATCTCAGCGTGTATAGTGCCACGAAGACAAGAGACTTGTATATAGAGTCCACCTCATGAGACAATCTCTTGATATGTATCTCAGCGCGCATGGCACGTTTAACTGAGACATCGTAAATAATTTAATTTGACTGGCTGTGGGCTGACGAGTTCCATACAAATCTATATTATTGTCTTGGATTTCTCCTCTTGTGTAATAACGCAGGGCAGTAATATTTCTGTTCTCTATAGAAACAAGCAGCTCTCTATTGGAAGTGTGTTCATATAGGTTAAAACACACAAATTTTTATCAGATTTCTTGTATTGGTCTTGGTAAAACGATATCAATCCTTGAAATTAATACCTTCATACTTCAGGAAGATAATCGGTCCTTTTTCTCATATGTCTTCTTGTGTCTCCTATTTTGCACACTAATGCAATTTCATGTACAAACTCCATGTTACTCAGTTAAACTACCTCTGAACCAGGACTAAAGTTAGTCCAGACTAAAGCCAGATCATCCTTGGTCTAACGGAACAAACAGTCTATGAATAAGAAATATGTTCGTCTGCTCTTAGTCCCCGGTTGGTACCTGCTTAGTCCAGACTATGTATGTTCAGTCTGTCAGCAGTTCAGCTGGTGGGATCCTCAACAACTCTGCCATCAGCTGTCGTAGATGGCCTAGGCATCACTGAAGAGGCGTACTAGGGAAATGAGGAGTGAGGTAGTTTCCCATTGCTTTCCTCAGCGAGCCAGAGTTGCTATTACATATCAGTCTGCCAAGCCCACTGAAATGCATACACCAACCGACCCTGTGAACAACATTTTCACACCATAACAGGGACTAACTGCATAAGGATTGGCAGTACTAGCATTGCTCATACCTCAAGTTACTTTCATATTGTCAAAGCCAAGGATAAGACAAGAGGCAGATCTTGGAAAGTAACAAAATTGCTCTAGCCTATACCAGAAGACATAGTGCACTGTAAACACTAGGTCCTGCCAGCAAAGGCATTTAGTCCAGACTAAATGACTATAAATAGCACCGTTTATGATCTTAATCAAACTTAACAGGAGGCTTTCCGCTGTGAACATCTGCGTTGAAGTCAAGTGAAGTAAGGAAGCAGCCAGTGTCTGTGTTGTCTTTGAAATGCCGTTTACGCAATGTGAAGTTGTGTGGATGCTGCCAGAAATCTTCTAATATGAACTTCGATGGCCCAGACAACACAAGTTACTGTGACATCCTGAAGCATTTGCTGGTAGCAATTTGCAGCAAACTGTGGATTTCTCTTGGTAGGCTTTGTGTTGCTGCACTAAAACACCAGACCACATGCAGGCAACAACATATGTGAATTGTTATGACTCATCCAGTAGAAGGTACTGGACTATTCTTTCTACAGCCCCAACCTGGTGATTTCCGTCTCCTTGTACCGATAAAGAAGCACCTGCGCGGTAAGCGATTCAGTGATGATATAGCCATTTGTCACACTGTCATGACATGGCTTCAGGGAATGGACACACATTTCTTCCATGCCAGCATCAGTGTCTTGGTATACTGATGGAAGAAGTACGCAGGCAAAAATGTTGACTGAATATTAATGCATGTTAGTGCCCTCCTGTTCTGTATGTATCTGCCTGTAAAATAGTTTCTCCATGTGAGCTCTTGTCACTTTTTTTAAGCTCCCTTGTACACCAAACTAATGAATCAGTCCTGATACGGTTAGACGTAAGATTGTCAACCTTTTGAGCCAAAAACAATTTGGGTACCTAGGTAATATTGGCAGGAAACCAGAGGCAGTGGAAAGATTATCAGAGAGGGTAAAGTTGACAGCCAAAGACCCAGAGGGCAATAATGTGATGGATGGACGAGATAAATGTACTGGCTGGAGTGAACAGGTAGCAAGCAAGATATCATACACAGAATGGAACCTCCGTTAGACAACCTGTCACTGGTATTGTAACACAATGCTATCACACACGTGCTAGAGTTGGGCAGAGAGAGAGTGTGTTCCCTGGGAGTGTTGTGATTGTATTTCCTCATAACACTTCTTCCTGTAATTATGGAGCAAGTTTGAGCAAAGGCATATTTGATTAGTAGAATATTTTAATGTGTGTGTTTATCTGGAGGGTTAAGAAGGTGGTGCTTTTTGTTTATCAAAGCAACCATTGATACACCCCTCCAACATCAACAGGAAGGACGAACAACCTTGTGTTCAAAGTTCAAACTTCAGGGCTACAGTCTTTCCTACATTTGGATCACTGCATTGTTCTAACATACATTGGGATGTAGAGTAGTTTATTGTATCATCGATATTTAGAAAAATGTTTTGATTTGGTATACTTTCGAAAATTGTGAACCTTATGTTTGACCAGTAGTATATTTTGCAGAATTTGGTGGCTTTGGTTCCGTGAGTGGAAAGATCGAAATTGAGATCAAAATAAACCATGAGGGTGAAGTAAATCGAGCTCGTTACATGCCCCAGAATCCATGTGTAATTGCAACAAAGACTCCTTCAAGTGATGTCCTCGTATTTGATTACACTAAACATCCATCAAAACCTGATCCTAATGGCGAGTGTCATCCAGATCTGAGGTGAGTGGTAACCTCGTTGAGTTGTGGAATATTGTATTAGACAGTCTTGTTTTGTTTTTTCATGCCATGAAAAGTACTGCATGTTTAGTCTTGTAAAGCTTATGTGAATTTGCTTTTATTTTGGGTTAATCCGAAAGTTCTGAGCATTTATTTTATTGAAAACAAAATCAGTTTTTTCCATTGACCCCTTCAGTTGTACGCTCATAGCGCGACCACCCGATAAATTCTTGTTTAGTTGTAGTGTTTCGTGATCACCCAATATTTTCTCTGGTATTGTAATCTCTTTGAAAACAGTTTTTCAGCATTCTCAACAGGTGGTACGAAGGTTTCCAGCCGCATTCATGAATTCCTTAGCAAGTGTGAAATGGAAGAGATGTTCCAGTTTGTCTAAAGACAAAATAAGGGACTACATCAAAGATGACTCTTGAAATGATACCATAAAAGCAGAAGTACAAGGGACTGGAAATTTTTTCTGCTGTATGCAGGATTCAGTTTCATAAAGATGGTTAAAAAATAAAAATCCTAAGTATATATCTCCGTTAGATAATCCAGCAATAGATTTATATGATTACAGTAGAACCTCAAATTCGAAATCGGTTAATTCAAAATTCCATCTAATTCGAAGAAGCTCTCGTTCCCGGAAACATGAGATACAGTTTTGCATGTTATTTAAATTGTTTAATTCGAAATACGGATAATTCGTCATTCGAAGTACAATGTCGGCCCCATTACCGAAATTCAGGCTTTTAACTCGAAAGTGCCACCCGTATGGAAAACCTGGGAAACAGGGAAATGTCAGGGAATTCGATAATTAACGGGGAAAACCTGGAAATGTCAGGGAATTCAGGAAAAAAATCTGGAAATTCATTCTTCTGCCAGATAAAATTGACATACCGTATTTATCCGTGTAATACAAACACATTTTTCAGTTTTTATAACATTAATCTAGGGCATGTCTTTTATGCCAGGAATAAATTTTAATGAAAAGTTAAAGTATGATCTCGAATGTGAAGTAATCAGTAATATCAATAGCTATATGATTGATCGAATTTTCACTGTTTTGATCTGCTTACTATTGGATATTCTGTGTTGGTGAATGGTGAGCTCGATGAATTAGACCTATATTGCGTTCTCAGTTTTTTCCAGTAATGTTTCCACTCTCTGAAACAGCTTCGAAAATTCAACTGCACAGAACAAAAGTTGCATATACAATCACTCATGGTTTGGCTCTCTATTTCCATAAACATGTTCTTGAGATGGGTAGTAAGTGCACACATTTCACCGTTGGGTTTGATGAGTCGCTGAATAAAGTTTCTCAGATAGGCCAAATGGATCTTGTAGTTCATTGTTTCAATCCTGATACTAATGAAGTATGCACTTCTTATTTTGATTCCATGTTTCTTGGTCACTCTACCTCAGATTTGTTGAATGGTTTTTTGCAAGCACAGCAAGGACTTTATATTTTAAAAAAATTACAAATTTCAGTGGATGATCCAAATGTTAATAAAAAGTTCCTTCAGGATTTTGGTAATTTATTCGATGATCTGGATGCTCCTATTTTGTTGAACATTGGATCTTGTGGCTTGCATACTGTGCACAATTCATATAAAATGGCAGTAAAAGAAACCCAGTAGAATATTGCAGAGTTTCTTCGTGCTCTTCACTTCTTGTTTTGCTACGCTCCTGCAAGTCGTGCTGATTATATACATTATTCAGGTTCAAACGTATTTCCTTCGAAATATTGTGCTATAAGATGGCTTGAAAATTTTCAAGTCATTGAACATGCTGTAGATATCCTACCTAATGTCGAAAAATATGTGGAAGGAACAAATAGACAAGAAAATCCCAAGCTGTAACAGCATCAAAATGGTATCAACTTCACTTAAAGATAAGGTTCTTAAGGCCAAGTTGTCATTTTTATCATCACTTGTTGGAGATTTGGGACCATTCCTAAAAGTTTCAGACAGATTTCCCATTTGCATCACTCGTTTATGAATCTTTCATTGATGATAAATATCATGACAAGGTTTGTTAAGTCTGAGTCACTGCAGTCTTCAGAAAATCTCCTAAAATGTATTTAGACAGTAAAGAAAATCTTCTGCCTGCATCTAAAATTGACATAGGTTATGCTGCTAAAGCAGCACTTCATGGCAATCCTGGATTAAATGATAGAGATATATTAGTGTTTTGCACAGATTGTCTAAGAGGAATGGTAGCTTTGTGCAAATAGTTACTGGAAAGGTCACCGCTGGCATATCGTCATCTGCAGTTTCCAGCTGTTGGCCACATCTGCTCACCGCTAGCATATAAACTGACTGAATTAATTTCTTGTTTCGATCCAAGTGTAGCGAAGTAGCCTCTAAGCAGCAGACTGCTAAGGATAGCTTTAAATGCCTTTGTTGAAAACAAATGGATCTTGGGTAATGAAGCCATTCAGGGAGTTCACTTTTGTTTGTGAGAATGATACTTTGAAAGAAGTGAATTCTTTCTATTCTAAAGACGAGAGGTTAGATCACTTTTGGCTTTGCACTGTTCTTCCAATAGTAAATTTGAAAACAGAAAAGTTGGCTTCATTTCTCAAAATGATACCAATATTGTTTCATGGAAATGCTTCACTTGAATGTGGTTTTCCTGTTAATAAAAAAAATTATATTAGAGAACATGCTACAAGTAGCACAAAGAATAATATATGATTCTATCCCAAACCCTGGTGGAATTGAAAAGTTCTCCATTAAGAACAACATGCTCCATGCTGCAAGGAGTGCTCATGCTTTGTATGTTCAAAATCTAAAGGAGAAACATGAAATATTGGAAGTAGATCCTTTGCAAAAAATAAGAGAAAGGTCGCTTTGTTGCTGAAAGAATTAGAAAAGAAGTGGAGGGTGATGGCAGAAGCTCGAGTCGGTGGCTACAAAGAAGTTTCTTCGCTGAAGCAGTAATGGTAATACATTTAAAAAAAACTTAAAGTGAATTTAATCAGACTAAATTAAACTTCCAAGTTTTAATATTACTGACACTTTCTTTATAATTGTTTTTTGTTATCATGTGTCAGGGAAAAAACTGGTTTTTATGTCTGGAAAACAGGGAAATGTCAGGGAATTTTAAAATCTGGATTTGGTGGACACCCTGCTTTACATTTTAAAACAATAGTATGTTACAGTGTAATTTAAATTCAAAATTTATCCGCATCATAATAGAACGCGTCTTCCGGAACGTGCAGATGTAGCTTTCTGCATTTTCACTAACTTCGGTGTGTCTACAGTGTGCTTCATAATTGCTAAGTTAGAGTGAAATTTGAATTCTTTTGTATTCAACATTTTAAGGAATGCTATAATATCACGCGGCAGGCAGTGTTCAGAAAAACAGATTCCGCGAACACTGGTGATGCCGACATTTGATGAAAAATCATGGCTTATATAATCAATTCGTAGGTACCAAACAATATTGTCATTGCCGATGAAACTGCATTGCTTTCTTTTAATGCCAAGCCCAAACGGTCTTATGGTTTTAAAGGAGAAAGTGCCAGCCGGAAAATCGTACAAGGGTGGGGGTGGGGGGGTCATTGTAACTGTGTTGCAATGCACATGGAAGTGAGAGAATTCCTTCCCTCGTCATAGGAAAGTTCGATAAGCCACTATGTTTTATGGGCGCCGGGCACTTTCTGAGCAAGTACAAGGCATATAAAAATGCAAACGTAGAGTGATCCAAAAAATAATGCATTTGCACAGGGGAACCAGCATAATTTATCCTCGTCTTTGAATTGTGTGATTTCTGTTTCTTTCGTTGCATGAGGTTATGTTTGTCAGTGATTTATCCAAGTGCAGCTTGTTGGATACATTTCGGAAATAGTTTTTCCCATGGCATTTGAAAGGTTTAAACTGTGAATTAAGGTGATTGCTGCATTAATGGGTCGTAGAATACTTTGTGACAAGGCAAGTGTTTACATTTCTGAAGTACGAGAGAAGTGCCATGGTGGGAAATCATACAGGGATAGAGTGACTGTATTGTGTGCATGCAGAAGGAAGTGAGACTTTCTCCCCTTGTCATAGGAAAGTTCGATTAGCCACAATGTTTTAAGGGCATCGGGTACTTTCCGTGCAAGTACAGGACATCTAAAATGCATACAGTACACTAATCCAATGAATAAAGCACTTGCACATGGGAGCCAGAATAGATTTCTCCTCGTCTTTGAATCATGCTTTTCTTTCTTTCTTTCTTTCTTTTCGTTGTGAGACGTTATGTTTTTCAGTGAGTTATCCAAGTGCATTATTTGAATACTCTGAATGCACCTTCTTGGATGCATTTTGGAGATTCTTTTTTTTCATGGCATTGGAAAGGTTTAACTGTGGATCAGGATTAACTGCATGCAGTGTTGGGCCTTAGAGTATTTTGAAACGCGGCAAGGGTTGGCAGTTCTGAATTACGAATTGGTGGTTAATTCGAAATCGCATAATTCAAAGTCTGGTTTTTGCGTCCCAACGACTTAGAATTAACAAGGTTTTACTGTATGTGCGGTAGTAGATAAAATAATGGCTCTAATCACACACTAGTTCATCAGTACTAACACATCTGTTCTTGATTAGAACTTCCTCACAGTGCACAGTAGTACACTACGTGCACTTATTAAATACACATTACATGTTTTGTAGAAATAACACCCAGTAATACTGTAGGATATTGTCATATACTTCTTCCAGCAATCCAAAAATGTATGCTGGACACTATTATCCCTTGTAACACGGTACTCAAAATGCGGGCACAACAAATAGTTTGAACAATTTTGCGTCATTTTTCAAAAGTGAAAGACAGACCATGTCCCGGTAATTTTGCATCATGCATGATATACTAACAATTTGTTGGTTGTTTTGGTCCACCTTTTCAATACAAATTAGTTTGTGTTGTTAGGTCGTAATGTTACAACACTAATTTACCGGGACATGTTTCGCTTTATTCACGAGCATCATCAGCCTATACAATTGTCTCAAGGTTTGTCATATTTGGATTGTTGTTACAAATTTCATTACATTGAATGTAAATCTAATTTCAGTGATAACAATATTTAAAACATAGGAATAATATACACATTAAAAATTATGACAATATGATTTGCAATGTTAAAATGGAGTAACTCTTAATTCTAAAACACATTGACGTCCAAAACAGTGTTTTTTACAATTTGAAAATTTGGCTAAAAATTGTTTGCAATGTTAAAATAAAATTGATTCAACTATAATTTGGCATTAAAATTTGAGTCATAAATATAAATATTGGATGTTAATATATAGGAGCCATAGTTTCAAAATTGCGTTGGTTTCTAGAATATAGTAACATTTCAGTATTGAGAATTTTAGTTAAGAATTGTGCTCTCTAAATAATGTTATTTAAAAAGACTGTAATTTTGCATCATGCATGATTAGAGTCATGAAGATAATCTAGAATTGAAGTCTTGGGTTCGTTGGAGAATGGCTTCTAGATTTGAAGAGGCTTGCTGCTGCAGTTTGGCAATTTGATCAGAGGAAGTATTGACTTATTTAATTCTTGTTTGTAGCGACCAGACTCTCCGTTGGAAGTTGATTGTTTTAGTAAGTTATGGTTAAAAGGGGCTTCAATCCAAATTTTGAGCGTCTGATTTTGTTTCTTTCGAGATATAGAATGGGAGAAGCATCCCTTTGCTGCTACAGAATCTTGTGGACCTTATTGCATTACTGTGACTATTGTGTTGTGGTTCTACTCCTCATCATGACTCTAATCACGCATGATGCAAAATTACAGTCTTTTTAAATAACATTATTTAGAGAGCACAATTCTTAACTAAAATTCTCAATACTGAAATGTTACTATATTCTAGAAACCAACGCAATTTTGAAACTATGGCTCGTATATATTAACATCCAATATTTATATTTATGACTCAAATTTTAATGCCAAATTATAGTTGAATCAATTTTATTTTAACATTGCAAACAATTTTTAGCCAAATTTTCAAATTGTAAAAAACACTGTTTTGGACGTCAATGTGTTTTGGAATTAAGAGTTACTCCATTTTAACATTGCAAATCATATTGTCATAATTTTTAATGTGTATATTATTCCTATGTTTTAAATATTGTTATCACTGAAATTAGATCTACATTCAATGTAATGCAATTTATAACAACAATCCAAATATGACAAACCTTGAGACAATTGTATAGGCTGATGATGCTTGTGAATAAAGCAAAACATGTCCCGGTAAATTAGTGTGGTAACATTACGATCTAACAACACAAACTAATTTGTATTGAAAAGGTGGATCAAAACAACCAACAAATTGTTAGTATATCATAGCATAGTTCAATACGGGTCTAACCATGAGATTAGTTACATGTAGCGATAGGGCATGTCGGTAGGACTTCACATTACATAAACTATCTTCATAGTCTTCATTCTCGTCATCATCACAATCCATTTCTCATTTCTCATTTTGGAGGGGACTGGTGTTGATGTTTTCTAACCCCACTTCTGTCTCAACTTCTAGATCGATGGCCATGTAATCTTCTGCGTGACATTACCATAATTACTCTGTTCGAGGGTTTGTTGTAGCACATCCATATTTTCATTTAATATGGTTCCTTCGCCAGGATGACACAAACTTGGCTTTGTGAATGCACTGATGTACCGTATTTGGTGACACCTTTCACTGCTTCTGCAATCCAAATTACAGCGTAAAGCACAAAGGCAGAAATTTCTTGACCGATGGCTGTCTCAGCTACCTTAGATCCATTGAGAATAAACTTGCACTATGAAAGTTTAGGAAGGAAATTTACATACTTTTTCAGTTTTATAGTAGTAAAATTTTCTTCCGTTTCTGTGTCACAGGTTCCACTTAATACAGGTAAACTTGTATGTACAGTAAAACCTCGTTAATTCAAAGTCATTGGGACTAAAAAATTGGACTTCGAATTACGTGATTTCGAATTAACTGTCAATTCAGAAGTGCGAAACCTTGCTGCGTTACAGAATATTCTAAGGCCTGTTACTGCATGCAGTTAACCTTGATTCACAGTTTAAACCTTTCAAATGCTATGGAAAATTTTTTTTTCCAAAATGCATCCAAGAAAGTGCATTTAGAGTATTCACATAATGCACTTGCATAATTCACTGATAAACATAACCTCTCACAACGAAAGAAAGGAAGAAAAAAGCACGATTCAAAGATGAGGAGAAATCTATGCTGGCTCCCATGTGCAGGTGCTTTATAGTTTATTCACTGGATTACTGTACTCTATGCGTTTCAGATGCCCTGTACTTGCACAGAAAGTGCCCAATGCACTTAAAACATCGTGGCTAATCGAACGTTCCTATGACGAGAGGAGGAAGTCTCACTTCCTTCTGCATGCACACAATACAGTCGCTCTATCCCTGTACGATTTCCAACCATGGCACTTCTCGCATACAGTGAAACCTCGATTCTCCGTTTCTGGAGGGACCTGGGGAGAAAAACGTACGATACGGGAAATCGGAAAATCCGGGAACGAATTAAAACCGTCAACAGTTTGACTGTACTTCACAGTAATGAAATATATATCATTTTATTTGTACAAAAACGCCTGCATTAAATACATTAATTTAAAAACTTTATATTTTGAATTCAGTTTTACCGAGAAACTTCGTCACTTTCCCGTGAAAACGTCTTTCAGGCCAGCGACTTTCATCAGTCAAGCGCATCGAAAAATATTCTACTAAATAAGTTATCAGAATTATATTGATATCTAAAAAATTTAAAACCACATCTGAGACTCCAGTTTCACTATTGCTGCAAGGAGAGTGTATCGGAGTTGTTATGCCGATCGGGAAAACATTATAATCCAGTCACTTAAAACGTCTACGGTAGCTACCTCTTTTTTTTTTTTTTACCTTGAATAAATCTAACTGGAACAGGTACAGTTATTTACAGTAATCGTTATCTGACGACACTCTCATGTAAATTAGAAGACTTTGTTTTTATAACCTAAAAAAGAACAATGTAACTTATTTATCAATAAAGGTTTTCGTGCTGTATTACGAACTTACGGCGCGAAATTTAACTTAGAGTTCACCCATGTTTTAGGCCTCGGTACTTTCCATTAATGATTTTTTTTTTACCGATAAACAGGCGAGAAATGTGGCTTGCATGATAGGCATAATTACTGGTGCAGTTCACATGAACCTACCTGTGGTATTATAGTTAGCAAAGATCGCTGAAAACACGTAAATAAGCATAGGTTGTAACAGGTCCAGTCACATAATCGAGTAAGCTAATCACAACGCACAAATACAAAAATGATACCAAAATGCATTAAATCCCAGAAGAGGTAATGAAACACTCTCGCACTCACAAAAATAAAGTGTCACATCGCACACATATAGGTTACCTGTATTTGAGGTTACGTACTGCACACACACAAAACACTTAAATGGTAATTTCTTCAGTCACATAATACAGTAGTCACTTTGTAGTGAAAAAGTCTTTAATCGTCAGTTGTTTTTTGTTTTGTCGTGCCTTAACACGGTACAGTGCTCCCTCAATATTTAAAAACGTTCTGTAGTTCGCTGCTGTCTGTGTCATACGCAGTAATATAGTCACGAATTTTGTCGAAGGCGGCTAATGCTTCTGCAAACGTTGGCAGGGGTTCAATTTCATCTTCGTCTTCCCCCTTGCTCGCGATCTCATGCACGGCGCTTGCACTGGCTGTGGCAGTAGCATCATCACACAGCTGTTCTATGCTCTTTACACCACAAGTGGCGAGCTCACTATCGACTGTAGCGTACGTCTCGAAGTTAACATCTCTCGGCGCGAGCTTCTCCCAGTCCTCACCGAAAAATTGTTCTTCGCTCCCGGTGTCGTTCGTGTCTCTGCTTTCGCCAAAGCCACATTTATGAAAACAATTTTGAATGGTGGAGGGCGAAACGTGGAACCATGCTGACACAACAAAGTGGATTGCCTGTAGAATAGTGAACTTCGTCTTCACTTCTTTCCCGGCGTCCAACATACACACAGCCCTTTGCACCAGCTGCTTGCGGTAGTACCCTTTAAAGCACTTTATCACCCCCGCATCCAGAGACTGAAGGACACTGGTACAGTTCGGGGGATAGAAAATAACTTTTCCATTTCGTAAGAAAGAAAGTTCCTGCGGGTGGGCGGCACAGTTATCTACAAACAAAACTATTTTTCTCGCTTGAGCAGCCATAGAAGCATCCAGTCCGTGAAGAAAATCCAAAAAAATGTCTGTGGTCATCCAAGCTTTACCGTTCGCGTAGTTTCGCACTGGTAACTTATTCACGTTCTTAAAGTATCTCGGTTTCGCTGCTTTGCCTATAACGATAGGGATACATTTGTATGACCCGTCACTGTTACAGCACAACAAAACAGTTATGCGGTCCTTCGCATTTTTGCCTCCATGACAAGATTCTCCTTTAAGAGCCAGCGTGCGATCCGGTAAACAGTTGAAAAATAGGCAGGTTTCATCCGCGTTATAGATGTTCTTTGGTTCGTATCCTTCAAGCAGCTCTGGAAGATTTTTCCCCCAATCTTCCACAGCCGAACCGTCAACTGCAGCACTCTCGCCGGCGAGCTTTTTATACACCAGCCCGTGACGCTCCTTAAACCGGGAAATCCATCCATTCGAAGCGGAAAAATTTTTGATACCCATTCTTGCAGCGATGCTTCGAGCTTTTACGCGCAAAATGTTACCATCCACAGGAATTCTCGACGCCCGAGCTTGCTGATACCAAGAAAAGAGAGCTGCTTCCATTTTAGAATATCTTGATTCCTTCCCCGTTTTTCTATTCTTTGAGGAGGATCCACATTTTTTTACTTGTTCACGTATCTCTTGTTTTTTCCCTATTATTGTATTCAGTGTCGAAGCAGGTAAGCCTAAACGTTTCGCGATGTCAACTTTTTTTTCTGTTGGATTTCTTTCAACTTCCTCTATAATCTGAATTTTTTCTTGCAGGGTTTTCACATGCTTTACAGGTCGCGCCATTTCAATACTGTACTGTGTAAGCAAACCGAAACTCGACTGCGTAAATTGTTGGTTTTCACCAGCTAGTAACACAGCCAACTGAACAAAACATTCAACAGAAAGCTCTTAACAAAGCGCAAGTTGGCAGAGGCCTTCATTGTTAGCCTGGTACAGAATGTTCCGTAAGTATGATCGCGCGAGATATCCGACGAAATTAAAATACGCTAGACTTGCAGATTCGATTCCTGCCGTCCATTCTCGAAATCTTGAAAAACGCTTGATCGAGGATTTAGCGTTGATGGGACTGAAATTTCTGGACGGTTGATGCGGTAAATCGTTTCTTCGAGGAACGGATAACGCAGGATTTTTAATACAGGTTTTAAATGGGATGCTCGCGGGACCACGTAATTTGAACGAATATTACGGGAAAACGTAGTTTCGGGGAACGGATAATCGAGGTTTCACTGTACTTCAGAGATACAAACACTTGCTGCGTCACAAAGTATTCTAAGACCCATTAATGCATGCAGTCACCGTGATTCACAGTTTAAACCTTTGAAATGCCATGGAAAAAACTATTTCAGAAATGTTTCCAACAAGGTGGATTTACAATGTTCCAATAATGCACTTGGATAAATCACTGACAAACATAACCTCACGCAACAAAAGAAAATAGAAATCACACGATTCAAGGACGAGGATAAACTATGCTGGTTCCCCTGTGCAAATGCATTATTTTTTTTGGATTACTCTATGTTTGCTTTTTTAGACGCATTGTACTTTCACGGAAAATGCCAGACGCCCTTAAAACATTGTGGCTTATCGAACTTCCCTATGACGAGGGAAGGAATTCTCTCGCTTCCATGTGCATTGCAACACAGTACAATGATCCCCCAACCCTTGTACGATTTTTTTCGGCTGGCACTTTCTCCTTTAAAACCATAAGACTGTTTGGGCTTGGCATTAAAAGAAAGCAATGCAGTTTCATCGGCAATGACAATATTGTTCGGTGCCTATAAATTGATTATATGAGACACAAGTTTTCTTCAACTGTCGGCATCACCATTGTTCGCGGATTCTGTTTCTCCACACAATGCCTGCTGCGTGACATTACGACGTTCCTTAAAACGTTGTATACAAAATAATTCCGATTTCACTCGAATTTAGCAATTATGAAGTAGACACACCGAAGTGTGTGAAAATGCAGAAAGCTACCTCTGGACGTTCCGGAAGATGCGTTCCATCATGGCGCGAATAAATTTTGAATTTAAATTACTCTGTAACATATTATTGTTTGAAAAAGTAAAATCAGTTTGGAATTAAGTCTGAATTTCGGTAATGGGGCCGACATTGTACTTCGAATTACGAATAATCCGTATTTCGAATGAAACATTTTTAAATAACATGCAAAACCGTATCTCTCGTTTCCAGGAACGAGAGCTTCTTTGAATTAGACGGGATTTTGAATTATCGAGGTTCTACTGTATATTAAACCATAATTCGTGGGACCATGAAAATTTTCTGTTATGGACAGTTTTCCTGTACATGAAGGTTCTGCTATATGCAGATTTACTCTATTAGTATTTCTGATAGTAATAATGATTAGATTGATTTTGTTGGTTTTTGTGGTGAAAATGTTACGTTGGAAGCAACAGTGCTTGTACCATAGGAGATGTAGAACATACAGGCGTATGGAAAAAGTATAAGCCTGGAAATACTGCATGATCTAATATACCGCATTTATGCGAATAATCCCCGCATATTTATTTTTAAAAATTTGAGGCATGAAATTGGGGTGCGGGTGGTTTTATCTGTGTCGAGGTTGCCAAAACGCTTCTGGCTCACCTTGTTTTCGATGCTGAGTGTACAGTTATGCTTTGTGCAACCGTAGATGGAAGAAAACTGTCCCCATATTTAAACGGAAAACAATTCAGACTTTTAATTCTAAACTGACTTTACATTGTTTTTAAATAGTACCGTATTTTACAGGGTAATTTAAATTCAATATTTCTCCGCGTCACAATAGAACGCGTCTTCCGGAACGTGCAGGGGTAGTTTTCTGCACTCTCACTCACTTCGATGTGTCTGTAGTGTGTTTCGTAGTTGAAAATAGTGTGAAATCATAATTCTTTTGTATTCAGTGTTTTAAGGAATGACACAATATCACGTAACAGGCAGTACGCGGAAAGGCAGAATCCGCGAAAACTGGCGAGGGTTGGCATTCCTGAATTACAAGATGGCTGTTAATTCGAAATCACACAATTGGAAGTCTGATTTCTGTATTACAAAGACTTTGAAAAGTAGGTTTTACTGTATCGCAAAACTAACGTCAGATTTTGCTTGTGTGTCTGTTTCAAGTGATTACATTGCACGAAAAGAATTATCCACCATCGGTCGTGTTACTGTCTAAAAAGAGACCACGTGTGAGAAGTGTTTTAGGCCCATGTTCACCAACGTCGGTAACTTTTGCTGTTATCTTAGATTTCCAAAACTCGGATAACTCTCACTTCCGTATTCACCACAGAATTTCTCGGTTTACCAAAACTAAGTTTTTGTTTCAATCTGAGATTGAACCGCAAATTCTTCATACTGACGTACGGAGAACAAATGACTATGTGCTGCCGCCACTATCGAATTGTAAACAAGTTTTTGATTCCATTCGGGGTTTGCAAATAATTTGCATAAATTATGTCTGCTATTGAGCAGAAATGAAGAAAGAAGCCTAATAAGACTTTACAAGAGAGTGAATTGTTGTTGAACTTCGTGGCAGAAAGCATTAGCAAAGGGAATAAGAAAACCAGTTATAGCCTACACATTGTACGTCACTCAAAAAAATAAGGCAGTATTCCTTAAATCACCATTAAAAGTCACCCAGTCGTGTACCGTACAAGATAATAGCTATAATCGAGAGTTCATTTTAGGCTTACCTATGTGTTGGGAATTCCAGGTTATGTTCGGACGCTTACCTAAAATGTGTCTGAAGATCAGAGTTGTCGTAGTCCTGGAAATATGTCGCACGTTCTTTTATCCATCTAGGATGTTTAAAAATTGCATAATCTTTATCATAATACTCGTCGCTGCGATTTTATCTTTCAATTAGATATTCCAGCCGCCTATGGGCGTTAAACGTGGAGTGTGACAAACTTGAGATAACGAATCATCCCATGTACAGGGAATCGAGCCTATTGCAAGTTCAAATTAATGAGATACCTGTCACTTAACTAGGCCTACTTGCTGATTTTCATGGAAGATATATTTCATAGCAGTGCTGTATGCGTGAAGACCACGTGGACCTCGCAGAGTGATACGAAATATTTGTTTATGCCTAAGTTACTCTTCCGATGGAAGGAATTTTAGTTCATTTCACTTTTTTCAAAACGAGCCTTCCTAAAATGAGGGTGCGGGCATTACACGACGGCAGGGATTATTCGGGTAAATACGGTAATTCTATATTCAGGAAATCCTGGTGTATATATTGGATTATTACCAGAGGCGAGTGTGATTGACTGTTTCAAACTATTTCTAATTGATAAAGTTGTAAGTTTGGTAGTGATCGAAAGCAATTCTTACTTTAAAAAGTGCGCTGTGAAACTTGTTAATAAATCTCTGCATGCAAGGGCACGGTTTTGTAGAGAAATAAACTCTTGTAAAATTTGGCAGTTAATTGCATTAGTTTTGTTGATGGGAAGGAGTAATTCAAAGGCTGAAGATTATAACTGCCACTAATTGTTTGTTTCCTACAAATATTAATTTTCCTGTGAAAAACCTCACCTGTCTGGTATAAGACCTGAAGGAGTTAAGGAAAAAATTTTCAGAATATCTTCCACTTGTACTGCCTTGCCTGTTCTAGATCTTTTCCTGTTTATATTTGTGCTCTTGTTGCATTAATTCTTATCATTTTCATACTGTCTTACTAAGTGCATCTCAAGTGTGGTCGTCAGAGGGACTCAGATCAGCGGTGAGAATCAGGGATAATGCTTCTCAGTGTTAATTTAATAATTAACTTCTGTGTAAGTATACTACACTAAAGCATCATTTATGTCTGCTGCTTGTGAGACAACATGGAGAATATGAGTGTTCTTTTTTTTCACCTCTTGGCATCAAATCTATAATATTCACCTCATCAGTATCCTAAAGCATGGCCGTGAATATTCCATTTGGAAAAAATAATATTTTTGTTGAGTTGTTCAAAAGTTTCATTACCTTTAAGAGTTTGAAACAGTAGAAATCCATTATCCTTCAAATACAAACTCCCCTTTTTCTACTGCATCCAGTATGGTAACAGATTTGGTGAGCTCAGAGGCAAAAGACTGGTCATCAAGGTTTGCCTCAGTATTACTGATACTGTTAGTCTTTTGACATGGATAGAACCATGATTGAATATACTTCACGCTATGTCTCTTCTACTGTCTTACCTGCTGGGGTATGCAAACACGTTTAGCAGTTGCGAGTATTGCTTGCAACACTAACTGGCAGCTGACCCACTAACCACCACGGATGAGTGGGGGAGTAATGACACTTCCTCTTAATCATTCTGTAACCTTTATTTTATTTTCCTTTAAAATTAACTGTAACATGGATAATTATCACTCTATAATCATTATACAGGTTACGAGGCCATCAGAAGGAGGGTTATGGGCTTTCATGGAATCCAAATCTCAATGGATATCTTCTGAGTGCATCAGATGATCACACCATATGTTTGTGGGACATTAACGCTACTCCAAAAGAGAATCGCATTATAGATGCGAAAACCATCTTCACGGGCCACACAGCTGTTGTTGAGGTATGTACTCAGAAGCTTGACTCTCTCTCCATTGTAGACTGTGCTGTATTCACAAAGACGCACATAAAATGCTGTCAGTTGTGTACACTGTTTTGTTCCCAAAAAATATTTGCATCTTCTACATACATGCACTAATAAGCTGCCATCATAACAAAACACTACACAAAGAATCAGAAGAAGACTGCAACAGATGCATGTCAACTACCAACCCAACAAAACCAATTCACATACTTGACTTCAAACACTCGGTTAACATGACTTCCACACAAGTCTCACAACTTCACTTTACCATCAACGCTGCATTTTTATATATGTTGTCTAGCCAGGTTTCTAGAAGAATATGACAACATATTTTCTCGTAAATTTGAGAGTTTCCAAAAGTCTAGTTACAATGTAAGGAACTTCCTCCATATTTCTGGTTTCACATAGCATTGTTCTGGACTTATTACAGTGTGTTGCACAATGTTACGTTGGATTATACATCGTATATACAGGTACTAATAATTTATATACTATTAAGTGTTCTTGCATTAAATAAACTCATCATTCCTTCGCTCCAGCAAGCCGGGTGCGGTTGTGTACGAGCCTCCTCCAGTTTGTTCTATCCATCCACAGATGCTGCTCGTATATGAGACACCATATAAAACTCATATTAATATGTATACAGCAGATGTTTCATGATATAACCTCACAAATAATACGATCGTGATTATATCAATTAATGTTCGTACAGTAAATACAGTGTAATTCCGCTATAGTGAGTATGGCATATAACGAGAACCCCGTTATAACGAAGAATTTTGTCTGGCCCCTTCAAAATACCTATATTAAACAGTGTATTAACATTCAGGTACAGCGAGAGCCCTATCACTGATGCATCTGTTATTACAAGCGAATAAGTGCACACAATTTTTTCCGTTACTGATATTTATGCACCCCCAGTGATTACGTTGTGTACGATCGATCACGTTAGGTATTGTTTCCTCGCTATGTCCACTAGTGACCTCTCGTTGACATTCAATGACAATGTTGGAATAGATTAGTAATACCCATTGACTGCTGTTCTGTAAAGAAAATTCAAATTAAAGGGAATAGGTTATCTTTATAAGTGCGTAAATAACATGTCCGATAACAGTTGTTAACTCCTTAAAAATAAAGGCTGAATAAACGATCTCTTAATTTTAATGCTAAATATTGCAATTAAGTAAGAATGGGATATGCCTCAAGGTATGGCAGAGTGCATCATTGATTTCAGAGGTTAATTTATGTTTTCTTGTGCCTGGTTAAATTACGGAAAGGCTATTATCATGTAAATTTATAGCAAGAATGTTATTTCTCTACTAGCGCTGGAAGTATGTTTTCATCATACGTACAGTACGATTAAATTAGGATAGGTGACGCTGTGTGAATAAGAAAACTGAAACGTTTGCCACAAAAGATGATCAATAATCGTCGGTACGGTATATTTTTCTCACTGTGCATTTGTGAGCTCTCTCGTAGACATTCAAAGGCGGTGATGGAGTTGATTAGTAATACCTGTCGACTGCTGTTCTCTATAGAAAATTTGAAATGAAAGAGGATAACATGTTTTCATAATAAATGCGTAAATAACGTGGCCGATAGCAGTTGTTAACTGGTTAAAAATAAAGGCTGAAGTAAACGTTCTCTTAATTTTAATGTTATGTACTGAAATTAAGTAAGAATGTGTTACACCTCAAGATATGGCAGAGTAAATCGCACATTTCAGAGGATAGTTTATATTTTCTCGCATCTAGTTAAATCTCGGAATGGCTATTTATTCCCATGTAAATTTTTAGTGAGGAGGTTGTCATTTGTCTACATGCGTTTGAAATGTTTTCATCGTACATATACAGTTAGGTTAGATAACGCCGTTTGAAGAAGAAAACTGAAATCCCATCCACTACTTAAGACATTCTAAAATTAGACCAACACGCCATTCGACTTGCGCACAGCCTCGGACCTAAAACTAGAATAGAAGCAATAAATGATTTATACACATTCCCTACCATCCGCTCCTACCTCCATTCTCTCAGATTGCAATACCTTAAAACTGCTAATTCCCACAACCTCCCACAATGTTGTGTAGGATGTGGTACCACTGAGTTTGAAAATATCTCCCGAAGACCAGCATAAGGATGACCAAGAGTGACATTTGAAAGAGAGGACAGTTATTAGGCTGTAAGGATGACACAGTACAACCAGGGATTGCACGGCAGCCACTGCAAGATTGTGTTGAGGCAAACTGTGTACAGAAGGCTTAGACAGAGAAGCCTATACTGTTGGCGATTGGGTGTATGTATACCAGACACTTGTGTGCAGAAGTAGTTGAGAGTGAAGTCTACAATATTTCAGCTGGACAACTCAACATTTGAGCAATGTTTTGTCTACAGATGAGTCCTGATTCAATCTTCAGAATAATTCACGGTTAATTCACTGATGCTGCTCTCTATATGTTTCCTGTACTTACATGAACTAAACGGATTACAACGTGCTATGAACTCTTGTACTAGATTTATCTTTTCCTTACGCTATGATGTTCATGTTACCCCTTATTATTGACAACTTTCCCTTCTAAAATTTGAACAATATAGAAACCTCCACATAGCAGTATTAATCTTTCAAGTATTAAAAGAGAATATCCCATACTACTTTTCTTCACAACTCAATTTCCTATCCTCTTTCCACCAGCATAACACACGCTCCGGCAGTACACTTGCTACCCCTCTCAGCAGGTCAGCAGCATTTAGCCGTTCCTTTGTTGCAAATGGAGCTACAATATGGAATTCTCTCCCCCGCAACATTAGAGCCATAAATTCCTTCAATTCCTTCAAGTTGTCTTGCCGTGAGCATCTCCTCGATGTGTGCTGCCAGGCTGAATGAATCTGGTAGGGTGAATGTGTGTATGAATGTACGTTTACTGTGCTTATGGTATTTTGTGCCATTCAACTTTTAATTTGTAACGATAGTTTTAAGACATGACTAAGAATATTTATAGAGTTTGTTACAGTCGAACCTTCCTTCTGCGGACACCGTCGGTTCCGAGGAAAGGTGTCCGTTACGAGAGGTGTCCGCTGAAACAAGTTTGTAAAAATAATAGAACATTTTAACGGCAAAAAAATCTAATCATCCATTGCTAGTTACAAAAATTCTCAACTTTCAGATTATTTGCAGTTTCTATAGCTTTTTCTTGTAACATTGGTCTAGTCACACACGGTTTCTTCACTCGAGCGCACTCGAACCACTCATATACTGTATCGCAACGTTCACTTCTGAAAAAACTGACTCCCGCTTTCTTTTCACTCCTCGATTCCTGTTTTCCTCCCATTCCTTTAAAATTTCAGTTCTATTCTTCACAATAGTGTTTACTTGAGTTTTCCCGCAGTTGAATTTTTCGGCAAGCTTTCTACTTGAAAGTCCCTTGTCACTTCCTATAATCACATTTCTTCTTGCCTCGAGATCTAAACACGATCATCCCTTGTTACTCATGTGTCGTCTTCATCTTCATTTCATCCTCATCACGACGCGCAGGTCGCCTACGAGTGTCAAATCAAAAGACCTGCACCTGGCGAGCCGAACATGTCCTCGGACACTCCCGGCACTAAAAGCCATACGCCATTTCATTTCATGTTTAACAGACAACTGAAATGCTACGGTTTTTCTGTCTCACTAATTAGCACCTGTACTGTCTTTTCCTTCTCAAGTTGACTATCTGAGCTCGACCTTATCAGCGACAATCCGAGTTATGAATAGAATGATGCAAGAAGGGAAGAAAATCCCCAGGTAACTTGTGAGTCAACAGTCTCTGGCAGCATTTCTGGGCAATTAGATATCTCGGAATAGGCCTATACACGACTAGGTAGAAATGCATTCCGATGTACCTTCTCTCACCTTGCAATCGAAATAGTACCAACATTCAAAAGGTATTTCTTTATGTCTGAAGAATGGTTTTAAAAGAAAGAATGACATTCGGCCCGGCGTAATAAATTGTCCTGCAACGTGTAAAGTATCCGTTTAAGTCAAGTGGACGGGACAAATGGCGATGTCCGGAGTTCAAGGTGTCCGCTTAAATGAGGCCAATTTAACACCTGTCTTATGTAAAATAAAATCGGTTCCGAGGAAAATTGTCCGTATAGGGAGGTGTCCGTTGAATAAGGGTGTCCGTTAGGGCAGGTTCGGCTATTTTGTTTCATAGTTTGTAATGGTAGTTTTAAGATAAGATTATAAATATTTCTCTGAGATGTACAATGTTAGTGAAGTGTGGTTAAGTGTAAGAGAGGACCATGAGTCCTAACTTCGCCACTACAAATAAAGGCAAATATAATTATAATATAATATTTATTTTCTTACCTGAACATTCAGCAGAGTTTCACAGCAGGTTGATCTGTTGATGAAGGGATCTAACTGTTGAGGAGGATTATCGTTCACAGGCACAGGCATGCATCATTCTCTCGCAGCTCGTGCTAGGTTGGATCTGGTGGGCTAGCTTGGCATCAGAAACTCCAAGCGCTAGCTTGCATGCACGATATCAGCGTGCTACATGTGTGGACTGTGTGGTAGCCATGGTGCCAGTTGCAATCTAGTTCCGTAGTGGCAAGATGAGATATGCCGTTGAAACGATCTAAGTTTAGCAATCCATGAAATGAATGCTTCTGCCAAAAGAAATTTCAGAATGGCAAGACTAATTAATCATCACTGAGAAAAGTAATTAAATTATTCTTAGACCTATTAGTACATATGTTTTTCAAGACTGTTGCTGATCACTTTTGTACTCATTTGTGCTGTGAATAATTAGCATGTCTCTCTGTTTATAGAGCATGTTGGATTCATTATTTTATGAGAAACACTAGATACAATAAGTGAAACCCTCCTACTCACCTTAATATTTTGTTGCAGTATGCTAAAGCAAGATCACATTTTTAAGTGAAAAGTATTTACTTTGTATTTAAGAAGATTTGCTTTCTCCATATTTATATCTAATACACAGTACCGATACATTATTTGTGTCATAAACCTATAGGTTTGAAACTGAATATGTATTACACCTAGAATTCGCCTTTGCTCATAGAAATATTCAAGCTGCCAGGCAATGGATGACAGAACACGGTAAAGTATACACACTACTCCTCATGAACTAATTGTCTCATTAACCTGGGATTTATGCTAATTGGATCTTTGAAGTATTGTTTCTGGTTTTTCTGCTCAAAGTTCCTGGTTTTCATTGCATTGTGAAACAACCCACGCAAATACAAGAACATCGCTTTCATTCCGTACAAAAAGTGAAAGGTCTCTTCTCCATTACTACGCTATAAGGTAGTTAATGAATGTAAACTACATTTGAGTTCCTACTGTACCACCTGTGGGTGGGGGACGCAGATGAAGAATACACCCACGGTATCCCCTGCTTGTCGTAAGAGGCGACTGAAAGGGGCCCAGGGGGCTCTCAACTTGGGAGTGTGGGTTGGCGACAATTTGTGCCAACTGCAAGGGGCCCTTAGCTGAGTCCTGGCATTGCTTCCACTTACTTGTGCCAGGCTCCTCACTTTCGTCTATCCTGTCCGACCTGCCTTGGTCAACTCTTGTTCTTCTCTGACCCCAACGGTATTAGAGTATTCGAGGCCTAGGGAGTCTTTCATTTTCACGCCCTTCGTGGCCCTTGCCTTTCTTCGTCCATTACTTCATTTTTCGAAGTGACGGATCCCTTCATTTTCCTTTTTTTTTTTTTCTCTGTACCCGCTATGGGTGCGGGATGCAGACGAAGAATACAACCACGGTTGTGATTAGTACCACTATATGAGCTACACCGTGGGTTTGCGCTACCTGTGATTAGTACCTACTATATGAGGAGCACCACGGGAATACCGGCGCCCGTGATTAGTACACATAGGTGAGGAACGCCTTCGGTTTGCGTTGCTTATGAGTGACGCCATTATGTGAGAAACACCATAGGTCTGCGTTACGTGTACTACTAACACAACTTGTGAGTTGTACCATCATGTGTGGAACACCATGAGTCGACGCTACTTTTGATTAGTACCCCAACATGACAAATACCATGGTTCTACTTTACTAACGACATGTACCATTATGAGGGGCCATTGACCTGGATTTTGGACCCCTTTAGACAACAAGCATCATCATCAGGATTGTGCTTTAGAAGTGGTCCCTTGGTCAGTAATACTATTTTTTATGATAGTTTGTGGGTTGGATCCACTGATTGTTTTAAATTCATATCCATCCATTTATTCTTCATGACATTTTTTATTTTGGTCAGTGGATGATTTTGAACTTTTAATGTAATTTCATTTCGTACCATTAGGGGCCGATGACCTAGATGTTAGGCCCGTTTAACACGTTCAGTGCAGAGCACGCGCCTAGGAAATGTGAATCACAGGTTTCCTGCATGGTAAGAAAGGCTCTAATTGTCATCCCGCACATCTTGTAAGTCCAGTCTACTAGCAGATTCATCCGTAGCAATATTTGCGCATGCGTATTCCGTTTCCCGCATATTTCCTCTCCAGAGTTGTCGCCATACGTTATCATTCATTTATGGGATCTTCGAGCAGCAAGACCACTTCATTGCAAGGTACGACACTGCATTTCCTGTTTATTAATTCTTCAAGAGAATTACAAATTCTGAAATAAATAAATTCCACTACTGCAATATGTTCAGTAAAAGAACTGAACTTGTAACTGTCATTATTTATTCTTGCATCACATTTATAAGTAACATGAAAGAACTTGCAGTAATCATTTTTGACTGCATCGTGATACTTATGTTATTTCATTTATATTTTTTTCAGATGGCTGACAATGTGGTTCCTTTAACATCACGAGACCCACCCATTTAGTCAAAGTATTTCATTTTTGTTTGTCAAATTCTGTAATAGACAAGTGTAAATATGAATATATTTATGTCTGTAACATACTTCATGCATTTGTTTGCTATCCACTGTAAATAATGCACAGTAATCCACCAACGTGCATGGTGCGTGATCCGTCTGGTGACCGGTATTACTTCTCGATTTTAGCCACAGCGCGGCTCACGCACCAGGCGCGTAGTGGGCTAAGTCCACGAGTTCTATAGAACTCATCCTACCAACGTACAAAACTTTGATAATTACAACTTTAAATAAGAGTCCCACACAAATATTTTGCTCAGGTTGGCTGGTATGTCACGCTTTGCTAGTACACAGTGATCTTGTTAAACAACAAGCATCTTCATCATCAGTCTCTGCTGTAAACATTTGAAAATAATTTGAGCTAAAATGTTGTAACAGTGAATTTTGAAAGAGAGCGCTGCATTCACGTAGTGCTCACATCTGAATCACCTCTGTTCGCTGGGTAAGCAACACTCACATGTTCCCCGTTGCTGAAGGGTTAATATTATCCAACAAACCACTTCCATATGACTGTGAAAGGAGCTAGCTTGAGAAAAATGATGAGAATTTTAAGAGAGTTCAGCATCACAGGATTCAAGACTTCTGTAAGTTCATAACACAGTTCCACCACATTCTCCTTTGACACTTGTTTCACAATATGAAGTATAATGTTAACGTCTGTTCCATTACTAGTTAATTGACTGTACTGCTGCGAGAGAGGTGCAGAAATGCTGCTCGCTTCTCACCTTAACCTGCATTTCTAGAGCTTGAGATGATGTGTTCACGTTGTATTTGCTTCAAGTTATATTAGCTTTGGTAACTTTGAACCAAAACACTATATTGGTTTCTGTTTAAATATAAAATTACAAACCTGCTGTTTGAAATAATTTACACTAATTGGAAATGTTATTTTCAGACATTCTTGTTCAATCATTTCAGGATGTGGCATGGCACTTATTGCACGAGTCATTGTTTGGATCTGTTGCTGATGACCAGAAATTGATGATTTGGGATACTCGTTGTAACAACACAAGCAAGCCATCGCATACTGTTGATGCCCACACTGCAGAAGTGAACTGCTTGTCCTTTAATCCATACTCAGAGTTTATTCTGGCTACTGGGAGTGCAGATAAGGTAAATGTGCATTTATCATATTTTAGTTCTTAAGAAAAGATCAATGTACATTTGTGGCTGATTTTGGCCTGATTTATCATGTATGTGTGTTGTTGAACTATACTTACTGTATTTATATGATAAGACAACCGTTTTTTCTCAAAGTCTCCAATCCAAGAAACTGATAGTCTTAAAATCATAGATTAAAGAATACCGTTACACCCGTTCAAGGTCGATGTTTTTATATTGCATAGTAGAATGTTATTTTCAGACATTCTTGTTCAATCATTTCAGGATGTGGCAGGATTTCAGGATCCTTAAATGCTAAAATTCCTAAGAGTTCTGACAGGGAAAATTTACTAAAGCAGTGCATTATATGAACATACTCCAAATAAAGAGCGTGTTGTGTAGGAAGTTGGTGTTTCAAAAGCCTTTGTCCATATGGTTACCAAACTTCTTAAACTGAAACCTTGTAGAATGACTTATGGCCTTGTGACGATGCCTGCTAGGGAAAGTTTATTTCTGAAAGAATGGCTGCATGTGCAGCTGACGATAAAAGTATGGTAGCCAATAGGAATTCAGAATGGTACGGCGGGTTGTACAGCAGCTCTGTTCAGAGGTGAAAGAGCCAGAAAGGGGTGGGTTGTTTTTTGAGGTTTTGTTGCACAGCTGAATCTGACTGGGGCTTTTGGAAGATGGATCATGGGTGTGGGGTGAGCATGAGAGAAGATTGAATGCTTGTTTTGTAATGTGATTGATTTTGTGATATGGTAATGAAGGCTTCTGTATTAGGCTGCTTGGGGAGTCTAGGGACAGAATTCTTTGCTGCAACCCAATATTAAGTCTTACGCCCTTATTGTTAAAATAAGAAATCTAGGTTACTCTGATTTAGAGTATAGATTTTCATGTTTTAGTCTGTGATTTTTAAGTATGCTCCCGACGGGGATGTTTGAAGTATTACGAGGAACTTCCTAGGCTTTGCTGCTTTATATACTTCAGTTTATGGATTTTCGTCAGATGGAACAGGTCTGAAAGATAAAGTGCACTGAAGATGTCCGTGAACTATAAATCACGGAAATCATTTCTTTTGTGGAAGTCAGGTGAAGAATTATCTATCTGTATCTTAACAGGTACAGAACTGTTAGCTTGACTCTTGGGCTGGAAGAGTCCATACATGCGAAGTAGTAGCTTCTGGAGTTGCCTGCGATAAGGTAACAATTTGAATCTCTCCTGTGAAGGTCGCAGTCCTGCACGCGTGTCCCTTTCATTCATTTGCTTGACCGTGCAGTGTAAGGTTCTTAAAAATAATTGATAAAGTTTTTATTAGTGTCTTAAAATCTAGCATGTACCCTAGAAGTCCGCTATAGCGCATACGGCATAGAACGAGAACTTCGTTATGGCGACAGTTCCTTTCTGTCCCTTTATATTATATAAAACTGTGTATCGTCCTTCGGTTACAGCGAGAGCCCTATCACTTGACGCATCCGTTATTATGAGCGATTAAGTGCGTGCAACTTTTTTCCGTTCCCGATATTTATGCACCACAACGATTATATTGCATGCGATCGATTACCTTTGACATCGTTTCCTCGTTGTGTCCACTAGCAAGTTCTCTCGTCAACATTCGAAGGCGATGTCAGAGTCGATTAGTAATACTTGTCAACTGCTGCTCCATAAAGTTCAAAATGAAAGAGAATATATTCTCATAATAAATGTGTAAATAACGTGTCCAATAATGGTCGTTAACTCGTTAAAAGTAAAGGCTGACTAAACGACCGCTTAATTTTAAGGCTAAATATTGCAATTTAGTAAGAATGGGATACACCTCGAGATATGGCAGAGTGCATAATTGATTTCAGAGGTAAGTTTATATTTTCCTGCGTCTGGTTAAATTACGGAAAAGCTGTTATGAAAATTTATAGTGAGAATGTTATCATTTCACTACTGGCGCTTGAAGTGTGTTTTCATCGTACGTATAGTGAGGTTAATTTAGGATAGGTGACGCTGTTTGAATAAGAAAACTGAAACGTTTGCCACAAAATGCGATCGATCATCTTTGGTACAGTATAGTTTTCTCACGATGTGCATTTGCAAGCTCTCTCGTCGACATTCGAAGGTGATGTTGGAGTAGATTAGTAATACCAGTCGGCTGCTGTTCTCTAAAAAAAAAAAACCATCGAAATGAAAGAGCATAACACTGCCGTTAGCAGTTGTTAACTTGTTAAAAATAAAGACTGAAGTAAACGATCTCTAAATACTGTTACATACGGAAATTAAGTAAGAATGTGATACGCCTCGAGAGATGGCAGAGTACATCACTGATTTCAGAGGACAGTTCATATCTTCTCGCATCTACTTAAATTTCGGAGAGGCTATTTACATGTAAATTTTTAGCTTTTCAAATATGTTTTCATGATATATATACGGTTAGGTTAGGTAACGCCGTTTGAAGAAGAAAAAAGAAGCGTTTGCCACAGAAACTTCTGGAGTAACACCGTATTTCTCCAAATCCAAGACAACATTTTTATTCTCAGAATCTCAAGCGAAAACTCGAGGGTTGTCTTGCATTCGCAGCCTAACAGTAAGTTAATGGATACCCCTGGCAACTACCGCGATAACTACGCTGCTTCTTTTCACACGCACACACAAAACTCGTTGACAATAAGTGACCACCTCCTTATTATACAACGCTAGCCGCGACAGCCGGTTGTACAGTGCCTGTGTGCAACGTCTCTGGATCTCGGGAAATAGTGAAGAGAGAATGACGTTCTATTAGCCTATACAAAAATGTTTCTCAAATCTACAGAATGGCATCAAAACATTCGAGCCTTCGAATTCTTAGAAAGGCCGGCTACTCAGTGGCAGAGTTATAATACGACTATTTTACTTGACGCTTAGTAAAATTAAGTTTTCTAGACAGAGAGAATATTTTCGTGATGGCTAGTCGTATTGTAAAGATACGTGGAAAAGGTATTGCCGGCAAATTTTCAATGGGTTCTAGTCGATATTATGATGACAATTTTAAGTTAATGGTTATTAAACACTCAGAAATGTAGCATAATTGTACAGCCTCAAGAAAATACAGCATAGGCCTAACTAAAGCCAATATTTGTCGTTAGACTAAGAGCTTAAAAAATGCGTACTGTACAAAAAATGTATTCAGTGGTCTGCAACAAGGACGCTTTAAAGAAGTCGAAGATAAATTTGTGAGGTATGAGCACGAAAAAAGAAAGGTCAGAATTGCCATACTCTGGCGTAATAAACTCGTTCATTGACATTCAGCTTCCGCGATTAGGCCTATACATCGCTAGCCAGCAGCGAGATGTGCGTGTAGCGGTAGTCAGTTATATCTGACGCAGGGTAGAAGTAACAGTTTTATGTAATTTCCTGATGGATCACTAGCCGCGGCAGCCGGTTGTACAAGTGCCTGTGTGCAACGTATTGTAGAGATGCATGGATTAGGTATTGCCGGCAAATTTTCAACGGGTTCTCTTTGGTAATATGATGCCAATTTTAAGTTAATGGTCGTCAAACCCGCTGAAATAAAGAATAATTGTGCAGCCACAAAAAAATATATGGCATGACGAAAGCCGATGTTCGGCGTCTAAAAATAGTGTAAAAATGCGTAGTACTACTGTGCAATAAAGGCATTCATATGATTTTACAAAGTACTTTTTGAGCCTGATTAAAAATTTTTGATGGAAAAAGTGGGGTTAGTCTTGGATTCGGAGAAATACGGTACTGTATTTTTTCAGAATGAAATTAATATACACTTTCACGTAGTATCGGATTTCGAAAAATAAGTAAGCCGTAGTGTGGATATCATTGGCAGAAACGCAAGTTTTGAACAAACTGATTCCAGTTTCATACCGATTTTTAATGTGTATGCGGTTTCTTTCAGACTTTTATACAAAAATCTGATATAACGACAATCCGCTATGAAGAGTAAATTTTTCGCTGTTATGAATTCTCGCTATAACGGACTTCTACTGTATGTGAATTACCAGTTAATTAGCGTGGTGAATAATCATATTAATCTATTGTAATGTGAACTGGAAAGTTCACGCTGGATCAAGGAGTTTTTATGTACGACACATATTTCTTGGATCTCATATTGGGTGGTGTGTTGGCTGTTTCAAGTGAAATTAAGTGACGATGAAAAATGAATTAATTTCTGTAATTGGGGTTTCAAAAGTGCTGTGGTCCACATTTGAATTGTTCAGATGAGGAGTGGTTTTATTTGCATGGTCACATGAAGTTACAGTGAAACCTCGATTATCTGTTTCTGGAAACTTAAGTTTTCCCGGATAATGCATACAAATTACGTGGTCCCGCAAACATCGTAATTAAATAACGTTGTAAAAATCCTGCATTGTCCATTCCTCCTGGATCAACCGTCCAGAAATTTCAGTCCCGTTAATGCTAAATCTTCGATAAAGCATTTTTCAATAAACTGTATCTCATGAAAGGACGGTTATGGCATACTTGCGGATCTTGGCGTTAACGCCTCGTCATTGCGATCATTAGAGCAAGTCCTGTACTGGAAAAGCGATCAGCGGTGAACTTGCATAAGTGACCATCTTAGCATCGCATTCGGGTGGTATTGTTTAGAGAATCTCGGAAATCGTAAAGCAGAGAGTGGCCACAACAATTGTAAGGGGACACAGCGCATTTCGACAGCTCTGCTTGAAGACGGAACGAGTTTCGTCAAATTTCTTACTTATAAAATGTCCACATTATGTCTAGGGTTAGATGTTTATATTTTTAATTTTTCGATTGTATTGCTGAACAGGTTTTCGGCACTTTCCTCAAGGCACTGTATAGCAACTGGGCTTTCAGGCTGGAATTGAAACTCCTCCTTAACACAAATCTAGTATTTTAATAACATCGTACAGTACGCAATTTTGTTATAGAGAGTAGAACAGATGTTGCACCTTATATTAAAAAGAGCCATGGGAGATCTTGGGATTGCTTATTACTGTTTACGTTACATTTAAATGGTTTGTATCATTTCTAACTCGTACTGACACATGCTGCGAGCGCGCTTTCCAGCTGAGCTCAAGGTCACGAATTCCAGTAATTTCTGAGGTTTTGATAATATTTCTTTTCCCTCTTTCCAATTTGATTGGTTTAGTGATGGGCAGAATTGAATGTAATGCATTCGAGAACTTTGAGAATCGATATTTACATTCGAAACCGTGTTCTTGAGTTCAACACAACCTTTAAAGTCTATGTAGGCCTAATTTACGCGGTACAAGATTTGTAGAAACTATGTACAGTATACCGGAGACCAAATTACAATGGAAGATTAAGAAAAGAAGGGATTTTACCATCATGTTGGGCGCTTTTGTATCTGATGTGATTTATTAAATGAGAGAATTAAAAACGACTTGTGGTCTATTGTCGATCGGCTTGGAGTCGCCTCGTTATTTGCAGGCCTTCGGGCTGAGCAGCGGTTGCTTGGCAAGCAAAGGCTTATTGGGGCTGTAGTTTGGTTTGGTTTAAGAGTTTTTGTATGATTATAATTATACATATTTTATTTTTGTGATGTTCAGCCAAATTGTTGACGGTTTTCATTCCCAGATTTTCTGTTTTCCTGTGTTGTACACTTTATTTTCATGGTCCCTCCAAAAACAGAGAATCGAGGTTCCACTGTATGTTGCATGACAAAAAAAGTAGATGTATGGTGTTCTGTGGCTACAAGGCAAATAATACAGTAAATGGACACAGATACTGTATAAACATAATCCGTACTGTTTTTTCAAAATTAGCCTCTCAAATGATCAAAGAAACAATGGCTATTTCCAGTAAGATTCTGCTACAGCCCATACTGCCGGTGTTTCATGTGACAACATAAAATTTTCTTGTGTGACAGGCTTATTTCTAAATGATTGCGGCCCGGTCGTTCCTCTGATGTTACCGTGCGAGACTTATTTTGTGGGGAGCTATAATTTTTATAGTTTTTAAAGTTAATTTTTAAAGTTGAGAGGAATAACAGTAACAGAATGGAGTAACTGCAGGGAAATATTACAGCTGAAATTTAGAACTCATGGGTGTACGGTAATTTCATCAATAGATGTAAAGAATGTGCGACTGCAGATGGTTATCACTTGTTCCTTGTTCCTATCTAGATATGACGTGATAGAGCAAGTTTAGTATACAGAAACTGATTACCGTGCATAGGATCAATAGATTGAGTGGGATATTAACAGATCTAAGTCTTCCTGTCCTCTAGTGTACAGTTTGTTTGTAATAAAATACAGTCCAACCTCCCTTCTGCGGACACCGTCGATTCCGAGGAAAAATGTTCGTTACGAGAGTTGTCCGCTAAAAGAAGTTCGTAGAAATAACCGAACATTTTAACGGTAAAGAACATCCACCTTAAATTTAAGCATACATATATTTATTTTTATTATTCTAAGTCATTTTTGTGTTAGTATTTCATAGAGAGTTATTACAGATATGCCAGCTATTATGATTCAATTGTAATAATTACGAATTACCCATCACAATTACGCCTTTACGAATCACACACCTCAAATTATGATCTTTGTTGATTTTCAAATCTACGTGTATAAAGTGTTCAAAAGTATAGACAAGGAATGCCATTACAGCTTTAATTCTCAGAATACTATTTTCGGATTTCTCGGTAATCATTTATACCCCTTTCCTGTCCGTCATTTGAGAATATTTGGAGTTTTCTCGCGCCGAACTGTGTGTGCTTCCATTACCGGAGAAATCGGCACCTGTGAAGTGGTATATCTTGCGGAGCTGTTGTCTTAGTCACATAAGGAGACTTCCATTTCAAATATGCGAGTTGTTTTGCCTTTGTTTACATTTACAAATATTACAGCTTCATGAAGTATTCGTGAAGCTTCATCTGTGTAAATTTAGCACGTATTTCCTTAACTGGGATATTCTCGAAAACTCCTTTAAAATTTCAGTTCTATTCTTCACAATAGTATTTGAGTTTTCCCGCAGTTGAATTTTTCGGCAAGCTTTCTCATTGAAGGTCCCTTGTCACGTTCTATAATTACATTTCTTCTTGCCTCGAGATCTAAACACGATCGTCCCTTGTTACTCATGTTTAACAGACAACTGAAATGCTACAGTGGGTACTGTATTTCTGTCTCACTAATTAGCGCCTGTACTGTCTTTTCCTTCTCAAGTTGACTACGTGAGCTTGACCTAATCAGCCACAATCCGAGTTATGAATAGAATGATGCAAGGGGAGAAGAAAATCCCCTTGTGAGTCAGCAGTATCTGGCAGCATTTCTGGGCAGTTAGAATTCTTGGAACTAGGCAGAATTGCATTCCAATGTACCTTCTCTCCCCTTGCATTCGAAATAGTACAAACATTCAAAAGGGATTTCCTTATGTCTGAAGAATGGTTTTAAAAGAAAGGATGACATGTGGTCCGGCGTAATAAATTGTCCTGCAACGTGTAAAGTGTCCGCTTAAGTCGACGGGACAAATGGCAATGCCCACTGTCTGGAGTTCGAGGTGTCCGCTTAAATGGGGCCCATTTAACACCTGTCTTATGTAAAATAAAATCGGTTCCGAGGAAAATTGTCCGTATAGGGAGGTGTTCACTGAATAAGGGTGTCCGTTAGGGCAGGTTCGACTGTATTTTAAAATATGTAAGTGAATTTGACAACATTCACATTAACTTGATGAATTTGTCCATGTGAAGGATATTTTTGTACTATTAATCACTGTGTTCAATTCAATTAGTGATACTCCCACGTGGCGCGTCACATGTGGCGGATAGGGGGGTCCTAACCGGCTTGCCGGCGGACTTTAGGGAAATAAAATACCTCTCGCGGACCACACACCCAACCCCCTGTGGGTGGGGGACGCAGACGAAGAATACACCCATGGTATTCCCTGCCTGTCGTAAGAGGCAACTAAAAGGGGCGACCAAGGGATGATTGGATTAGAACCATGAAACTACTTGTGATTAGTACCACCACGCGGGGAACACCATGGGTCGCTGTTACTTGCACGTAGTACCACTATGTTCGGTACCAAATAGGTTTGTGATTAGTAGCAATCAGGAGCACAGTGCAGTCAGGCTTTTACGGTACCTGTGATTAGTAGCACTATATGAGCGACACCAGGGTTCTGGCTTGCCTATGATTAGTACCCACTATATAAGGAGCACCACGGGATAGTAAGAGTCCTTGCAGTTAGTACACATAGGTGATGAAAACCATAGGTTTGCGTTGCCTGTAAATGGCGCTGCTATTTTTGAAACACCATAGGTCTGTATTACATGTGCGAATTTCTCTACCTGTGAGTAGTACCATAATGTGTGGAATACCGCGAGTCTGTGATACTTTTGATTAGTACCTCACCATGTCAAATACCATGGTTCTACTGTCCAAGTGATAAGTACCATTATGAGAGGCCGATGACCTATATTTTGGACCCCTTTAGCTTGCAAGCATCCTCGATTCAATATTGAGCTATAGAAGCAGTACCTTGGTCAGTATTACTATTGTTTTCCGTCAGTTTCTGATACTGAGGCATTGCGGGTCGGCTCCACTGATTGTTTTAACTTCATATCCATCCGTTCATTTTTCGTCCTCATGCTTTGAATTCTGGTCAGTGGAGGATTTTGGATTTTTATTATTTCATTTCATTTCGTCTCATTTCGTACCATGAGGGGCCGAAGACCTCGATGTTAGGCCCCTTAAATCAACAAGGATCATTATCATCATCAACAATTATGATTATAAGCAATTTATCACAGAAATAATTTATTGTATTATCACAACCTATTCAATACAAGCCACGTGCTACGTGGGTGAAATCTACATAATACTATACCGTATACACTTCTCAAGTACACATTTCGTCCTTTGTTAAGGGCATAGTCAGCCTGTAGGTAACCTTAAGGTCAAATGTCTGAAACTATCTTCATACAAGGATTACACTGAAAAATACATTACTCATTAAAAACATCTTAAGTTAATATGTTACTATTGTAATATTAAAAAATGCCACATTACACACTAAGAGTATTGAGATTTGAAATTGTCTACACTTGTGACAATGAAAAATGAAAATGAAAACTTAAAAAAAACTTTAAAAATTTAGAATTTGCAGATCATTGGGATAGTAACTAATAATAATACTGATAATAATAATGTTATTGGCTTAACGTCCCACTAACTACTCTTTTGCGGTTTTCGGAGACGCTGAGGTGCTGGAATTTTGTCCAGCAGGAGTTCTTTTTAAGTGCCAGTAAATCCACCGACACGAGGCTGACGTATTTGAGCACCTTCAAATACCACCGGACTGAGCCAGGATCGAACCTGCCAAGTTGGGGCAGAAGGCCAGCGCCTCAACCACCTGAGCCACTCAGCCCGGCTGGGATAGTAACAGTCTTGAGTAAAGATTGTAATCTTCTTTGGGTACATTTATCCCAAATATTGTGTATCTGAACTTGATAAAAACAATGTCCATTAGTTAGAAACAACAGCTGGATATTCTAAAATAAATTAGATAAGTTGAGTGTTGTGATTAACATGTTGTAAATTTGAAAAATTATTGTATGTTTTCTGTCGCGTAGAGCGGTGTCACATTCCAGATGTGGGCTGCTGCTTAATTGATGAACTGTGTCTTGACGTTACGAACAGTTGTGTGTTAATATTCTTACCTGTAGATGTAATTATTAGCCTTTGAGAGGGATAATGTTTGTCAAGGTAGTGCTAAGTAGATCTGACTGTTCCGGCAGCTCCTGCCTGACTAACATTTCTATTTCTGGTGTTATACTTGTGCAGTAAAGGAGGGGTGGGGTATAGTGGGGAGGGGGGGGGGGGTTATGTTGATCTTTAAGCACCTGTGTCGTTACTGGAGGGGCTTTCATGAGGGTAGTGTGGGTAGACCTGACGTTTGGTTTGGTGGATGAAATATTTGGATGAAGGGATTTAAAAAGATTCAGAATTTTATTCTGGTGTAAATTCACGATGTATAGTAATTTGGGTGTTAATTCGTATAAAGGATTTTTATTTTCTGTGGCCTCATCTATATATTAACATTTTTCATGAAAACTAAAGTCAGTTGGTCTGGCCATTCTATCCGGTGAATTTCCTTCATTTTTTTTTATCTGATAGGTATTCATGCGCAGATTTGTCATCAGGTACTATAAATCACTTAACTTCCACCTTCCTCAAATTATTTGATTTTATCATTTTCTCTCTTTGAAGCAATTGTATCTTTTTAGTTGTAATTGAGGTATGCAGTTCGTTTTGGTCTAAAAACACTCAGTGGATCAAGCGCTTTCTTTTGAGGTAATAACTATTTAAAGTGGTAGATTCTGAGAAAAGTCACGAGTACATTTGTTTCCATGACGAAGATCTTTGGAGGACTTTTTAACAGTTTGGCGTGTAGTGTTGTTCCAAGGAACGTTTATTTCAATTTCTTTGTGTGATTTATTTTCAAATGTTTTGTTGACATAATATTACATTCTATTACCACAGCAGATCATGTGCTTTATTTCATTAGGTTTGGTACAAAAAGATGTGTAAATTTTCTATTTCGTTCATTAACTTTCCTTTACTGATACATTTAATAACAGTAAGATCCTTCTCTATAGTTTTAAAGTGATGTCCTATCTGAGTCGTGCTGGCTCGTGGCCAAGTACTTGTTGTGTTTAAAGGCATTGTAGTGTTCCATGTATCTCGCGGAAAAGCTCCTCCCGGTCTGTCCAACATACGAAAATCCACACTGTGAACATGTTAATTTATATACACCAGATCTTGAGTAAATGAGTAAAGTAAATTGACCTTATTGTGGTTAAGAAATATGTTTTGATTGTTGTTGTCCGTCTTGAAAGCTATATTAATATTGTGTTTCTTTAGGGTATTAGTGACCTGGTGGATGGCGAGGTTATTAAAAGTAAATATAGCGAATTTGTTTTTTAGGCTTGTCTGGGATGAGGATCGTGGATAATTTAGTTTTACTTTATTGATTAGACGATTGACCATGTCAGTTTTGAAATCGTTAACTTTGGCAAGATTTCTTATATAATTCACTTCAGCCTTTAAGTTGTTCGCAGAAAGGGGAATTTTCAGAGCTCTAAAAATCAAGCTGTAGAATGAGGCTTGTTTTTTGGCCTTAGGGTGTAGGGAGGTATTCTTAGTTGTAGTGGGAGAGTGTGTAGGTTTTCTAAAGGTATGAAAATTGAATGCATTATGAAAACTTGTGACTGTTATGTCTAAAACTTTTAGGGAATTATTCATCTCGTCTTCTTTATTAAATTTAACGTTAGGGTCAATTTTATGTAAATGATCTAAAATCTCATCACTACTGGTGACGTCCTTGTCGATAATTATGAACGTATCATCCACGAATTTGAGCCACAAACATATGCCTTTCATTTGTGGTAAAATCTTCGTATGCTCTATAGTTTCCATATAAATTGTCTGCTAGGATGCCAGATAGAGGGTCGCCCATAGCTAGACCTTTTTGTTGGTAAACCATACCCTTAAAATAGAAATAATCATAATTGAAGACAAATCTTAAGATCTTCATAAATTCTTCTATTTCTTGTTTACTAAGGTTACGATGTTTATGATATCGTTGATGTGTCTTGCGTATATCGATCGTCAATCTCTCATTCTCGCGTGCTATGTCATGGCTGTGTTCATGTTCATTCACATCAGTCTAGTCGATTCTAGAGACTAGTCACTAGATGTGGATTCTTTTTTAGTAATTTAGTGACTGAATTTAAATGATAACGACTAGTGACTTTTCTAGATTTTAGGAACCATTTGAGACAATTCTGACTGATGTTAATTTATCTCAATATATATAAAATAAGAGTGTCTGTACATTGCTCAGAATTGAAAAAAAATAATGTATCTGTACCGGTCGTGACCACAGTAACAAGGATACATACTGTACACGTTTTAATTTTCCGTAATTTGTCTGTATGTACGCCCATCACGAGAAAACGGCTGAAGAGAATTTAATTAATATTTAGGTATATAAAGTTGGAGAATAAGTCGCTACAATCTAGGCCAGGCTGAGTGAAATGGTAGTTTAGGGGAAGACCTAAAATTTAATTCTCAAATATTTGTTATTATTGGCCCTATCGATAAATACTACATAATGTAAGTTATTAAATTTCCTATCATTTATGTCTCATACATTTCTACCATACCGGCTATGATAACAGAGTTATTCATGAATTTGGATTTTTGTTGCTAAGTCCATATCAAGCCCAAAGTACGAGAAAATGAGTGAACAGAATTTAATGAAAATCAGTATGTGAAGTTATGGAGTAAGGAACTACAATCTACGCTGTAAATAATTTTATTTACTCTGTTCAAAATGGTAGCGTAGAGGAAGGTGCCAAAAATATTTTAAATTACCTATCTTGGCCATATCTAAAAGTACTACATAACAAAAGTTATAGAGAGTACAATGTCTGGTTATTTATATCTTATTCAGTTTTACTGTGCTGACTACAATAATATTGGTGGTGATGGTCACTGAATTGTGAAGATGATTATAAGAATGAGAAAAAAAGTCACGAAGGAACGATCGCTTAAATAATAACACAAGACCGAGTCATGAAAGAAAGGACTCGCTTTACATTAGATGCTCTAATATCACAGAGTCAGAAGAAAACTACAGTAAATGTGAAGGCCTGCAATATAGAAAGCTCATAAACTTGATCAACAATAACATTACCTTGACCATTGTTTGTTGTGATGTGCTTTGTGTATTCTGCTGCAATTTATCTCCATTAGATGGGATTACTGCTGCGTACCTAGTATAACAGCCTGCCTGAATATTGGCGGAAAGTAGCTGGGAAGTTAGACCTCTCTCTTCTTTAACATGCTATTCCTCTGGTTCATAAATTTTCTGATACTGCTGGTATGTAACACACTGGATCATCATAGTATTCCAGCTTTTCGATCCCTACTCTGAGGCAGTGATTGGAATGAACAGTGTGCACACTTAACGGAATAACGACACAGGAGTGTTCACAGCTGTCAGTGGCCTGGTTGTTCTAGCTCTGGAACTTTCAACTGTTAGATCATGGGCGCTCGATGCAATAAATTAATCTATGCATTTGCTAAGTAATGGCATCTAAGTGCATAACAGATTTACATGTGTGGGGTATGAGTTCATACTATTTTCGGAAGGCTTATCAGAGACTGATCATCTCACTCACATACATTCTGTGAGGTAACAGATGTGTAATTTTTAGCCTTGTAGCCTCGTATAGCAGCAGTCGGGCTTTGAGACAATAAGTGTTATAAATATATCATAGTACTGTATTATGCAAGACATGTAGAATGAGCAGTTTTGACCAATTATATCTCCTGATTTTCATGTCAAAATTCCTGATTGTTTTGTTTTGTAAAGTTGGCAGGTATGCTTTTATCTGTCTCTCCACCTCCTCTAAAAAAGTCCTCTAGATGTTTCATCTATGCAACCTGTTTGTGGGGCATACAACTGAAATAGATTTTTCATACCATTTTCAAACTGGAGTCTCATCACCATCATCCTATCGCTGACGCGTTCTGTATATTCCACACTAGCAAATGTACCCGTGCTTCGCTACGGTATTCTACATTGTATACGGATTTCTCTGTAAATTACTGTAAAGGCAGTGAGTAAGATTATATTAAATTGTATCTACAAATGGATTTCGCTATCAGACGCCTCATTCACTGTTCTACATGGTTGGTCCTGTGATATTTTCTCGTATCTCCTATATTTATGGGTGAAATTTGGTACAGTTTTCACATACTACTTTATTTTCCTGACACTCATCTGACACTCGAATCATAAAATTTGGAGAACATTTGGCAAATGGTCGTGTCAATGTCTATGCCCTATGTCATGATTGCATCTTTCCTATAAGCGTGCCAAACGATAACATATACATGTAAAAAGTACAAAATTAACTTGAACTCGAGAAATGCGGTTCTATTCAACGTGTAAGGGACAGAGATACGACAAAACGTCATAGGACCAAAGTTGTAGATCACTCCAAGTTGAAAGCGTTTGTGCTTTCTCTTTTGTGATACGATTTACCGTTTAGCCACCAATTATTCCGAAACGAAGGTCTGCACCGTTGTTAAAATTGCATCGATATTCCGATATTTTCCGGGGCCAAAAGTTATACATTTGCATAGCTTGGAATATTTCATCAAAGAAAAGTGTGTCCAGGTTTCGGGATTAGCATTCGCATACATACGGAGTAATTTAGGAAGAAAGTAATACAGTTGAGAATAAATTAATAGAAAATAGGATTATAACTGAGGTCAGCTGGATAGGAGATTGGAAAATCAAATGTCCCTCAATAAACTATGATGGTATAAGTTACGGATATAAGAAACCGGTAACAGAGGAGAAATTTAGGCGCGGGGATTCTTAGGTAAACAGATAAGAAGATGAATAATGGTGTTATTACTTAAGCTGTTAAGGGAGGGTTATAACCTCCTACGATATTCCGCTTGTATCCCACAGAATGGCCGATTGACGTCTCACTTTCTTTCTACCCAAGAAACAACCACGAATTTACAGGAATGATGACGAAAATCGCAATATGTCACTTCCCTGCTGGCCAGCAGTCAGACGTTGCCATGGTAACCTGTAGTTTCGTTGTCGGTCTGTCGGTCACTCAATACAGAGCATTATACCTGCAGAAATTAGTAATTTTCTCTGTCATTTGAATAGTAAGGGAAATTATGAACATAACAAAAGTTGTTTATGATGAAGAGTTGTTTCACATACAGTCCACGGAGTTTACAGAAAATCAATAGTTTAAGAGAAAATGGGAGAAAACCGTTCTGGTTTTCCTATAAACCCCCCGTCTATTCAAAGATTTAAAATGATATGCATATCAGAACCTTCCCCGGGATGAGTATACACTAAATGACGTTTGGTCAAGATCCACCCAGCCGTTTCACCGTGATGGTGGAACAGACAAACGGACGGACAAACAGACACACGAAAAATAAACACCACCGATTCGGTCTTCAGTTGACCTAAAACGGATAAATATTTGAAAATTTGTCAAAACAAACGAAATTAGACAGCGGACCCCCTACAACTGTATTTATATAGACATATTCTTGGATTTATTTTCTAAGTATGATGGCCACTCCATTTTTTGCTTCAGGTTCTCCGCTGTAATACAGCTTATATCCTTCTTTCTGAGGAATCTCTCCCGTACCCCTCTTCTTGGTCTCACACAGTCCAAGTATGGCTGTATCTTTTTCTTTCGTAATGTCAACCAGTTCTCCTGTCTTTCCCGTGAGTGTCAATACATTTACTGTCACAATCTTGTTGTAGTTTGGTGCTGGTTGCCTATTTCTTACATTTCCTCCAGCACCTGAAGAGCTGCGCGTCGCTTTTAGCATGGGACGCCGTAACCTTTTCCAAGGCACCCTATCTGCTTTGTCCATATAGGCTATTGTTACGATGGGCTCGCCACACCCAAAGGCACTTTATACCTACTGCCAGGTTCAAATTTAGGCCGCCCCTAACATGGAGACAGATGCCTTTAGTAGCCGCCCGTCTGGAGTACAGACGCTACGGGTTTGCCCCTCCCACTATCTCCACCATACTGAAGTCCGCCTTCTCCGCCGTAGATGACGTTGGGGTCTTCACTTGTAACCCTGAGCTGGGACCCATACCAGATATTACACACCAGGTCAGTGTGGTCTGGGACTCTTATAGGCAGGGGTGCCACTCCCTGGATAGGGCTGCCTCCGAAGAGGGTTCCTACCTGCTACCACAGTGTAAAATAATATATGTGTAATAGGTATGTGTATCTTTTTAACGTTACATGTCAATACGGAATCAAAGTGAAATAGTGGGTTTGAACCCGACTGTCAGCAGTCCTGAAGATGGTTTCCCTTGGTTTCCCATTTTCACACCAGGCAAATGCTGCTACTTTAATTAAGGCCATGGCCACTATCTTCCCACTCCTAGCCCTTTCCTGTCCCATAGTCGTCATAAGACCTATCTGTATCAGTGTGACATAAAGCATCTTGTGAGAAATCTATGTAAATCTGTTGTTCCACACCTTACTATGATGTATAATTTTATAAATTGTGCTTCTTAATTGTATGCTTTGTTAGAGTACACATTGCTGAGTAATTGTTTTTGCTGTACTTTCAGACTGTAGCTCTATGGGACTTGCGTAATCTAAAGCTTAAACTGCATTCATTTGAATCGCACAAAGATGAAATTTTCCAGGTAAGTGAGTTTCGTGTTGATCGAATTTTAATAGCATGTATGATTTGAGTATAGTCCTAATAAGGTGGTGATTAAAACTTGTGAAATTGCTTTCTGTTGACGGATAATGAGACCTTAAGGTTAGTTGGTAGATTTGTGAAGTTTAGCATGATCAGTAATCTGAAACATGTATAGGAGAATCTGATCAGCACGCCGGCAACAGAGTTCAAGGTAGCGATTTTCCCTTTGAAATAGCCCACAGACAAATGTGCACTCTACACCTGTGTGGGCAGTAATGCCAGGCATATAGCCCAGATCCCTCAAACAGATTGAATACGACAAAGGTCACTGTGGCTCACTCTGTAGAGCATCAGACTGGAAATCGGAAGGGGGTGACCTTGGTTCTCACCAGTGTCTAGTTGGCCATTTTTGTTCTGTACTTAACATCTATTTGGCAAAGTACTTTGTGTACTGTACTTAACATGATCTGATAAGCTGAAAGCCTATTTCAAGTACAGTTTCAGTTGTGAAATCTGAATGTTCACTAGTACTACCACCACACACAGACACAAACACTCTCTCTGAGGCATGCAGGTCGCCTTTGGGAGTCAGCTAGAAAGACCTACATCGGGCCTCTGGAGGTCACACACTATCGTTGTGACTAGAATTCTTGGGTAGAAAACCCACATCTCCAAAGAAAGACAGAAACCGTGTTTTATGGTTGCAGAATTTATTTTCTCTTTCAAAACATCAGAGAGAATATCTAAATATTGCTCAATAAATTTGAGGTAAAGGGAGCAAAATGTAAATTTTGCGTATAAAAAATTATTTATTTAATGGGTTTATTTTTAAATCATGTGCATAGTTTAAGCTAAATGATAGTAAACTTAGTTAATGTCCTCAAAAATGAAAACATAATCTTAGTTTTAGTTAGTTATATGAACAATAGTTAATGTCCTGTCCATAGTTGTTCACTCCAGAAAGTGGGGTAAATGCTGTTCACCTTCTCTGTAATCCATTACTAATGATGTTTGTGGCACTATAACTATCACCTTCCAGTATATGACCACTTTGAGATGTTGGTAATCTCTTTCCTGGTGTTGACAATGATTCTACTTCCTCATTTTCAATCATTTTTTACTTACACCACAATTTTCATGGACCGCTGGGGTACACGTTTCTTCATCCACTTACGTTCAAATATTCTTATTATGATGAGCCCCTGCTTTGTATTTCATGAATTTATACACATAAATAACTTCTCTACTTGGAATATTTCTAGCAGTTGCTAATTTTGACTGCAACATGACATGGAAGCCTTCTTCAGCAAACATTCTTTTAAGCCTGCAGAATACAGCCATAACTGGTGAAGACATTTTTGTAGGGACTGAAAAAAGTTATAAAGAGGGAACATGCTAAAAAAATGAAAAAACAACCAATTGTGCTGTTAAATTTTAGGTGGGGTTTGTACATAAAAATAATTGCAGTGAAAACAAACAACAATTATAATTAATGAAATAAATAAAGAAATTATACATTTTAAGAACACCAATCTAGTAAAACATCAAGGGAAAACGTTCTTAGAAACGTAAACTATACACATTGCTTACAATTCTGTTTAGAGTTGTAGGAATATCCAGCATCTGAGCGATTTTTGCACAAGTTTCATGTGTGGATTAGCATCCACTTTCTCAATAAACAGTAGTTTTTCATCATTTCTAAACTGTCTAGCTTTCTTCTCAATAACTGAATGTCCTGCAAACCACCATGCATAAGTACACTAGGCAAGTGAGACGAAATGTGCTATCCAGGTTTCTTTAGCATGTGTTTAATAGGACATGGACTGGGACATAGGAATAATGACATAACCAGGGAAACATGCTAGAGAGTTAGGTCTTAACCAGTTTCGCCTGTACATAGTACAGTATACACATAAATCATATAACTGTTCTCCACTCTGCATACTAGATAGGACAGTTGTCTGTTAAAGATTGTTTTGTTCTGTGCATTGGTGAAACAGGCAAGCTCTTCTTGCACTGCCTTTTATGAGAAGTGCCTTAATTACTGCAGAGATCTGTCTGTTATCGTGCCTCCTGGTCTGTTTCCCATTCTTGCTGCAGTGCTACTGATAAGTTCAACCAGGGTGATGAAGACTCAGTTGTGCAATCTAAGACCAGTAATGTCCCACACACTCAGCTGCATTGAGGAAGAGATTGCTGGTAGTTTCAGAGTGGGAGTGCTGACCTCTTGGAGAGGCTCCTTGACATATTGGGCAGTATGAGGTAGTGCATTGTACATCAAAGGAGAATGCAAATGGCATTTCTTGATTAACAGGAATCTCAGCATACAGTTGTGCCATGCCATATAGCTGTATTTTCAACAAACAGCCAAGCTGAGTGGCTGAGGTAGTAGAGTACTGACTTTGAGCCCAAGTTAGCAGGTTCATCACCAGCTCTTTTGATGGAATTTATTAAAGATGCTGGAATAAGACATCACGTCTCCAGATTTACTGGATCTGCAACTAAGGACTCATTCTTCCAACCCCAAGAAAAATAATCATTGGAGAATTTTGAACTGTTTCATTTTTTCAACCCCAAGAGGAGATTATGGACACAAACTATCAAATAATTATTGGAGAATTTTGAACTGTTTCTAAGGTTTCTAAATGCAAAATCAGTATGAATTAGGTTACGTGGCTGCAGAGAGATTCATACATCAGACTCATTACTCCTCTGTTCAGACATATTCAGAGCGAATCTGCTTTGAAAGATAACGTTCCTGATGTATTAGCTATTATACGTGTCGTAAAATCTCTGGTTGCATACTGAGTGAGATTAGTTATCAGTAAAATAGTGTGTTACCACTTGGTGGAACAGCTATTTTGACACAACTCTGCCAGTTCACTCCTAGACAGATGTTGTGAAAGTTGTTTTAGAGAATGGAGGTCCCTCTGATAAAAATGCTAGGTGATGATCATAACATACTGACCAGCTTATAGGAGTTCAAGATATTGAAGGAAGCCTTGATTTATTGATTTTGAGGGTGAAAAGGAGACGCTACTGCTACATTTCATAAAAAGGTAGGAAGAAGAAAGAAATCAAGCTAAGTTGCTGTAGCCTGCCCAGCTTGACCTGGGCAGGAGTGCAGCAGCCTGCCGGAAGTGTTCTGTACATGCAACCAGCTCGCCTGCCTGCCTGCTCTCCAAGGAAGTGTGGGCAAGTTAACAGCAGGATCTGTACACTTCTGGTAGATAGTTCTCTTGAAACGGTGATTGCAGAAGTTTTGAAAGAATTCAACTTAGAAGAAAGGGAATTAGCGCTAATGAAATCCAGAGACGGGAATAACTGCCTAATGTATGCAAATTTCGAGTAACAGCCAGGCTGAGTGGCTCTGATGGTTAAGGTGCTGGACTTCTGACCCAACTTGGCAGGTTTGATCCTGGCTCAGTCTGGTGCTATTTGAAGGCACTCAAATACATCAACCTTGTATTGGTAGATTTCCTGGCACATAAAAGAACTCTTGCAGCACAAAATTACGGTATCTTGGCATTTCCAAAAACTGTCAGAAGTAGTTTTAGGGATTTAAAAACATCAACAATATTATTTTCAAGTAACATGCATAAGCTAAATTATTTTCTTCATGAGCCTCTAAGGACTCCACCCCACTCCCGCCTCAATTGGTAATGCATGTAACAAAAATTTTGGTATTGCTAGAGTTAATATTCCAAATAGTTATTAAGTAATACCGTAATTACCCGAATAATCCCTGCCGTCGAATAATGCCCGCACCCTCATTTTAGAAAGGCTCATTTTGAAAAAAATGAAATGAACCAAAATTCCTTTCATCGGAAGAGTAACTTAGGCATAAACAAATATTTTGTATCACTCCGCGAGGTTCACGTGGTCTTTACGCAAATATCACTGCTATGAAATATATTTTCCATGAAAATGAGCAAGTAGGTCTACTTATGTGACGGGTATTTCATTAATCTGAACTTGCAATAGGCTCAAGTCCCTGTAGATGGGAAGATTCATTGTCTCTTGCATCACTAGAATCCTCTCCTAAATTACTTACAAGTTCGTCACACTCCACGTCTAACGCCCATAGGCGGCTGGAATATCTAATTGAAAGGTAAAATCACAGCGACGAGTAATATGATCAAGATTATGCAGTTAATAAACGTCCGACACATTTTAGGTTATCTAAAGCTTCAGAACATAACCTGGAATTCCCAACACATAGGTAGGCCTAAAATGAATTCTCGATTATAGCTACAGTAATATCATGTACGGTACAAGACTGGGTGACTTTTAGTGAAGAATGAAGGAATACTGACTTATTTTTTGAGTGACGTACAATGTGTAGGCTATAATTGGTTTTTCTTATTACCTTTGTTAATGCTTTCTGCCACCAAGTTTAATAACAATTCACTCTCTTGGCAAGTCATATTAGGCTTCTTTCTCCATTTCTGCTCAGTAGCGGAAATAATTTATGCAAATTATTTGCAAACCCCGGATGGAATCAAAAACTTGTTTACAATTCGATAGTGGTGGCAGCACGTAGTCATTTGTTTTCTGTACGTCAGTATGAAAAAATGCGGTTCAAACTGAGATTGAAACGAAAACTTAGTTTTGGTAAACCAAGATAATAAATTCTGTGGTGAATACTGAAGTGAGCGTTATCCGAAATAATGACATATGCGAGTTTTGAAAATCTAAGATAACAGCAAAAGTTACCGACGTTGGTGAACACGGGCCTAAAACTCTTCTCACACATGGTCTCTTTTTACTGGACAGTAACACGACCGATGGTGGATAATTCTTTTAGTGCTTTGTAAACACTTGAAATAGACACACCGGCAAAATCTGATGTTAGTTTTGCGATACAGTAAAACCTCATTAATTCGAAGTCTTTGTAATACAGAAATTGGACTTTCAATTGTGTGATTTTGAATTAACAGCCATCTTGTAATTCAGAAATGCCAACCCTCACCAATTTTTGCGGATTCTGCTTTTCCGCGTACTGCCTGCTACGTGATATTGAGGCTTCTCTTAAAATGCTGAATACAAAAGAATTACGATTTCACTATTTTCAACTGTGAAACACACTATAGACACACCGAAGTGAGTGAAAGTGCAGAAAGCTACCCCTGCACATTCTGGAAGACGCATCTATCGTGACGTGGAGAAATTTTGAATTTAAATTACCCGTAAAATACGGTACTATTTAAAAAAAGTCTGAATTGTTTTCTGTTTAAATACAACATATGGGAACAGTTTTCTTCCATCTACGGTTGTACAAAGCATAACTGTACACTCAGCATCGAAAACTAGGTGAGCCAGGAGCGTGTTGGCAACCTTGACGCAAATAAAACCCGCACCCCAATTTCGTGCCTCGAATTTTAAAAAAATATGCGGGGATTATTCGTGTAAATATGGTATAAAAATTTATCAGAAGTTTGTTTCGTGTCCTCTCTGCTGAACACTATTTCGTTGTATGATTTCAGGTCCAGTGGTCACCACATAATGAGACTATCCTAGCATCAAGTGGAACAGATCGCAGACTGCATGTGTGGGACTTGAGCAAGATTGGAGAAGAACAGTCGGGTGAAGATGCTGAAGATGGACCGCCTGAGTTATTGGTTTGTATTACCCTGTACCCTGAACTTACCTAAATTAGATTCCAGTTCGTAGAGGTTCTCACAAATAAATTGTATCACGTTTTATCAGTTTTCTCAAAAATTTAATGTAATTCAGTGTGTTGCAAATGGCAAGTAGCAGCATTTCTATTTTGAAATCTGGTTATTTCATATTGCAGTGCTAGACTAGTTCGGTGTGCAAGTCAGTAGTAATGCTCTTTGCAGTCTATTACAAGCATATTATATTCTTTACAAGTTTCTCGCATATTTTCTGTAATCTTGTAACACTTAATTCCCAATGAGCCTGTAATATATAAACTTGTGGTATGGTAGACATTTCTGCTGAAATTCATGGCAATAAAACAGCAGGTCCTAGAGTATAAACTCGTTGTAGGTCATCAGTTACACCAGAAGTTTTCAGTGTCTTAGTACAATGTGCGATACTGGCAGAAGCAGAAAAACTTACTTCGAGCTGCCAGTGAGAGTTGTCAAGCGTTTTTTAGCCTGAAAATTGGTAAGTTTCTGCAATTAGAAGAGGAACTTCTGAAAACATGATATTGTTCTATAATGATGGTTATGCTGTTTCTTGTGACATGATTTCTTTGGAGATAATTCAAAAGGGAATGACAAATAGCATATAAAGCAAGGATTTTCTTCTTTTACGGTCATGACTGGTGCTTTAGCTAATTCGTATATACCGTATTTACTCGTGTATTAAACCCCCTCACATATTAGACCGCCCTTGGCTTTTCAAGACGAAGAAAATTAATAAAATAAATCTTGCATACAAGACAACCCCCCTCCCCCCGAAACGTAATTTGTCAGAGAAGAATGATTCCACTTTGAAGTGGCTAAAAGCCTTATGCAGCTCTGATGACTTCACAAAATTTGTGAATAGTTTCTTCCGTATGACCCATGCAATGAAAACATGCGTCGAAGTCGTGTGGTACATCTGTGTTTCGTAGTTAAGAAATGTCCACCTCTGTAGCGTAGGCCTACTGCAGCTCTGATGACGTTGCACAAATAGGTGAATAGTTTCGTGTCCGACCCGCGCATTGCAAGCACACATCAGTCGTTGTGTTTTGTAGTTAAGAATGTCCGCCAGCATACCGTATTTCCCGGCATAATCGTCGCCACCGCGTACTCGTCTCGTCCTTTATTTTCACTACAAAAATCGGACTTCAAACATTTAATCGCATAATCGTCACACGTCCAAATTTTGTTCACCAATCTGGTTAAAAGGTAAATGGAACTGCAACGTAAGTTGCACATGAATGCGCAAATTAAATATGTGTATGGTTTATGGGCAATTCAGCAACACAGTCACATTTGCGAGATGTTGTACAACGCAACGGTCAGCCGAATTATTTACGATTAAGGGGTTCATGGCTTATCGGTAGGCTATCGGCAGTTGACAACGTGGTCGCGAGACAGTGTACAATTTATTCACCCCCTACATATTATGAGTTCTCATTTGAAATATGTAAGGCTGTAAGTTATCGCTTATCGGCAACGTCGCCAGGAAATACTGGTACCAACACACACTTGTCTTCTAGTAAACAAGAGGTCTGAAAGAATTCTGTTATTACAACCCCCCCCCCGATGCGCAAGTTGCAAAGGACCTTGGCCTAGCAAGCGAACGCTGCTCAGCCCGAAGGCCTGCAGATTACGAGGAGTCATGTGGTCAGCACGACGAATCCTCACGGCCGTTATTCTTGGCTCTCTAGACCAGGGCCGCCATCTCACCGTCAGATAGCTCCTCAATTGTAATCACGTAGGTTGAGTGGACCTCGAACCTACCCTCAGATACAGGTAAAATTCCCTGACCCGGCTGTGATTTGAACCCGGGGCCTCCCCCTACACCATGGGGCCGGCTCCTGCGTTATTGCGCACGAAGTGAAATCCAAGACGATAACGCAGATTTCCACGGAATTATTCAGCTCATGGTCAGCTAAATTATTTGCGATGTCTCAGTTGTCATCGCTAGACCCTTATTTTACTACTACGTCATAAGTGTCCGGGCATGTGGTGAAAACTTTTACCGAAGCAGTCAAGATAATTATTATCCAATGGTATTAAAGTTTTATTTTATAAACTCGTCAGTAATGTAATGTAAAATCATCAATAACTGGGAAGAAATATTAACCTAATTACCGTATGTTTAAAAATAATTGAAAAAAATGAATATTTGTAACTGACGTCTTGGAACACGGTCAACTACAGTAGATCTACACCACGCTAGCTAGATCGATGTATGAAGACGTCTATGCTCTGGTTTGCATGCTTTGCGCAAGCGCGCTAGTGTGTCGCAACCAACGAGCTCAACTGATAAATTGCTGCATGCTTCCTTGCTGCCTAACAGTACCGGCATTGGCTGCTCTGGAATGGACAGATCACAGATGCATTTATTTGTTTGTGACTGACGTGATCACTGTAGATATGTGCGTGAGAATTTGTTTTTAATTTGTGTTTGGGGTGTTTGTAGAAAGAATTTGTTTTAATAGTGAACAATTACGGAAAGTCATTTATATTGCAAAACATTAATGTGTGAAGCGTTTATAAGTGATTATGGGTAAATATAAACTATTCTGTGGGCTTCAAGCTAAGCGTAATTGCCTTCGCTGAACAGCACGGGAACAGTGCTGCAGAAAGAAAATTTTCAGTGAGTGAAAAGTTCGTGCGTGATGGCGGAAATTAAAAAACAAGCTAAAAAGCACAAACCCTTCTAGACGCGCATTTAGAGGTCCTAAAACAGGGAAGTTTCCTATAATTGACGAAGAAGTGTTTATGTACGTCAATGAACTACGTAGCAATAGCTGCAGTGTATCGTATGAAATGTTACAAATTAAGGGACGGGAGGTAGCGCGCAAACACAGCATAACTCAGTTTAAGGGGAGTCGTGGGTGGATTAAGGGGTTCATGCGACGTCACAATCTGTCAGTGCGAAGGAGAACGCTAAGCCAAAAGTTGCTTGCTGATTACACGGACAAGATTCTACATTTTCACCGATTTGTCATACGTTTGCGCAAGGAAACTTTGTACTTGCTTTCTCAAATCGGTAATGTCGATCAGACTCCAATCTTTTTTGATATGCCTTGCAACAGCACTATTGCGCTAAAAGGATCACGGAGTGTATTAATGAAAACCAGCGGTAGTGAGAAGTTGCAATGCACGGCAATGCTAGCCATTACAGCCGACGGAAGAAAGTTGCCGCCTTACATCATTTTCAAGAGGAAAACGATGCCTAAGAATATACAGTTTCCCCGTGGAATTCATGTACGAGTGCAACCAAAGGGTTGGATGGACGTGGAACTCATGCTGGACTGGGTTAAAACTGTGTGGGATAGAAGACCCGGTGCACTACTAAAACAACCAGCTCTGCTTGTTTTAGATAGTTTCTGAGGTCGCCTCGTGAACGAAGTGAAGCAACTTCTCGGTAAAAATAAGACATGACAGTCATTCCTCGTGGCCTAACTTCTGCTTTGCAGCCACTAGACGTACGTATTAATAAACCCTTTAAAGACCCCTTACGTCCATTTTACCACGAGTGGATGATGAGCGGCGATCAGCAATTGACGCCCGCTGGAAATATCAGGCGTCCACCCTAGGACTTGTTATGCTTGTGGGTGTTGAAGAGTTGGCATCTTATACCACCTGAACTAGTCTCCAAGAGCTTCAAAAGGACTGGGATTTCGACTGCACTAGATGGATCCGAAGGTGACACAGTGTGGCAGAGAGACGAAGAATCTGATACTAGTATTAACAGCGGCAAGGACGGTGCATCAGATACAGAAATCTGCGATAGCGACACAGAAGATTTGGAATAAATTGTGTACTGGTAAGTCCGTATTTCACAACAAAGCGATAATTTTTTACAAGTGTAATATTTTAACTTTAATACTCAAATTAATGACAGTTAACTTAATAGTTCATCAGGTTGGAAAAACTTTTACCGAATTGTTGCGAATAATTATGAATTTTGTTTTAGACTATTTTCATTATTTTGATGTATAAACGCGAGTATTACGTGCATCTTAAATTTGAATCAAATACAATTTAGTTATAAATACATTTTTTGAGTAATACAAGTACTGGTATTAAAATTTCTTCGTGTAATGGTCACACCCTACTATTTTTTTGAAAATTTTGGTATAAAAAGTGCGACGATTATGCCGGGAAATACGGTAATGGTTAGCACAATTCGCTGCCGTTCCCGGGAGTCTGAGTTTGATTTGTGGTAAAAATGGTACATGCAACTCCCTTCCACTGGGGAAGCTGCACCACCTCGAGATGAGGAATAATGATTTTTTTATGTCCCCACTTACTTTCAACAATTTTCGGAGGCTCCAAACGCAACATACTAGGGTATGCTTTAATAAATAGTGGGAGACAACAAACGTACCAAATTAAACATTATGATAATAAAAGTCATTACCGCCACACCTGGAGATATCCATAAATGCGGCAAACTTTCCTGTTGTTTATTTTTATTATTTCCGTCGTGGAACTTTTGGCACTATCTGGGCGATACCATACCTAACCTAAACAGTGTGGTCTCTCTTATCTCATTTACACCTATTTGGGGCCTGTACTACGATAGCCAGACAAAAGTGCTGTTAAAATTTATGTGGCAGTTTGAACATTTTTCTGGAAGTTTGGCTGGAAACGCGTACTACGACTTTCAAATATGTGCAGTCTGGGAGAATATTCTCGAGGTTAGCTATGCTAAAGTTGTAGAGGCAGTTAACGCTCTTATCTGGGATTTCGCTCCTATCGGGGACGCTACTGTAAAGATCAAGATGGCTACACATCAAGATGAATCTCCATCTGCATGATGATATATGAAATTAAGTTGTTACAATGTAATCTATGTATATACAGTTGAACCTGACTTACACGTATATCAAGGGGAAGAGAAAAAACTACTTGTAACTCAGAATTACTTAGAAATCAGACTTATGCAATACATCACATATTTACTGAAAAGCCAATGGAATAGACTTACATGTGTAAATCCTTGCAAATAATAAATACATTAAGACAGAAAATATTATTTTGAACTTGGTCCGGCCTTAAAGAAATCAGATAGTTTGGCTTAAATTTCACTTTTCTTGCATTAAGAACATAAACCTCCTTTAACAAACTTGGTAATGCATTCAAAGCATTTTCACTTCAACTTTTCGCACTGATGTAACAGCTACACACTTCGATTGCACTTTAACACTTCACTCAGTTCAGGTGTCAAGATTCAAGTCGTTATCTCCATCTCCAATGTCACTATCGCTTGTAGCTGGTCCATCACCGCCGCGTTGTTGGCATACATCAGGAATAATCTCTTCATCCGGTAGTTCTCCACATACAGCCAGATTGTCATCGAAATGCACAAAAGTATCGCATTCTATTTTTTACATACTCACCGGTAGCGTTAGCTCATTACCAGACAAAACTTCGTCCCCATAATCACATCATAATTAGAGACAGCCTCTTCTCGTAAGACACCAGTTTTGCAGGAACGGTTGCTGATTGTGGAGGATGACACCTGCTTCCAGGCAGCCGAAATAAAGTTCATGGCTTGTAGCAAATTAATGGAGAGAGGTTCATTTCCTGCATCACTCAGTGTTATTAAATGTTGAACCAGCATTTTTCTGTAATGCACTTTGAAATTTGCAATGATGCCCAAATCAAGCGGTTGTAGAACGCTGGTACAGTTAGGAGGGAAAAATTCCATTCGGACATTCTCCAGAACAATTTGAGGTGGATGTACTGCACATCGATCCATAAAATGAAGGATCTTCTTCTGTTTCTTTTTCATTTTAATGTCCAGTTTTTTCAACCACTGTTCCATTGGATTCAACTTCCTTAGGTTTTGTTTTCGCACCCTTAAAACACCTCGGGTTCTTCGATTTTCTTATCACAAGTGGAGGAAGTTTGTCAGATCCACCTGCATTGGTGGAGAGAAGTACTGTTACACGAATTTTACTTTTCTTCCCTCTGTGGCATGAGTCACCTTTTTCGGCTAATGTTTTATTAGGAAGGAGATTGTAGAAGAGACCGGTCTCATCACAGTTGTAGATGTTTGGAGGCTGATAATCGCTTACAATACCCGGCAGAACCTCCTCTTTCCAGTGTTGCACTGTGACGTCGTCTGCAGATTTTGATGATACAGATGTAGATTCCCATAGGTACCAACTGATGAGCCCAGCCTAGCACACGGGGGCGAAACGCTGGCAACCTGGAATGAGTTAGCTGGAAAATTTATAATGTCCAATAACAGACCATTTATATTGGTATTGCAGATTTTGAGTCGCCGCAAATTGTTCTCCCTGTAATTCCATGACGATATTTAAATCCTTTCAACCATCCCGATGAAGCCTTGAAAGCAGCAGTGATACTCATCATTTTACCTAAATCTATCGCCTTTGCCTTCAGCATGTCTGCACTAATTGGTAGAGCTGCAGCCTGCTTTTGCTGGAACCATGTGAAAAGTGCTTTCTCCAAATCTACGTACCACCCTTCTTGCTGACGGCTGCGCTTTGCTGATTTTGAACCCAGTTTTAAGAACTCATCCAAAATAGCGTTTCTTTTGCTGATACCGTACATAGCGTGGTACAAGCAATCCCTAAGTCTGATTTCAGTTTTCGTTTTGTGTGGATTAGCGTCCACTTCTCGTATAACGTTTCCCTTTTCTGTTCTTCATGGCTAATCAAAAGCAACTACTGTTCAACAGTAAACACCAGATACCGGCATCGTGGACATTTTATTCTCCGTTGTTCCCACGAAAGAAATTCTCATATTCAAACAAATTTACTGTATTTTCTTTTGTTTACGCACCGAAACCGCCCATTTTGCTTACAATGTACCTTAATCTTTGACGGCGTGTTAAAAATGACGAAGGTAGAGGAGGAGCGAAGGGGGCTCGTCTTTGTTAAGCCGCCAGTAAGTAAGGGTCAATACTGGTACTCAGCGAAACTCTGTGTTCTGTTTCAGCACCGAAAACCGATCGCTCTATTTCCGCCTACGCGGACAAAGAGGGAACTTCGTAAATACAGTAGTTTCTTTTTAAAAAGCACATTCTCATTACAATTACGCAAAACTCAGTTATATTTCACTGGCACTTAATACGTATAACAGCGAATTACGTATAAATAAGATTAATTAACACGCTTTTAAATTATATTTTGCCGGGACCTAAAGGAAATTACGTACAAATGCGAATTACGTAGAACAGAGTTACGTATAAAGCAGGTTTAACTGTATTTATAAAGTATATCATGCTTTGTGTCCAGCTATCACAGAATTCTTTAAAATTTCACAAGCTAGCAAGTTGTTGCTACCGACTATATGAGTTGCACACAAGCTAGTTAATAGCATGCTTCATGGGTAGCCGTGGTTGTTACGGCAACATTGTCTGCTGCGATGCAGTTTTTCGTGGGTTCGAGTTCCAATAGTCGTAACATTTTTTTACCTTCTAAATGTTAGTCGGTAGGGTACTAGAGGTGATACTACACATTTCCTAATCATTAGAGTGTGTGTCAAAAGCGTGGGTTCCATTCCAAATTCATCCGCGATGCACACATGGAGTAAAAGTATGAGACGTTCATGGCGATTCGTCCGTCGAATGAGGATGTTAAGGAGGTTATATTTCTTTGACTTCATAACAGCTTGCTACTAAATATTTACACCAAAGTGAGATAAATGCTTGCTAGTTACTATTCTCACATTGTATTGAAAAGAAAGAAACTAACTACTTATTCAATGAGCAAACAATAAATTGGATTAATAATAAAATTAATGATCCTAGCTGCATCAGTGGCATTAATTACGAATATAAACTTTACTTTCGCCGTAACGCGCATCCTCATAAATAGTACTAGACCTAAAAAGATTTTTAAAATTTGCGTCCCGGTTACATTTTCAGTCTTTTTAATTTCTATAATAGTTTGTTTTGTTATATAGTTAATTAATTTTAACATTTCTTCATATGTGTAGATTTCAGTCCTAATTTTGTTTTTGACCTGAACTTCCACATTATAGCTTAATAAGAGTCTGATATTGGATTCTAGTAATACAATTTCAAAAGTAATAGAGCTAAACTAACAAAAACACCATGGAACACGTATACCACCGCGCTAAATTTCACTATATTTTCAGTAACCTTATTATCAACCCAATAAATATGTTACTATATCTTCCGCATTACAATACTGTTGTTAAAATCCATTGGTAGTACGCAAGAAAATATTAAACTTCTAGTTTGCAAAACTGCAGCCTGCGTATCTGGCTGTTTACCGGACAGTCGTAGTACAGGCCTTTAGGTAAATCCTGATGTGATAAATGTAGAGAACAAGCATGAAATGTACTTAAAAATAAGGGCCTGGCTTTCAACGGCCGCAGTTATCAAAAGAATTCCAGTCGCCATATATTACATTCGGAAATGTAACTCGTAAGATACGCTAGTTATCAGCTGGTGGTTTGGCACACTTTCAACAACACGGCTTTATTCAGCGGGAATATCAGAGACCATCTCCAGAAACCATTTGGGAATAGCTTCATGCACTTTGGACTCTATAGTCGGGAACACAACTGTTATTAAAAGGTTCAAAAAGACGGAACCTCGAATGCTCTCGGTCTTAATTGCAGTGCAGGGCTGACGAGATGGCAGTGAAGATGACGTCGCTTTGAATGACGACACGCCGGTAGCAGGGAAGTTAGAGGCGCAAGACAATTAGAATGAAAGCAGTGGTCAGGTTTACTGTGTGGTAGGCCTACTGCTTAACTGACAAATGACTGGCCATCGAGTTATTTTGTATCAATATTGCATAATATGATAATACGATACCCTTATCCATTTTCTCTACAGGGTCGAGTATGAAGAGAGATTAATCTTTGTAGAGAGTTTTTATGACCATAAGCCCTTCCTGACTTTGACCTCATCGGAGGAATTAATGAGATGAAACGAATGACGTGAGATGAGCAACTAAGACAAATTATATTTACTTTATATGTAGGCCTAAAAGTAGTGTTCACCATTTATTGACTTTTTACATTTAGAAATGAAAATAGCCAGTATAACTCAAATACATTCATAGGTTTGTTAAAGAACAGGGTAGAATGTTTGCATGTACAATTTATAGCTCTTGATAGCCTACAAGTCATGTGTTCACTGCATAAAATTTGAGGTTATCGCATATTGGACCTCCTTTACTTTTTTTTTTGTTGTAAAAATCGGGAAAAAGGGGATCTAATACGCGATTAAATGTTTCGGGTGTTACTAGCTCACAATGGAAAGAATATCTTTCTGGTACCTAAAGCTACTTCAAACATGTATTCAACGTGCCAGGTGTACTGTGGTAGTCTGACGAGGTAATAGGTGCGAGGGGTAAGCTTGGCTGCCGCGCATGCACCTATCTCAAGTCTCAAGGCCTGTTCTGTCCGGGGTGACTCGAGAATTGAGGTACTGTGTGAGGTTTACAACTTGTAGTGCCATTGTGCCTTAGTTACACATAAACTGTGTGTGATGCATAATGAACAGTTTGATAAGGAATATGCATTGTCCATCACGACTGTATCTGTTACTCCAGCCGTACTTATAAGCTGGTGCAACTTCTCATCAGACGCAGGTAGTAAGTTAATGCTCTTGACTGTTCATAACAAAACTGACATGATAATTTGACACCAAATGACAATCAGTTTGAGTTTTTCCTAAGGTTTATACGTCATTCTCAAAAAAAAAAAAAAAAAAAGGCAAATTTGTGTGTCAACTGGTTTTCTGGCTTAAAATATGTTTTTATGAATTGTAAATTATTATTATTACGAGTTCAACATAAGATGTATTTGGTCCATCTATTCAATGAAGGTTTTAATTATATAATTTTAGAGCACAGTATGTGAGATCTCACCTCCATGTCATGTCCCCATGCTTGACTTGGCATTTTGATCATTTCATACTTGACAGATTTTAGTTTTAAAGCCATTTTTGTGTTATAAGAAAAGTGCAGGTAGCAGGTGGGGACCCTCTTCGGAGGCAGCCCTACCCAGGGAGTGGCGCCTCCTCTGCCTATGTGAGTCCCAGAGCACACTGACCCGGTGTGTAACATCTGGTATGGGTCCCAGCTCAGGGTTACGAGTGAAGACCTCAACGGCATCTACAGCGGAGAAGGTGGACTTCGGTACGGCGGGGATGGCGGAAGGGGCATACCCGTAGCGTCTGTACTCCAGAGGAGCGGCTACGAAAGGCGTCTGTCTCCATGTTAGGGGCGGCCTAATTTTGAACCTGGCAGTAGGTATAAAATGCCTTTGGGTGTGGCGAGCCCATCGTAACAATAGCCTATATGGACAAAGCAAATATGGTGCCTCGGAAAAGGTTAGGGCGTCCCCTGCTCTTCAGGTGCTGGGGGAACTGTGAAAAATGGGCAACCAGCACCAAACTGGACTGGGACACAGTGTTGGAAGAGGAGTGGTAAGAAAGTGGAGAGGAACCATATTTGCCCCTACCCGGCTACAGCTGGATAAAGGGAAATGATGATGATGATGATGAATAAGAAAAGTAGCTGAAAAATTACTCATAAGCACTTCTCAAGAACATTTGTATTATTTTTATAAATGAAACTTCTTGCATTGAATATGCCTGCCTTGTAGTGAAGTGTCACCTCTGTGAATAATGTAAAACTTTAATACCCCCACAGATAGCACTGTAGGTCTTCCTAGTTTCATTGAATTCAACTATTGGCAGCTACCTTATAAGCTGCCTGAAGCCATGTTGTACGTGTACTTCTCTAGGTATATGAAAGTGCTAGTGGAGATATGGTAATTTGACTTTCTCGCCTCCGAAACATCTGAAGGAAAAAATTTATAGCTAATAATTTATACTACAAATCATAAATAATCTGAAAGTAAGATTTCCTAACCTTAAATGTTTTCAAATAGTTATCCTTGAGTGTTGTTCATGGAGGTAAAAACAAGTAACTGAGTTTGTGTGACACGCAGTCTAATTGCTTGTTACTTATAAGGTAGAATGCTGACTTGTCATTCTCAGGGTTATCATACTCCATTTCTTGAAAGTAATTAAATTGTTTCTCTTGTTACATATGTACTGCACATTAATAATTAATGTTACAGATAGTATAAAACTGTGGATGATAATGTAAGTTTGGAAGGAAAAAGAACTATTTATACATGTCTAGAATTACATTTTCTCTTTTTGCAGTTCATTCATGGTGGACATACAGCAAAGATTTCAGACTTCTCATGGAATCCTAATGAGCCATGGGTGATTTGTTCTGTATCAGAAGACAATATTATGCAGGTAAATACTAAATTCAATTCTTCAAAAAAAAACTATATTATCATTTTGAATAAAGAAAATGTCAGCAGGATGTTAAAGATGGCTAATTAGTTTTTTCTTCAACCTGATACAGTGGAAGTCCGATATAGCGAGTACGGCACTTAACGAGAATCCTGTTATACCGACAATGTCGTGCTGTCCCTTCAAAATTCCTATATTAAACTGTGTATTATCCTTTGGTTACAGCGAGAGCCCTATCACTGACGCATCCATTATTACGAGCGATTAAGCGCGTACGATTTTTTCCGTTACCGATATTTATGCACCCCAGTGATTATGTTGCATTCGATTATCTTCGGTATTGTTTCCTCAGTATGTCCACTAGCGAGTTCTCTCGTTGACATTCAAAGGCGATGTCGGAGTCTATTAGTAATATCCGTTGACTGCTGTTCCGTAAAGAAAATTTGAAATGAAAGAGAACATATTTTCGTAATAAATGCGTAAATAACTTGTCCGATAACAGTTCTTAACTCTTTAAAAATAAAGGCTGACTAAATGATCGCTTAATTTTAATGCTAAATACTGCAATTAAGTAAGAATGGGATACACCTCGATATGGCAGAGTATATCACTGATTTCAGAGGATAGTTAGTATTTTCACATGTAAATTTTTAGCGAGGATAACTCGTTTCTCTACGTGCGCTTCAAATATGTTTTCAAGACATATATACGGTTCAGTTAGGTGACGCCATTTGAAGGGGAGAACTCTGGAGTGATACCGTATTTCTCAGATTCCAAGAAGACTTTTTTTCCCCTTAGAAACTCATGCGAAAAATCAAGGGTCGTCTTGCATTCGCGGCCTAACAGTAATGAATACCCCTCGCAACTCGCAACTCTCGCGGTAACTACGCTACTTCTTTTCACATGTCCATGCACACACAAAATTTGTTAATAAACGACTGCCTCTTTATTATACATCACTAGCTGCGAGAACCAGTTGTACAGTGCCTGTGTGTAACGTCACTTGATCTCAGGAAATAGTGAAGATAGAATGACATTCTGTTAGCCTCTACAAAAGCATTTCTCAAATCTGCAGAATGGCATCAAAACATGCGAGCCTTCGAATTTTTAGGAAGGCGGCGGCTACTCACAATCAGTGGCAGAGTTATAACGCGTCTACTGTACCTGACTCTTAGTAAAATTAATTTCCATGGATGGCAAGAATATTATCGTGATGGTTAGTCGTAAAGATACTTGGAACAGGTATTGTCGGCAAATTTTCAACAGGTTCTCATCGATATTATGATGCCAGTTTTAAGTTAATGGTTTTTAAACACTCGGAAATGTAGAATAATCGTGCAGCCGCAAGAAAATATGGCATAGGCCTAATTAAAGCCAATGTTTGGCATCGGCGTGAAGACAGATAGCTAAAAAAAATGTGTGCTGTACAAAAATTGCATTCAGTGGTCCGCAGCAAGGACACTTTAAAGAAGTCGAAGATGAAATTGTGAGGTATGTACATGAAAAACGCAGGGCGGAATGGCCATATCATGCTGCAGTAAACTCGTTCGTTGACCTTCAACGTCCGCAACTGGGCCTATACATAGCTAGCCGCTGAAGTTGGCCGAACACGGCAAGCGAGACGTGCTTGTAGCGGTAGCCGGTTATATCTGACCCTGAGTAAAAGTACCGTAACAGTTTTATAGACAGCAAGAATATTTTCCTGACGGATCGCCATATTGTAAAGGCGCGTGGAATAGGTATTGCCGGCATATTTTCAGCGAGTTTTCTTCGGTATTACGATGCCAATTTTAAGTTAATGGTCATTAAACCCGTGGAAATAAGGAGTAATTGTGCAGCCGCAACAAGTGCGGCATAACGAAAGCCAATGTTCGGCGTCTAAAAATAGTTTAAAAATGCGTACTGTACAACAAAGGCATGTTCTCTGGTATTCTCTCTCCTGGCATTCTCATCATGTGTCCAAACCATTTTAGCTTTGTTATATCATTCTCTTCTTGAAGTTTATACACTCCCACACATCTCCTTATTTCCTCATTTCATGTTCTATCTCTTATCTTTCCCTGTATGTTCCTCAAGAATCTAATTTCAGCTGCTTGTATCTTACTTTGGTTCCACTTAGTCAACGTCCAGGCTGCTGAAGCATAGGTCAGTATAGGTTTATAATAGAACGAGTATAAAACCCTCTTGCACTTCATTGGCATATCTTGTTCCATACAATTTCTCTTACACACTGGTAGAAGCTTGCAGACTGCTGTGTTCTTAAATCAATTTCTCCATCCAAATTTCCATCTTGTGACATCACGCTGCCCAAATATTTAAAAATTTTCACTACTTCAAGAGGTTCATTTCCTATTTTTATCACCCCTGGTTTTTCTGTTACCTCTCGTCATGATCAAAGTCTTGCTTTTCGCAGTACTAATCTTGATTCCAAAATTTATCTCCTCATTCCATATATCAACTTCATTTCAAATTCGATACTACGTGAAAGTGTATGTTTAATTTCATTCTGAAAAAATTACAGTACCGTATTTTTCTGAATCCAAGACAAACCCCACTTTTTCCTTCAAAAAATTTAAATCAGGCTCAAAAGGTGCGTTGTAAAATCATATGAATTTGCTAAGTAATGGCATCTAAGTGCATGACTAATTCACACATGTGGAGCATGCTTTCATACTATTTTCGGAAGACTCGTCAGACACCGATCACCTCTCTCATAAACTTCCCGTGATGGAATGTAGCCTTGTATAGCAACAGTCGTGTTTTGGGACAGTAAGTGTTATAATATAGTCTACCATAGTACTCCTGTATTGCGCAAGACATGTAGAATAAACATTTTTTACCAATTCTATCTCCTGATTCCTCCTGATTTTTTTCCTATTTTCCTATCTAAATCTCCTGATTTTTGGTTTTGTAAAGTTGGCAGGTATGCTTGTTTTAATGTGTCCGGAAATCTTCATTTATTCCCTTCTCCTGCAATTTCCACATCCTTAGCTTTCTCTGCCTAATCTGTCATCTTTTGTATCTTTCCAATCTTTAACGTAGCTACATCTCCTTTGAAAGATTCACTTTGAAGGACTGTTTCATCTACCAACATTTTCCTGTTGGCTTTCTCGACCAAAATGTAATCTATCAGAGTTTTAATTTTGTTATCCCAACTATATCTTGTTACCTTCTGACTGTTTTTCTTTCAAAACCATGTGTTACCAATGATCAGCTCATTTCTTCTACAATAGTCTACCAAAATATCTCCAGCCTTGTTTCTCTTCCCATATCCAAATGGACCTATAATCTCTTCATCTCCTTTTCTTTCCTGCCCTACTTGGGCATTCATGTCTCCTATGATCACAACTTGTTTGTCCTGTGTATGGCCTTCCAGATATTCAAGGTATTCCTCTAGATCCATATCTGTATTTCCTGTTTGTGGAAATACAGAAAATACAGATGCGGATCTAGAGGTATACCTCAAGATTTTGAAAGATAAACACACTAGACTACAGATAAAAATAAGCAGAGAATAGGAAGAGTGATTTCAGAAGCAGAAAGAAAATTACGTTCAGAAAGAATGAAACAGTATTGGGCTGACAAAGAAAAAAGAAAACCCTCCACAAACCCAACTAAAGTAGTCCTATGTTAGCTAAAAATTAAAATAAATAAAAGCTCCCAGTCATGAGGATTTATTCAAATGGTGTGCTGCTTATTTACTACCACCTACGAGGTGGGATACTTGAATGGTTGCTGCGTGCTATTAAGTTCCACAATCATGAAACTTGAAAAGAAAAATGTACTATACTACTTTTCATCAGGTCTGCAGGACATTCTTGAAGTCTGAGAACGGGTTTTTTTTTTTTTTTTTTTTTTTTTTTTTTTTTTTTTTTTTTTTTTAAAATATAACTTCGGTTTTTCAGTCTGCCAAAACTAACTTTGAGTGATAAATTTATATAAACTACCTGGAAAAAAAAACATGGCGAGGAGTATTTTTCCAAATGTGAAGAGTAATAGCACCCATAATGAAAGTGTTCATTAGAGGAAGAATAATATGAGATGGATCACAGAACTTAACCTTTTAAGTGCTGAGTTACCAGTTGACTGTTTGGTACCTCAGTGCTGAGTTTTTCCATTCGTATGTAAAAGAATTTGTAGAACCCTCAATTTTTAACTTATCAGTGGGGTGATTAGCTTAAAATGTTCATAAATGTTGGTTCTTTATATAATCTAAATGCAAATGGAAAATCCTACACTTACGTGTAATATCTGCCTGCTGTCGTTTCTTAATGGATACAGTACTTTTGCATCCATCTCTTGGCACAGGCCAGAGTAAAGTGTAGCTTCCACCAAAGTCCCAGTCAACATCCATGGCTGTGACAATATGGAAGCTGCTGGGGTATGGGTAGTGCTGAGTAATGACTTTAAGAACACGACTAGTGTATATGAGTGTTATGAAAGGTGCTGCTCACAGGGTCACTTGTGCTGCAATAGTACTTTCTGATCCAGTGAGGAAAGCAGTGGCAAACTACCTCACTCCTCATCTTGCCTAGTATGCCTCATTTTGGTGCTGCCATTGGTTTTGGGGGTTTCCTTATAACTGCATAACCTTTGGTGGTGCTATTTGAGGATCCAACCAGCCTCTGGGCTGTTGACCTAACAGACAGACATGTGTAATATTATTTTAAGAGAAAACAAAATTACACTTATGTGCCCATGCCTGCAGTATCTTTTATACAAAGTAAAGAGACCAAAATAATAATATTTCCTAAAATCTGTAGTAGTGATGGGTAGTTCTCAAACTAGTTCTCGGGAACTACTTCACTCCCACGAACTGTGAAGTGTTTACTCGTCTCTCGAGAACTACTTCGCGAACTACATATACACAGACCAAAGAACCTAACGAATGAACTGTGAAGGGTTCGCTCGTCTCTCGAGAACTACTTTGCGAACTGTAGGACTTCACGAGTTTGAAGGGAATGGGAAGGAACATGTTCACCTACGAACTACTTTGGCGGTTGCAGAGTGCTCTGGCGGGAAAATTACACATTTTAAAGTAGTTCGTAAAGTAATTATTTCTTGGGAATGGAGTGTTGGAGTCTGACGTTTAGCGCCACCGGCGAGAAAAAGTTGACCAACGCTCAGAAGTTATAAATTTATGTTTCAGTCAGGGGACGAAATCACCACCAAGAAAAAGGTTCTCTTGCAGTAACAGATCAGCGTTTAAAACATCTCATTTTGAAAACAAATAGTTTTTCCTACACTTACATTCCGGAGTGTTTTGGGGCGGGGAGTGTGTGAACTAACATTACGGGTAACAGGAACATTCATCTCTCTAGCATCTATGAATGTTACAGAGAAGTGCACCTGCGTGCTACCTGTTGTCCACTTTGTGTACTTCCTCTTTCTGGAAAGCTTGCAAAGCAATGAAGCCTTGTGTGAAGGGAATGAGATGGAACTTGTTCGTGGACGAACTACTTCAGAGGTTGCAGAGTGCTCTGGCGGGAAAGTTACACATTTCGAAGTAGTTCGTGAAGTAGTGCTTTCTTGGGAGCGAGAGTGAATGAACTAGTTCCCAGAGGTGAACTGCTTCTTCCCATTACTAATCTGTAGGCATCTAATACATGTACAGTAAAACCTCGTTAATTCAAAGTCGTTGGGACTCAAAAATCGGACTTCGAATTACGTGATTTCGAATTAACCGCCAATTCGCAATTCAGAAGTACCAACCCTTGCTGCGTTACAAAATATTCTATGGCCCGTTACTGCATGCAGTTAACCTTGATTCACAGTTTATACCCTTCAAATGCCATGAAAAAAGAACTATTTCCAAAATGTATCCAAGAAGGTGCATTTACAGTGTTCAAGTAATGCACACGGATATCTCAATGCGCGCAACCAAAGAAAGAAAAAAAAGGCACGATTCAAAGACGAAGAGAAATCTATGCTAGTTCCCATGTGCAAGTGCTTTATTAATTGCATTACTATATTTTATGCATTTTAGATGCCCTGTATTTACAAAGGAAGTACCCGATGCCCTTAAAATCAAACTTTTCTATAACTCTATCCTTGTACGATTTCCCGCCATGGCACTTCTCTCGTACTTCAGAAATGTAAACACTTGCCGCGTCACAAAGTATTCTAAGACCCATTAATACATGCAATCACCTCAATTCACAGTTTAAACCTTTCAAATGCCATGGAAAAAACTATTTCCGAAATGTATCCAACAAGGTGCATTTACAACGTTCAAATAATGCACTTGGATAAATCACTGACAAACATAACCTCACGCAACGAAAGAAAAAAAAATCACACAATTCAAAGACGAGGATAAATTATGCCAGTCCCCCTGTGCAAATGCATTATTTTTTGGGTTTCCGTACTGTTTGCATTTTTATATGCTTTGTACTGGCATGGAAAGTGCCAGACGCCCTTAAAACATTGTGGTTTATCGAACTTTCTTATGACGAGGGGATAAAGGTTCTCGCTTCCATCCCTTGTGCATTGCAACCTACTACTATGACCCATTTAAAACCATAAGACCGTTTGGGCTTGCATTAAAATAAAGCAATGGAGTTTCACCGGCAATGACAATATTGTTCGGTGCCTACGAATTTATTGTCTGAGCTACGCTTTTTCGTCAACTGTCGGCATCGCCAGTGTTCGCGGATTCTGTTTTTCCGCACACTATACATCGCTAGCCGCTGAATTTGGCCGAACCCGACAAGCGAGACGTGCGCGTAGCGGTAGCCGGTTATATCTGACGCTGCGTAAAAGTAACAGTTTTACAGACAGCAAGAATAATTTCCTGATGGATCGTTGTATTGTAGAGACGCATGGAATAGGTATTGCCGGAAAATTTTCAAAGAGTTCTCTTCGGTATTATGATGCCAATGTTAAGTTAATGGTCCTTAAACCTGCGAAATATAAAGAATAATTGTACAGCCGCAAAAAAAAAAAAATTTACGGCGTGATGAAAGTCAATGTTTGGCGTCTAAAAATAGTCTTAAATATGCGTAGACCTGCTGGACAACAAGGCATTCATATGATTTTACATTCTTTTTGAGCCTGATATAAATTTCTTGAAGGAAAAAGTGGGGTTCATCTTAGATTTGGAGAAATACGGTACTATATTTTTTTCAGAATGAAATTAAACATACACTTTTGCGTAGTATCGGATTACAAAACATAACAAACATGTAAGCCGTAGTGTGGATATCATCTGCGGAAACGCAAGTTTTGAACGAACTGATTGCCGTTTCATACCAATTTTAATGGGCATGAAGGGTTTTCAGACTTTTATACAAAAATCTGATATAATGACAATCCGTTATAGCGAGTAAATTTTGCGTTGTTATGAATTCTGGCTATAACGGACTTCTACTGTAATACGCCCACCATGAAAATAGTGATAAAATATCTTTTGTACTCACCGTGGTTTACTTCTTTCGTTTAGGAGGCGGCTCTGTTTCTCTCTCACATGCAATATTTTCGGCACTCACTGTAATACTCTCGCTTTCAAAATCACTTAACGATTCATTAAAATCATCTCAATCACTTTCTGCTGTGGTTAATAACTGAAAGATTCTGTGATCCGAAATAACATTGCTGTAAGAGCAACTAGATTGTTGTTCTGCCATGTTTGTTTACATCACAGATGAACTCCACACGTCTGCAAAAAGCTCTGTAAGTTACTTCCTGAAGCGATAATCTCTGATCAATTAGTTCTACATAATGCCCAAACAGATGGCAGAACATGTCAGAGATCAAATTGACACTCAAGTGAACCGGGAAACTGGAAGAAAAATAAAGAATCTCGTGCACTGTCTATAGGCGGGCGTAGCACTCAGCGGGTTAAAGAAGGCATGAGAGATTTGCATATCGCAGTAGATTTAAAATACACAACAAAGAAACAACTTAATTAAGTTTTTCAAGTTACCCTGTTTTCTTTTTTAGATAGTTCGTCAATTTATTATGCAAAATTAGTTTTGACAGACTGAAGAACCTAAGTTATAAATTAAGTCAAAACTGAAAATAGATGGCTTCAGGTATTTTACAAAAAAAAATCTGTGAGAAGCTTAAAAATTCTCCCAGTGCTGCCAGACACTTTAAAATGGCAGGAAGGTTGATATGCATTAAAACTGGTACATGCAGCTCCCCTCCATTGGGGGCGTGCCTAAAAGGAGCTGCACCACCTTGGGATGAGGAAAAGAGTTTCCTTAATTCAGAAATATTCACGGTTGTTGCTGTTAATATAGCAGGCGAGATCATTAACAGAGTGATATTTTAATATCTCGTAACTCATGCCAATGTAGGAAATTTTTGGAGAGATATAGGTTTAAAACTTCATGAAGACAATCCAATCATAACAGTTGTTTTACTCGCCAACGTACTGAACAGATGATGATGATAATGTTATCGTTTTTACGTCCCCTCGATAACTACGTTTACAGTTTTCGGAAGTGCCAGACAAAACATACTATGGTATGTGTTAATAAAAAAATGGAGACAACGATCGTACTAAATTAAATATTATGATAATAAAATGCATTACTGCCACTACTGTAAATATCCATAAATGCGGCAAACTTTCCTATTATTTTTTTATTCTTTCCGTTGTGGAACTTCTGGCACTATTCGGGCGCTTGATAGCATACCTAACCTAAATAATGCGGTCTCTCTTATCTCAATTGCACCTGTTTAGGTGATGTTATAAATGTAGAGAACAAACATGAAATATACTTCAAAATAAAGGTCTGGCTTTCAACAGCCGCAGTTATCCAAAGAATCCTTCCAGTCACTATGTATTACATTCGGAAGTACAATTCATTACACACTAGTTATCAGTTGGTGGGTTGGCACACTTTCTACAGCACGGCTTTATTTAGTAGAGGTGGCTTCTGTTACACATCAACCAACTGGGAATAAGAGACCATATCCAGAAAACATTTGCAAATAGATTCTCAGTGTGAGGCTCTGCAGTCTGGAACTAAACTATTTTTAAGTTTCAAAAAGACTGGATCTCGAATGCTCTCTATGGCAGTAAAGATGACGTCATTTGGAATGATGACGCACCAATAGCAGGGAAGTTGGTGGCACAAGACGACGACGATAATTCAAATTAAAGCAGTGATCAGATTTACTGTTGGGTAGGACTGCTTCTCAGCTGACGAGACAAATGACTGGCCATTCATTTCTTTTGTATTAATTTTGCATATTACGATACCCTTATCCCTGTTCTCTATGGGGTTGACTATGAAGTGAGATGAATCTTCATAGTGAGTTCTTATGACTGGATGCCCTTCCTGACGTCAACCCCATGAGAGGAGTTAATGAGATGAAAATGAATGACATGGTATAAGAGTAACTAAAACTGATTATATTTACTTGATAGATAGGCGTAAAAGTCATGTGTTCACCATTTGTCTTTTGAAGTTTAGAAATACTGCCTTCCAACGAAAATAGCCAGTAAAATTCAATACATTCATAAGATTGTTAAAGAATAGTATAGAATGTTTACATGTACAATCTATAGCTCTTTATAGTCTAGAAGTTGTGTGTTCACTGCACAAAATTTGAGGCTGTCACATATTGGACCCCCTCTTACTTTGGCTGTAAAAGTGGGAAAAAAGTGGGGGTTCTAATACGTGAGTAAATACGGTACATAGAGTGTAGAATTAACTTTCTGTGTTAACTTCAATGCATAATTTTTATATCTTCCGTGCTTGTTGTAGGTATGGCAGATGGCAGAGAACATCTACAATGATGAAGAACCTGAAACACCAGCCTCTGAACTGGAACCCGGTGCATCATAATTCTGTTTTCAGTGATAAAGTTCTTGTGTGTTGTAAACATTGTGATCATGTTAAGGAAAGTGAACTGTTAGCAGGCTTCCTTATAGACAAAGATTTGTGCACAATACATTCGAACAGGATCTATAGTTACAAGGTGGTATCAAGTGGTTCCTGCTTGAACCTGTGCTCTTGTTGTAATTATTCAAGATTATCTTTCTAATACATTGTTTTCTGGTTTCTGAACATTTCAAGTGTTGGTCGGTTATAGCATTGCTGTATAGTATTATGGAAGAAAATTGGCCAAGTTTGTGGTTTTAACGAGAATGAAAATATTTTATCTTGAAACTTTTGCTCATTTTGTTTTGAGTAGGACTTGGTCCCAAAAAGATGGTTTCAGCTTTATTTTGAGTGCCCCTTTGATTGCAATTACTGATTTAAGTTAATGTGGTTGGTTTCTCGTGAACGTCCAATAATTTTGAAACCAGCCATTGTTATTTTAATTGTTTCTGTCTCTTCATTATGATACTGCAGTTTTGTTCTTCTCATGTTGTGAAGAGTGAGTGATATTAGCAGTGATATTATCCTCCTCGTAAAGCACCTTGTTCTTCAAACCATTTACTTGAACGTTTCTTAATTGGTTCCAGATTAAAATGGTAAAATATTCCTCATAGAACTGTATTATGTTTTGAATAGGTAAGTCAGGATGTCCAGAGTTGGTGTAAATTAAGCAAAGCAACAGGAATCTTTCATACTCTTGATATTGGGGACTTGACATATTTTCTTTAGTTCCCACTGGAACATAGATTATCCATGAAACTGTGCCATCTCACCCTATTACTTGTTATCCTCTTCACCTCTCTCCAACTTTTTCCCTGTTGTGACCTTCATCCTCTGCAATGTTGCCACACGAGTTTTGGCCTTCTCCTTCTGTGAGTACCCTGCAGTATAAGGACCTTGACAAAGAGGTGAAGCGTAGTGCCCTTAGTGACAAACATAACTGAATAGAACAGACAACAGTAGCAGCAAGTAAAGGTGACCTAAAACAGCTATATCAGACATATTTGCTATCAAAACTACAAATTAAAGGATAAGAGTAGTGGGTTATTAACAGGTACAGAAGATTAAATAAAGAGATGGAAAGAATACTTCCAAGATACTCTAAACAGGAACAGGGGTACAGGTGAAAATGAAATGGATATTAACAATGAATTCGAACAACCTGAACAAGATCTGAGAATTTTTTATCTTTCCCCTACAATTCAGGATGTTAAAGGGGTAGTGAAAGTGTGGAAAGGCAGTAGCAATAAATCAACTCCAAGCAGAAATCCTGAAGGCAGACACAGACTTGATGGCAGAACTGTTAATCAGATATTCAAGAAAGTGTGCAAAAAAAGGAAAAGATCCGGAAGATTGGAAAAGAGGACATATTTTCGAATTCCAAAGAAGGGAGATTTTACAAATTGCAAAAATTGGAGAAGAATTATATTGTAGTCTGATTCAAGTCACCAGGATGATACAAAACCGAACAAAGAAGTGGAATATAAGATTGACAGAACAAGCAGAATTTCATTCTAACAGGTCTTGAATAGACCAGATCTGTATATTATAAGAGCAACGTATCGAGTGGAATACTAGGCTGTATTTGTAGAACCTAAAGTAGGTTTTTTTTTCTTTTTTTCTTTTTTTTTCCCCTAGTTGTTTTACGTCGCATCGACACAGATAGGTCTTACAGTGACGATGGGACAGGAAAGGGCTAGGAGTGGGAAGGAAGCGGCCGTGGCCTTAATTAAGGTACAGCCCCAGCATTTGCCTGGTGTGAAAATGGGAAACCACGGAAAACCATTTTCAGGGCTGCTGACAGTGGGGTTCGAACCTACTAAAGTGCCTTTGATTCGGTAACAAGAGAAAGTATGTGGATATATTACAGAAATATGGTATACCAAAGAAGTATAATCGAAGAATCTTACCATCAATATAAAAGTTAGGAATGAAGGAGAAGTAACAGAGCTCTCTGACACAGAAACTGGAGTAAAACAAGGTTGCATCCTGTCAACTCTCACTTTTCTTCTGTCATAGATACTGTAATGAATAATACCTCTGCAAGATGAAGAAGAGGGGTACAGTGGGGTCTCACAGACAGATTACAAGATCTGGACTTTGCTAATGATGTGTGCTTAGTGACAAAATAATACAAAGATTCCAAAACTAAATTAGAAGATCTAGTGAAAGAAGCAGAAAATGTTGATGTAATACTCAATAAACCCAAAACTAACACAATGAGATTAAATGCAGGGATAGAAGGCCCTAACAGATGTGGAATATTTTAGATATTTAGGAGCCGTTGTTGCAAAGGATGGAGCGGCAGAAGACGACTTAAAACAACGAAATATATGGAAAGCAAATGGGGCCGTTGTTCAGCTGTATCCGATCTGGAAGAGCAAAGAAATTACAAAAACCAAGCTGAAAATGTTCAGGAGCAATGTCTTATTCAGTTCTGTTATACAGATCAGAACAATGGAAAATCACGAATAAAAACATAGACTACAGGTGTTTACAAATAGGTGACTCAAGGATACTAATATATACTGGCCAGAGGCAACTACAAATGAACTATGAAGAATGAAGTTCATTAAATGTTCGTATTTGCAAAACTTCTACATTATGGCCAGGGTATATCGCCGAACAGGTTTTTGGCACTTCTCTCAGGGCACTGTATAGTCACTGGGCTTTCAGGCAGGAATCGGAACTGCTTAAGTAACTCAAATTCAGTATTTAAATATTATTGTATACGATTATGTTATAGAGACCAGAACAGATGTTACACCTTACATACATAAAGCCATGGGAGATTTTGGAGGTGCCTATTACTGTTTTGGTCCTAATATAAGACTGGGAATTTCACATTTTTGTGTTAAAATGTTATAAAAATCAGTCGTTTTATTTGCGCACGTTACATTTAAAAACTGTTTCATTTCACACTTGTACTGACTTGTACAGCGAGCACGCTTTCCAGCTGAGCATAAGGTCCGTAATTTCAGAAGTGTTAATGATATTTTTTCTCTTTCTAATTTGATTGTAATTAGTGACAGGCGGAACTGAATATAATGCATTCGAGAACTTGAGAATCGATACATTCAAAACCATATTCTCGAGTTCAACATAACCTTTAAAAGTCGATCCAGGCCTAATTTACACGGTACAAGATTTCTATAGACTGACTACGAACAGTATACCGGTGACCAAATTACAATGACAGATTAAATAAAAGGAATTTTGCCATCATGTTGGGTGTTTTTGCATCTAATGTGCTTTGTTTTATTAGATTAGAGAATTAAAAACTACGTGTGGTCGGTTGTTTGGCTTGACGTTACGGGTATTAATTTTTCTAAGAGTTTGGCTGAACAAAGTTGCTGAACTGAAAAGTTTTCATAGGAAACTGACAAAGTTTCCCCAGTAAACCGAGTGTAAAGTTTCGAGATTTTTAAGTCGCGCACCGGTAATTGATGTTTGAAGTCGGCCCCGTGGTCGAACTTGCCTGCTTCTCACCTGGAGGGCCCGGATTCGATTCCTAGCCAGGTCAGACATTTTTACCTGGATATGAGGGCTGGTCCCAGGTTCACTCATTCTACCGTTACCTTTTAATTGAGCAGATATTTAATGGTGAGATGGCGTCTGGTCTAGAGAGCCAGGAATAACGGCAGAGAGGATTTGTCACACTGACCATGCGTCACCTCCTAATCTGCAGGCCTTTGGTGTGAGCAGCGGTCTCTTGGTAGGCGGAAGGCCCATTGGGGCTGTAGTTTGGTTTAGGGGTGTTTGTAAGATAAGTATACATATTTCATTTTTGTGATTTTTAGTCAAATTGTTAATGGTTCATTTGTTCCCTGATTTTCCGTTTTCCCGTGTTGTACGTTTTGTTTTCCATGGTCCCTCCAAAAATAGAGAATTGAAGTTCCACTGTACCCCACTTTTGGCTGTAAAAACCACCCTGTTCACTAAACTACATTAGTTGGTATGGTTCTTTAATTTTTTTCTTGAAATACCTATCCAATAGTGCGTGTATATTTCCGTATAAGCCGAAAGATAAAAGTGTCATGGTTATTTTTTCTGCATTTTTCGTGACACTTTCTTCCCAGTTCGGATGGTGACTGTGTCCTCAAAGAAAAGGCACCAGTCAGTGATAATTCGCTCAACATGGATGAGGCCAGTACTATGCAAGGAGTGAAAGTTCATTGTCGGTAGCTCCTTCCAAAGATTTTTCAAGCTTTTCTAAATACGGTGTTTGTTTTTATTATTTAAATGTGAAATTTCAAAAATAACATCCCCAGAAAAAAAAAAAGAGCTCCTGTTATACTTAACAAGTGATGAGCATGACTAGAAGCGCGATTTTTTCGCATTAATTCTTGAACGATTTCGCGAGAAGGATCCTTATTTTCACGTTACTTTGTGCAATAGACATTGCCGTATCACTTTAATTTCGTTTTAATGAAATGAATCGTTGTTTCCTTAGTTGGTTGGCTGTGGGAAGGTCTCCAGATCCTAACCAATAGAAAAAAGAAAAATCTTTATCACAAAGAGATCTTAGAAAAGGTAGTCTTACTATCACTGATCGTTGATTGTGGAGGTTTGTTAGACTGTACATACCTGGTACATACTTTTGAAGCCATTTCCGGACTGCAGGGTCGTCTACCTTCTCCAGCGGGATGTTGGCTTTGAGTAGCATCACTGTTGTTTCGTGAAAAAATTCTGTTTTTTCACTTTTAGCTTTCTTTTGCATATCTGATGAGAGTTCTATTGTTGCCTGCCGTTTCACTTTTGGAGTGCTAAATTTAAGTCTGAATGTTCCTTATTTTTAAAACAATGTTTTGAGACAGTATCTTCTTTTTCCCCACTCGATACGAACATCACAAAATTTACACATTAAAATATTGTTTCCCAAAACGTATAAACCTTCACTCTCTAACTGTTTAGCTCTGCTGTGCTTTGTAACACTTTTCGAGCGACCCATGTACTGTCTGTGATCACTTTCTTAATTTTACCTGACCACGAAGCCGAAATACACCAGTCAGTTGTGCTGCTTGTAGACGTCATTAGAGATTCCAGGATTGCACAATGCCGTAAGGAGACAGGCTGGGGTGGGATTACCAACCACCACAAGAACAACATTCCAAACATTTCGTTTGGCAAGAAGCCTGGAACCAACCCCTTTTCTTTGATGCCATGTCTTAGAGATTTTCCAGAACATTAATGATAACATATTTATTTCCTGTTGATGAATCTTTGTTCGCTCTTCCTTTTCTTTTCATACATAATCTTGGAACGAAATGTCAACTTAGTTATTCACTACAGATTTTGCTTTAATATCGCACTTATCGCGAAATAATTGAATTTTGCTTTAAAATGGCTTTATCGCTTTAATTCGCGAGCGTAATATCCGTATTTTCTTCACCAGAAACGTATGATTTGTAAAGATATCGCAACATCCCTTCAAAATATTTTTTGTCGCGTTTATCGTTAATGCGAAAAAATTATGCCTCTAATCATGACCAATATTATCATTTCTCTTATTTCTAACAACTAGGAGTGACCTCTATTTGTGGCGAAATGCAATTATGGTCAGTTTGATTCTCCTCCAGCGTTAGATCATTTTCTGGGCAAGAGTCCACAAACATCGGACCATTTAAATTTATTTCTCGTGGGCGTTGCTTTCCCATAATGTGTTCCAATCCTTCATTTGATGATCTAACTTGAGCATTCAGCTCTCCCATCATTTTAGTATTATTTTCACGAAGAAGACAAGAGTATTTTGAACTTATAGTGTTCTACTGCTAAGTATTTACAATTTAATTTGGAGCACCCAATGACTCATATATATTAGTGTAACGTTATGTAACTAAAACGTATCTAGGTTATGCTAGCCGGGGTGTCTGTAAAATTAGTAGGGCGGTGTGCCCATTAAAAAGGTCCTAGTGAGAACACTGGTCCTCAAATACGTCAGCTTCATGTCTGTAGATTTACTGACACGTAAAAGAACTCCTGCAGGACTAAATTCTGGTATGTCAGCATCTCCAAAAACTGTAAAACTAGTTAGTCGGACGTAAAAGCCACTATTATTATTATTATTATTATTATTATACCTTCCATTACTTACAAAAAGTTCTGTTTGCTACCGAAGAAATACCATTGTGTCTTAACTTTGCTGTAATCATAGGTTATCTGCTGTACACTTGTAATTGTTTTTACTTTGTACAGAAATTAAGTTGAGCATGAAACTTTCATAACTCCAATCGAGGCATGTGATCTACCGATACATCATTAGTATATGGTAGTTTGATAAAAGGGACCTTTTCCATTAGTGACAACCAAGTAGCACTTTTTTTTGTCTGTATGTCTACTGCTACCCAAAATATGAAATGTTTTTGGCAATTTTGGCTTTAAGTGTTCAGAACATTATTCAGTTACTATGATGTTTAAGCATTCAGAATAGTGTGCTCTGTCTTTAAGTAACTATGGGTCGGTATGTAAAGGAGTAAAAAAGAAAATTCTGTTCTCCAGAAAATGACAGGCTATCGTGACATTTTTTGAATAAGTAGTAAATGAAGTCTTGAGAGCCAGTATTTGATATTGCTTTTTAAAGTGTTATCAATCCATGAATGTCTTTGCATTCCATTTAAAAGTTCAGTAAATTTGAAAATAAATTATTGAGATACAAGTGAAAATATGACTATATTCTAAATATATTCTATATTAAACTGTTAAACATCCTGAAGTACACCAGTACTGGGAAGAATGGAGGTAATGCTTTAACTGTTTCTTCATAATTTTGTGTATGAGGCCTACATTTGTACCTGCTGTGATATTGTGCAATTTGTCCACAATTATAACACTATCAGAAAGGGACAAATTTCTTAAGAAAGATGGAAATTGTTACTTGATGCTGTCAATCAGAAGTAACTGTAATTATGTTTTTTTAGTAACTTCGTAAGTTTTGGAACTGGATGTCGTGACTTCTTGGAATGTTAGCTTGTCTCATGAGGAGCAGATGAGTTCTAAGTTCTATGTGAATTTCAGCCTTCTTTTATAAAGAATTGTTGAAAATTCGAGAATGCTGCTTCCTTTTATGGGATGCCAATTCCATTTCTGTTAGCTATCAGTCAGGACATTGTTTTGAGATATATTTATACAGTATCTGTTCTAAGGTTGATTTTCTTGTACAGTAGTATTCTCAACTGAAATTATTTTATTGTATTACTGTGATGTAGGAATTAATTATTGTATGTATTTTCATCTTTCTATAATAAAAATCTCTAAAATTTGTTATGTATTTTACTCAGCATGTTTCTAAGTAAGGCTGAATAACTCAAGGTATCGGGTGTCCACAATTAAACTGACGGTGTTCAGCGCCGCACATCACGGGCTGTAATGATCGTAGGATACTGAAATATCGTAGATATTGTTACGTACCAGTCGCGTGGTAGCTCCTTTCCGTACTAGCAGGAAGGGGCTGGTGACTCAGACGACCTGGAATCTCCTGGTCGGCCTTTCCTTGCATTGTTCTCGGCGGCCGGCTTACCTGTAAGTTCCTTTGAAATTCAACGGGAATGTTCTGCCTGTAGTGACATCGTGAAATGTCTGGATCAAATCATGTAAGCTTTAAAAACAGGGAGGCAATCCGCGGACAGTCTGTAGGAGTTGGACTCTGTCTGGGAGTCAGTGTTGGACTTGGAATGACAGTTGGGCTCCGAGGTGGAGTCGGTGCGACACTTAGCGAGTTGAGGTTTGGTGACTGGGCTGAGGGCGAGGTGTTGGCTGTCGCTAGTGTCCCACCGAGGTCTGAACCAAGAGCTGTGGTTGTGGTGTAGGAGTATCCAGTGAGTAGCTGCATGGGAGATGGCGTACAAGACGGAAGACTATGTACTGCCTTAGAGTACTGTGTGTGTGTACTTATGTGGATTGAGGACTGCTGAGAATCGGCGATTGAAGCAGTTATCGTGAGTATTAGGATAATTGGACCTGTGTTAATATTCGCTGTTGGATACTGTTGAGCTGTTGCTGATTGTTGTTCACTTCATGTGACTATGTGAAGTACCGGACTATCATTGGAGTCAAACCGATGAACAGTCTTAGTGTGTTGTATAGCCAGGGGCACCGTATTCAAATCCAGCTGTCTACACACAGCGGCTATATGAGTTGATTGACTGGACTTGAAAAGGTAAAAGTGAGGCTTAAGCGTCCGCATGTAGATGAATGGGCTGGATCTTCTACTGTGTGTGCAGAAGAGAGATTTGTAAATAAACTGTATTTAGTAACTGTGGCCATTTACAGCTGGTTAGGGGGGAGGGAGAGAGAGAGAGAGAGTGTGTGTGCGTGCGTGCGTGCGCATTTATTAGGTCATCCTGAAGTTAGAGTAATGAAACAGATGGAGTTCTATTTTCGTAACAAAATACTAACTGGGCAATTAACTCAAGAATTATGCCACAAAAAATATTAGTTCCAAGTCTAGCCACCAGGCAAAAGTATGGCGCTGCAAGCAGTCAAATTTTATTTTCCGTAACTCTGATATCTGATGTTCTTCCGGTGGAATTGCATTGTTGCAGGAACAATCACTGCATTCAGCTTGTGTGACTGTTTGGTGTGGTTTTACAAGCTCCTTCATGGTCTGTTTTTCTTTGAGGAGAACCCCTGGTGGGCCTGTTAGGAGTTTGGTGACATCTGCACGTTATAGGGACCTCCTTGTGCAACATGTGATTGCAGCTTTGCAAGATCGCAACTGTGACCACAGTGTTGTTCTCATGCAAGGTGGGAAAACACCACATGTTGCAAGGTCTAAAGATTTGCTGCGAAAAACCATCAATAACGACTTCATCATCTTTGGGCATTTTCCAGGTGCATGACCCCGACCTAAATCCGTGTGACTTCTGGTTGTGGGTTTATTTGAAGGATTGTGTCTATCAGAGGCATATCAGGTCTATGTCTAATCTAAAGGCTAGCATACGATGACATGTCGCTCTGATTTCACCTGATATACTGTGGGCAACTGTCGACCATGCTGTGTTACGGATGCAGCTTGTTGCTGAGTTGTGAGGCCGTATCAAACATGTTTGTAACCATAAATCCTAATAAATGTGCCACCGGTATCATATGTTTGATCTTTCCTGCCTTTTTCTATGACCCTACCACTGTTTACAGTGCCATATTTTCACCTGGGACCTGTTTCGTAAAGCTACAAGTGTACAAGTTGTAGTTACAAGTCGATGTTCCTACACTTGTAGGAAATTTTTGTTTCATAAACAAAATTTCTACAATTGTAAGGTTGGTACTTTTCACTAAAAATCTTACACGTCAGCTGATTTCTGTGAGATAGCCAAGTGGAGAAACATATTGCCAACAAACTTTCAATCCTGAATAAAATCAGGGGTGCAAAGGAAATTTTGCTTCACTCACGAAAGAAGATAAAGTTTAGAGAGTGGAGGAATATCCATAATATTGTCTTATCTCAGACAACAAAGATTTTACGTATGTCAAAGGTGTCTTGTGGCAGAATCCAAAGAAGACCCCTGTTGCAAGTATTAAAACATGTATCGTCACATAGGCCTGTATTCTTATTACTTAAATTTAAGGTTAGTTTATAATTGTATACAACATTGTACATAATTTTGTAATATTCTGAATTTCATGCAAATAGTATTCATATATATTTTTCATTTTCATTCATTTGTTTAGCTTCCATAGACTGTACAATTACGTATTTTGAAATATGCTAACAGTATAGGTGTTGTCGAGTGATTTTTTTAATACTAACAATAACATATGCACAATAATGAAATTTTGAAAAACAGAAAAAAAAAAAGCACCAAATACCTCAGTGTTAGGACAGCACATATTAATTTTTAAAAATAATTAATACAGTATTAATAACCAACATTTACAAGACAAAATAAAAATCTGAGTGTGGTGTTAATAATACGTGCATAATCAATGTGACATTAACATATTTTTAAGGCTATATATTAGATATTAAGAAAGTTTACAAGTTATTAAGTAATAGCATCATTACCAGCACTTCATACATTCATCTGTACTATAGGATCAGCTACTCAGCAGGAGATTTTTTAAAGCTGTGGTAAATGAACCAACGGGACTAATATCTTTAATCTTATTTGTATGCTTATTATAAAGTCTGATTCCAACAGTCTACATGTCACAAGGCAATGGTTTTACTCTTGTGTTCGATAAAAATATTTCTTGTTCGTGTCTGGTGATTGTGATTGTCAAAATTATTTCTGAAGTGATCAATATTTTTTTTTTCACGTGTAGAATGCATTGCATGATGTATATGCTTGGTACTGGGAATATCCTTAGTCTCTAAAATAATGGTCTGCAATGATCTAACCTGTTACGTCTCGATATAATTCTGATAGCTCGTTTCTGTGTTTGAAAAATATCAAGATTTGATTTGTAGCAGCCTCAGAGACCAATAGCATAAGTGATGACTGAATGGAAATATTCAAAATATACTATTCTAACATATTCTTCACTACAACTGTTAGACAAAATCCTTAAGGCAAAACAAACAGAACTCGAGAGACTTCCCTATTTTAATATGACAATCCCATCTTAATTGTTGATGTATATGGACACCTAAAAATTTTGTGGTCAATGTATTTTCAATCGCATTTGCATTTAATATAAGGTGGTGTTTTTTTGCAGTTTTGTCATGGTATACCTTGAATTCCATGTATTGGGTCTTTTTTTAAGGTTTAATATTAATTTGGTTTTCCTGAACCATGATTCTATCCTAGACAGGACTGTATTTTTTGCAGTTTCTATAGACATAGGGTCAGGATTACTAATAATTATGTTTGATCATCAGCATACAGAACTGCAGTTTCTACTTGATTATTGTGAGAAAGATCATTCACATAGATAAAAAAAAGAACAGGTCCAAAAATACTACCCTGTGGAATACCCAAGTTTGTTTTTTACCTGAGAGTGATATGTCTCATTATGCCCTTTACTGTTACAATGTGTAATTTCAACAAACTGGGATCGTTTATCCAGGAATGATCTAAACCAGTCATTAACAATTCCTCTACCTACAGTCTGATATCATTCGTGCAACAATATTTTATTAATAACAGTATCAAATGCCTTTGAAAGGTCAAGAAATAGTCCTATCACACTTTCATCATTATCAAGAGCATTTACGACTAACTGTGTAAAATGTGATAAAGCAGACAAAGTACTTCTGCCAGCACTGAACCCGTGTTGTGCCTTATTTATTTGATTAAAAATTTAGTAAGCCAATCTTTGTCTGGCCCCGCGGTGTAGGGGGCAACGTGTCCGCCTGTCATCTGGCGGCCCTGGGTTCGATTCCTGGCCGGGTCAGGGGTTTTCAATTGTAAATGATTAATATCCCTGGCCTGGGGCTGGGTGTTTGTGTCGTCTTTAACGTTCCTTTCCTCACATTTAACACTTTACACTTCCGTCGTTTCCAAATACACGCAGGTTCACAACATATGGTGCAAAATAGGGACAAAAGATCTTAGGTCGACTGGGATAACTAGCTATTTTTAGGAGATTAGGGAACTGACCACTAGAAAAAGATTCATTGAGATAAGTTAAAGGCTGTAGCAGATAAGGGAATGAGTTTTGTGGGAATTTAATCTACGCCTGTGGAAGTTTTATTCTTCAAAGACTATGATTTTAAGAACTTCCAATTCTGTTACTGGAGTTAATTGCATAGAGTTTTGCACAAAGGTTGGGAGTTCTGGTAATACATCTGATTTACTTGAATTTTTGAGTTTGTATAGTAGAGATAGAAAGAAATCATTTATATAATTAGCCAAATGATGACGGTCATTCATTTGTATTCCCTTATTTTTTATGGCAGCAACTTTATTTCTGACTGCATGTCTCTTTCTCCCTTGATTAAATTCCGTATGGTTACACAGTCAGAATATGAATTTGTTAGACATCAGTAGATTTTCATTATTTCACATGCAAAAATGGAAAATGCCAAAGAGACAGTTTCTGTTGATGGCAAAACATCAAAGCTGATGGATATAGGTAATGTATTAATCGATATAATTGACCAAGAATCCCCAATTTAACAAGTTTAGGGGTAAATGAAACGGGAAAAACCATTAGAAGAAACTACTTGTGAAAACAATGCAGAACAAGCACCCATAGTGGTTGGTGGTGAAACACCCTGTACAAGCAAAGGCAAGTTAAAGTTTATTTGTTTGTTGAAGTGTTACAATCTTCAGATACATTCTAATATTTTAACGAATATTTTTACCGTTCTAATATGTTTACCATGATATTCTAACCATTTATGAACATTTCAGTTCAGAAAAGGAAGAGAATTTCCTCTGAGGCTTCACTTCACCCCACATTACCTAGAAATTGAGAGGAGAAAGAAGAAAGCACTTCAAAGTGAACTATTAGAAATACAAATATATAAATCATAATTGGAGGCTTTGAAACTTGAGAGAGACTTGGACCCACCCAAGTCTCAATATACAAAGGACATTACATAGTGTGATGATGATGTACTAAGGCAATCCGGAAAGTAGTACCCGTTAGCGCCGCATGAAGCGCTGACGACTCGGGTAGCTGCTGGACAAGGTCAGACCGCGTCAGTGGCTTGTCTGCCTGCTCTGTGTGAGGTTGTGTGACGCTAGCATTGCCTGTGTTGTGTCTGTGATCGTTTGAAATGTTTAAACAAATTGAGAACCCCGCCAGTTGTGAAGTGAGGACCGTGATTAAATTTCTTAGTGCACGAAACGTTCGACCTTGTGACATTCATCGCCAATTAACGGAGGTGTATGGAGACAATGTGATGGACGAGTCTGTTCGGCGCTGGTGTCGCAACTTTAACCTGGGGAGGGGGAGTACTAGAGATGGGCAACGCTCTCTCTCGAGACTCTCGAGACTGACGTCGCAAATCTCGAGACCGAGATAGTGCAAGCTGTGCGACGTACTAGTAACTACGACTGTAAACTTGATAATATATCATTGGCAGTTATTGCGCGAAATAACGTTCTCTTATGAAAACGTGTGAGCCAATACATTTTGTCAAAAGCCTGGAAAAGTACTGCATGTTCAACTATGAACCCCTTAATACTATTAACGAAAGTGAAAACAGACTGTTCATGGCTTATCTGGCGTGGACATCTTAGTTGAATAATCCTGCATAATTTATGAATAACTGTAGATAGGATGTACACCTACGTGGATACTAGAGGCGTGCGTCATTCGAACTTGCGACGGGGAAGATGTGCTTTGCTATGTATGCAACCCCCATTACACATGAGTGGAATATGTAATCTAAAATGCCCGACTTTACTCCAATTCTTTCAGCCGAGGTGATGGGCCGAGACCGATTCGGTCCGGCTCAATGGCTAAATGGTTAGCATGCTGGCGTTTGGTTCAAAGGGTCCCGGGTTCGATTCCCGGCCAGGTCGGGGATTTTAAACTTAATTGGTTCTTTCCACTGGGTGTGTGTGTCGTCTCTAACAGATAATAGGCTACAAGAAAAACAAAGAGAGAATAAGAGAAAGGTATCCGTAAAAAGTCTAAAATGTATACAAGTATTTTAAAAAATAAAAATGTATGTAAACCTACCTGGATGCCTCGCAGTGTTTGTCGACAGGGTAGCTTCCTGTGATACAGGCGCTAGTCTCGAGAAATCTCGAGACCTCATCTCAAACTGCCCATCACTAGGGAATACACACGACGAGGAGCGTTCAGGGAGACCATCTGTCAGTACAGAGCAACTGCTGAGCGCAGTAGACGAATGCGTGAGGAACGATCGGCGTGTCACAATTTGTGAACTCTGTGAACATTGTCCTAATGTGTCTCGAACAATTGTTCATGAAATTGTCAAAGACCATCTGCATTATTAAAAAAATCTGCAAGGTGGGTCTCTCGCATGCTTACGGAGGAGCACAAAACCAATCGTATGGCTGCAGCACTGACGTTTCTGGCACGTTATTGCGACGAAGGAGATTCTTTCCTGACTCGCATCATTACGTGGGACGAAACATGGGTTTGTTATGCATCACCTGAAAGTAAACGACAGTCAATGAAGTGGCATCATGTTCATTCACCAACCAAACCAAAAAAATTCAAGACAGTTCTGTCCAACAGGAAACTCATGGCAACCGTTTTCTGGGATCGCAGAGGTGTACTGCTCATTGATTTTATGGCCCGTGGAAACAGTTAATGCTAATGCATATTGTGAAACATTAAAGAAATTACGCCGGGCAATACAAAATCGACGGCGAGGTCTATTGTCTACAGGCGTCATTCTACTTCATGACAATGCCAGGCCTCATGCAGCTGCGATAACACAACGTTTGCAGCAATTCAAGTGGGAAACCTTCGACCATCCCCCGTATATCCTGGACTTGGCCCCTTCGGATTTTCATCTCTTTATGAAGCTTTGACTTTCTAGTGGGAAAAAGATTTGACAGCGATGAAGAACTTAAACGAGCCGTGACTACGTATCTCAATACGCTGGCGGCGGAGGACTGTGACGCTGGAATTAAAAAAACTCGTCCCACGTTATGACAAATGCCTAAATTTGCTTGGAGATTATGTGGAGAAGTAGCGTAAAGTACGCTCTTTCCAATAAAAATGTGTATATTTGTTAATATTTACTCCTGTGTCTTTATTGCGCAAACGGGTACCACTTTCCGGATGGCCTTCGGAGAAGAGGGTGTTTATTATATATTAACAAATAAAGTGGCTGAAGAATGTTTTTGCATCTATATTTGATTTTCTCCCGTAAGTTAAACATTAACATTAAAATAATTTGTGTAAATAACTGCCTTTTATATCACAATATTTCACTATATACTTTACCTTTATAAGACACTGAATATTTTAGGTAAGCCTTAATCTCAACCAAAATGGTTAATGAGTTGCTGTAGGCCATTATATGCTGCTGGAAGCGGTACATAGCCAAAGTCTGGTTCATCGTTTTCATTTTCAACAGGTCCTGTTCATCACATTGTGATCTTGAAGTTCTCTCGAAATATTACAAAGTGTAACACAACAAATAAAAATATCAGCTCTAAGGTGATTGAGACATGGAAATTTCTCTTTTAAGATCCCAAAAGCATTTTCAATTATGTCTTGTTGACTTACGAGCTTTAGTAAAGCGCATAACTGCAGAGTCGTTTTTACAATCCAAGACAGGCGTAATGAACCATTCCTTAAGTGGGTACCCTGAATCACCAAGAAGAATAGCACTTGGAAATGGACTCCAACCAGCATCAAAACGTTGAGGAATAGTGCTGTTTCTTACTATGTGTGCATCATGCACACTTCCAGGCCATTTAGCGCTTGCGTAGTAAAACTTTGGTCCACACACTACCATGCAATTTATGGAATGGTTCCCTGCCTAGGAATAAAGTTGTTCTCATGTCCTACCGCAGGAGCATCAATGTTTGTTAATGTTTCATCAATACATCCACATACTTGAGGCATACGGGCAATAACATGGAAGTCTCGAACTATTTGACCAGTCGACAACTATGGGAAACTTGACAATATTCACTGCATTTACAACTGAAGGAACTGCTCTGCACACATTAGATTTTAATAAACTATGCATATCACGGACTGCATGATATTGCCCTCCATTTCCTAACCAGTGTAATGCTATAAGTAACTTGTTTTGGGGATAAAGCATGGTTTCTGTTAGTTGCATGTTGAAGTTGATTACCTACATCTTGTAGGAGTGACTCCAGTTATACTGAACTCATTCTAAATCTTGCATTGTATTCTTAAAAGCTGGTGAAAGCCATGTTAACCCTGCTTCTGAAAGTTCTTTTATGTCTTTTCCCCATCCCCTATTTTATACCTTCATCACTATTGCTACTACTATATAACAAATCCATGAACACGAAGCTTGAAAACTAATTCATTATTGTGTATTAACCTTACATGTCTCAAACAACTTGTAATAAAAGTGGTATTTTCTACAAGTTCTTGTACTCTACAAGTATCTTTATGAAACAAAACATGAATTTTGACTTGTTGACAGTCTTGTAGCTTGTATAAATTCACTTGTACCTACAAGTGGTTTTATGAAACAGGAATTAATTTTTTCCAACAAGTTGTATGAAAAATTACTTGTAACTTGCAGACCTGTAGCTTTATGAAACAGGCCCCTGATGGCAAGACTTGGGACTAACAAGTTTTGTGTTATAATTCACGAGCACATTGCTTAGTATATCTACAAAATTTGAGACTCCTGCAATCATTACAGCCCGTGCTGTGCATCTCTGAACACCATCAGTTTAATTGTTTTTTTTTTTTTTGCTAGTTGCTTTACGTCGCACCGACACAGATAGGTCTTATGGCGACGATGGGACAGGGAAGGGCTAGGAGGGGGAAGGAAGCGGCCGTGGCCTTAATTAAGGTACAGCCCCAGCATTTGCCTGGTGTGAAAATGGGAAACCACGGAAAACCATTTTCAGGGCTGCCGACAGTGGGGTTCGAACCTACTATCTCCCGAATACTGGATACTGGCCGCACTTAAGCGACTGCAGCTATCGAGCTCGGTCAGTTTAATTGTGGACAGGTGGAACTTAGCCCATTCTGTTGAAACCAAAGAAAACTCTGATGACTGAAGCTGTTTCCTATCAGAGATTGCAGTAATGCAGCAAAACCTCGTTAAGACGTTTCTGTAGGGAACAAGGAAAATAAACATGTTGAGCGATAAAACGTACTACTGAATACATGAATAAAAACTATCCAACGGGAATATGGAAACACTAGATACGATTTTTTCCGATATGATGGCATTTTATGTCGTGCATCCGCCGGTACAGTGAAAACTATATCTGCCGTTCCTAAAGATGAGCGGAGAATATTAAAAGATGTGAAAAAACACGAGAGAACAAATATGAAAACCTAGTGAGATGCAGTCTGAAACGAGGTCTCAAGACTAGCGCAGGCACTATTTCTCGCGAGATCTCGAGAGCGTTGTCCCCGCATTATGTGGCGAGCAACGTGCCGTAGGCCTACAGGTAGACGGAGCTGAATCTTCTTTGTTCCGTATATGCGAATAGCGAACCACGCGCCTTCTCCATTCCGTAAACGCGTGTCAACAAGTGACCGGGAGGTTCATTTATTTTCACAGAGTTCTATTTTAATGCAGTATAACATAATTATAAAGGATACGCATTCCGGCATTGTATGCAGCGGTAAGTTCATGAATGAATAGGATAAGTACAGTAACTGACGGCTACTGTAGGTGCGCCTACCTGGATACTAAGGGCATGCGTTTCGAACTCGAGACTAGGCAAGATGCGCCTTGTTACATATGCAACCACCATTACGCATGAGTGAAATGTGTAATCTAAAATGCTTGAGTTTGCTTCAATTCTTTGGACAGGTTCAATATCATATTGTGATCACTGCTTGTGTTTACTGATATTTTGGTGACAAAGGAATTAATTCCTTACAATGTTTTAGAGTACTCGCGTCGTAATTAGGTACTTCGATATATGACGGTGCAATGTGTAATTGTCTAGTTCTATGCGACAATTTAAAGACGAGGTCCGACACGCAACGTAAGTCGTGGATGTTATTTTGAAGAGATGCCACATAGCACAGCCCGCTGTGTTGTTTGTTCAAAAGAAGTAAAATACGTGGGCAGAAATACCTCTCGGGTGATCCGGCACTAAAAATCTTATATCATTGAAGGGGAATCGTCACAGAACACCTCCGACCCAGCCTGCATCACAAGAAGCTACCCTGTCGTCAACAATTGCGAGGTATCCAGGTAGGTGTGCATCCTATCTACAGTTAACAAATTATACGGGTTATTGCGCTTAAGAAGTCCGCCTGAAATAACTCGTGAACTGTTTAAGGGCACCCGGAAGGGGTTATGTCTGCCATGTTAAAATGGGCGTTTTTAAGGAACATTTTCTCATAAAGTTATGAACCAAGGAAATTCATGTTTATTTATTAGACCCTAGCTCGTAGATAGACGACATTATGTTTTAATAGCTTCTGTTTTTTTTTTAAAATATACATTTTTAAGTGAACATCAAAATTTTAGGTTTTAAAATGAGACATTTTGTTCCATAATTCAGAAATCGTACCTTTGATTTTTAAAATCTCGTATTAAAATACATAGAATGATTAGTTACATACCACCTACAAGTTTGGTTAATGTACGTTTAGTGGTATCCGAATAAATGTTCCTTAGATACACAAAAAACGACTTTTCAGGAAACAAGCCTCAAAGTTCCGTATGCATTCCACATTCATACAGACGATCATCTGAATTCTCTTCCATCTCATCTTGTAATCTTCTATTTACACTTCCTTTCTTCTGTCTTCCAAGCTTCACCAGCTCCCTTTCTGCTGCATCTGCTTTCCTTTCTCTTTCCTTATCTATAATTGACATTCGTTTCAGTGTTGTGCCCTGGAGGTACCGGTATACGAAGTCTTTGTAGAACTTCCCTCTTCGAGATATTGCCCCCATTGTATATTGCCACGGCACCATAAACACCAAAGTGGAGTGTTTTTATACTCACAAATACTCTCTTGGGTATCCGAGTCCAGATCACATTATTTAAGCATTCGTTAGGGTTTGGGTTTTACCTAGAAGGCATTTCCGGATCATAGGATAAGTCTCTGAAGACTGGCCTTATGGATTCCACGACTGCATACGGGAGACTGTGCTTGTGGTCGTAGTTTCCTTCATTTTTATGATATTTGCACCACGTGTCCTCTCCTTTTGGACACAAACCGTGCTGTGGTTGTTCATTCTGCATCTTTTTTGTAGTAAGTTGGGGAACACACACTTGTAACGTTTGGAATAACAACAGTGATTTTCCTCTTTCCCACATTCTTGCGCACCTTGAAAATCCTGTTACTATGTCTACGCATCCTGTTCAATGTATAAAACCAAACGAAAAAAAAGCAGCTGAATCCTGTTTTAAAAGAAGCCGTCAAAACAAACAAACACATGCAGTTTTGTTCTCAATCATTCTGCCGTCCAGGATGGCCAACAATTGAAAGTTGCACTTTCCTGCAGCACAGGTAATATCCTCTCGCAGAAAATGACCACGTTCTGAAACATAAACACCTTCAACAGAGTCTTTGTCACCGCTTACAAATGGAAAGTAATGTTATGTTACATCAGTTCGAGGACATGTCATGCCCGTCATCTGCACCACTCCAGGTAATATAAAAATTAACACCCTTTCAAATGTCGCAGAGGTCTGAAACAAAAAGTATTCGATAGAAGAATGTCACAGGTATATAAAACTGCAAAAAAATAATTATTTTTTTTCGATTTCACTCCTTCCGGGTGCCCTTAAGATGCTGACATTCTGTTTTCACTTTCGTTAATGGTATTAGGGAGCTCATAGTTCAGCATGCAGTACTTTTCTAGGCTTTTGATAACATTTATCGGTACACGCGTTTACATATGAGAACTGCTGATGATATACTATCAAGCTAACACTCATGGTTACTGGGACGTCACACAACTCGTAACACAAGAGAATCGGTCGCGAGACTTAGCCATCACCCCTGTCGAAAGAACTGGAGCAAACTCGGGCATTTTAGATTACACGTTCCAATCATGTGTAATGGTGGCTGCATACCCAGCAAAACACTAGTGATGGGCAGTCTGAGACGAGTTCTCGAGATTATTCTCGGGATTTCTCAAGACTAGCGCAGGCACTATTTCTCGCGAGAAATTCCGAGAGATCTTGAGAGCGTTGTCCCCGCATTGTGCGGCGAGCAGCGTGTCGTAGGCCTACAGGTAGACGGAGCTGAATGTTGTTTGTGCCGAGTATGCGAATAGCCAACCACGGGCCTTCTCCATTTCGTAAATACATGTCAACAAGCGACTAGGGCGTTCATTTCTACCGAGGTCTATTTTGACGCAGTATAAAGTCATTATAAAGGATACGCATTCTCGCACTGTATTCACTGGTAGGTACAAGAATGAGTGGTTTAAGTACAAAAACTGTCGGCTACTGTTGGTACACGTACCTAGACACTAGAGGCGTGCATTATTCGAACTCGAGACGAGGCAAGATGCGCCTTGCTGCATATGCAACCACCATTCCGCATGAGTAGAATGTATAATCTAAAATGCTTCAGTTTGCTCCAATTCTTTCGATAGGTAGGTGTACATCATTATCAGACCCCACATTCAATAATATATGATCACTGCTTGTGTTTACCGATATTTTGGTGACGAAGGAAATAATTCCTTACAATGTTATAGAGTGTTCACGTCATAATTAGGTACTTCGATATATGACGGTGCAATGTGAAATTGTGTCTAGTTGTACGCGACAACGTGAAGACGATGTACGAAACGCAATGAGGTCGTGGATGTCGGTTATTTTGAAGAGATGTCACATAGCACAGCCTGCTGTGCTGCTTGTTCAAAAGAAGCAAAATACCGGTACGTCGGCAGAAATACTTCTGGAATGATCCGGCACTTACAAACGCATAATATAAATGAAAAGGAATCGTCACAGAACAGCTCCGGCCCGGTCTGAATCACAAGAAGCTACCGTGCTGACAACGATTATGAGGCATCCAGATAGGTTTACATCCTAATAACAATCATTAACAAATAACATGGGTTATTCAGCTAAGAAGTCCACCTGAAATAACTCGTGAACAGTGTAAGATACTGGCACTCTGCCTTCACTTTCGTTAATGGTATTAAGAAGCTCATAGTTCTACATGCAGTGCTTATCTAGGCTTTTGACAAAATTTATCTTCACACACGTTTCTATATGAGAACTGCTGATGATAACTATCAATATTACACTCGTAGTTACTGTGACGTCGCACAGCTCGCAGCACAGGAGAATCGGTCTCGAGAGCGTTGCCCATCACCTCTGCTGAAAGAATTGGAGCAAAGTCGGGCATTTTAGATTACACGTTTTCCACTCATGTGTAATGGGGGTTTCATATGTAGCAAAACACATCTTCCCCGTCTCAAGTTCGAATAATGCACGCCTCTAGTATTCAAGTAGGTGTACATCCTATCTACAGTTATTCACAAATTATGCAGGGTTATTCAGCTAAGATGTCCACCCCAAATAAGTCGTGAACAGTTTAAGATAGTGACATTATATTTTCACGTTCGTTAATGGTATTAAGGGGTTCATAGTTGAACATGCAGTACTTTTCCAGGCTTTTGACAAAATGTATTGGGTCACACGTTTTCATATGAGAACGTTATTTCATGCAATAACTGCCAATGATACACTATCAAGTTTACAGTCTTAGTTACTGGTACGTCGCACAGCTTGCACTACAGGAGGATCGGTCTCGAGATTCTCGCGAGAGTCTCGAGATCTGCGACGTCAGTCTCGAGCGAGAGCGTTGCCCATCACTACAAAACACCTTTATCTCCCTCTCAAGTTCGAATAATGCAAGCTTCTAGTATCCAAGTAGGTGTACATCCTATCTACAGTTATTCACAAATTATGCAGGGTTTTTCAGCTAAGATGTCCATCTTTTTATAAATAAAGTTGTTCGTGTCTGTTTGTCTGTTTGTTTGTTCCACCATCACGTCGAAACGGCTGGATATATATCAACCAAACTTCATATTTAGAGTATATTCACCCCGGGGAAGGTTTCGATATGCATATCATTTTAAAAGCTTTGAAAAAACGGGGGTTTTATAGGAAAACCACAACGGTTTTATGTTCTCTTATACTATTATAGGCAAAATAACGAATTTGTCGTATAAGGACGAGACAAAGCTCAATTTGATCCTCTTGACGCAAAGAACAAAACTCGGTAAGCCCTACGGGCCCGAAAACCCTGTTTTAAGGCCCTAAAACCAACCGTTACGGAGATATTGGCACCACACTACCCCTGCTCTAGGAATCGGATAAAGAAATGAACTGCCGTAACCATGGCAACGTCAGCTCCAGGATTCTAGAGCAGTGAGATTATGTATGTACGTTTGGGCATAGCTGCCAACCAAAATTGGTACAAATAAGACTTAATATCTGGAAAAAATATACTGTTGTGTAAGGCACTCATAGGACTCCTTTGGGCGGGGATGGAAAGGGGATGAAGTACGAGTATAAAAATATTACTATATATAGAAATGGAAGTGTGTGTGTAAATGACACATCTCCTCCTAAACCACTGGAGCAATTTCAACCAAACTTGGTACACGTATTACTTACTATCGGGAGACGATCACTGTGGGGGGTAAGCCATCCCTAGCGCCCTTAAGGGAGAGGGTCAGGGGGGGTAGTTACAATAATAATCTAGAATGGTGTCGAATTCATAGTTTTCGGGGTCGCTGAGTTGAAAAGTAATACTCTAGAATTTTTTAAAGTCCAGCCCCCTTTTAGGTGGGGAGCAAAGGGGGTTGAGATATAGAAATAATTAAAAACAGTTTCGAATCCATAGATTTCAGGGCCTCTGAGATGAATAGTATTACTCCGGATTTTTGCTGGGGAGCGAAGGGAGTGAAATATAAAATTAATCGAAAAACCACATATAAAAATATTATCTTCTTCTTCTTACTATATATAGAAATTGATGTATGTGTGTGCGTGGGTGTGTGGGTGTGGGTGTGTAAATGACACATCTCCTCCTAAAGCACTGGAGCAATTTCACCAAACTTGGTACACTTATCAATTAGTATCAGGAGACAAACCGCGTGAGGGTAAGACACCCCTAGCACCCTTATGGGCAGGGGGCGAGGAGGGTGGTATAAAATAATCTAGAATATTATCGAATCCATAGTTTTCGTGGTAGCTGAAATAATTAGTGACACTCCGAATTTTTTTAAATTCATGTTCAGCCCCCTTTGGGGTGTGGATGAGGGGGAGTGAGATATAAAAATACTCGAAAACAGTGTCGAATCTACAGTTTTCTGGCTCACTGAGATAAATAGTGACAATCCAGATTTTATATCTCTTAGTGGTGGAGGGCGGGAGGGGGACAGTCTCATTGACAGTTGAAATCCTGTACATCGTATCTATAGTGCGACGGCTAAATACATATAGTTGTCACTTATTAATTTTTGACAGGATCAAATACTTCCCAGTCGATTCGAGCTTCCATAAGGACGAAGTTTTACTCGAAAACTAAATAATCTAAACCTTGAAATCATACACATCTAAATAATTTTAAAACTACATAATAGATCATAACATATCAATCTGCAAGTCAAAAAGGAATTCTATAAAAATTCACATCACACATAACTAACTGGTAATGCAAATCTTAAAGGTAAATATTGAGAAACTATCCGGGCAAGGCCGGGTACTACAGCTAGTTTCAAATAAGTCGTGAACAGATTAAGATACTGACACTGTTTTCACTTTCGTTAATGGTATTAAGAGGTTCATAGCTGAACATGCAGTACTTTTCCAAGCTTTTGACAAAATATATTGGCTCGCACGTTTCCGTATGAGAACCTTATTTCACGCAATAACTGCTGCTGGTATATTATCAAGTTTACACTCGTAGTTACTGGGATTTCGCACAGTTCGCAACACAGGAGAATTGGTCTCGAGAGTCTCGAGATCTGTGACGTCTGTCTCGAGCGAGAGCATTGCCAATCACTATGAAAACCTTTTCCGCTGGGGATTATAAAATAACAGTGCACTGAAAGGTGTAAAAACCACCAGACAACAAATATGAAAACATTTGCACGGGGACCCATAAATATATCGAAAGTATTGTTGCAGATCACAATCGTTCTTAAACAAATGGTAGTAGAAGACTTTTATTTAGGACCAGTGGGTTACATTATTTTCTGGACGCACTCTTAGACAATGAATTGGAGGTAACAATCGACCTCGGCTATGTGAGACTTTTAGTTTGCCCACCATTTTGAATCGACAAAACGTTGATTCGACCAACTCGAATGATCGATTCGAAACCCGAAGGTGCGAGTTTCAACATTCACGCTACCTCTGTGCGCTTAGAGACGCGGGTGTCAACCCATTTTCTGATTAATTCGAATCTTTTCTTCGTTAGTAAGGAATTTCACGACTTTTTCCGAATCCATAAATAGGCTGTCGCAAGACAAATACAGTACTGGTATGCACCACACTAGGCAACTTCACACGATTATGTTCCTAATCGAGATGTGTTCAATTAGACGACAAATATTCGCTACCCTTCACTGTATCACTTAACACAAAATACATTTGTAATTTCTGAATGGAATGAGAAATACAAGCACAAACAGGCTCAATGTGTTATTCAGTAATGTTCCTGCTAACTGGCAAGCAAAACTGAACATTCCTGAGGCTAACGGTCTGCTCCCCAAAGTTGCAACTTATCCTGTGAAGTTCAAGAATTCAAGGTCTTTTTCTGTTATCCCGCAACTGTGGCGAGGGCTCTTTCTTAGCCGAGTTGGAAATCGTGTTCCTTTCACATGGGATGACAAATAATATTTCTAGGACTATGAAAAATGTAAGCGTACATACCTGCCAACTTTCCCGATTTAGGCTGGAGACTCCCGATTTTCTACATTTTCCCGCCTCTCGATTATTCTATTATTTCTCCCGATTTTAACTTACGTTTTGGTGAACTTCAAACATTTCTTATCAAATCCCGCCATTTCAGCTTTGTACGCAAAATGGCCGGAAGTCCTTCGCTCATTGGTCGCTTTAAAATGAAATGGCGACGCTTATTAACGAGAAATGCGCGCGAATGTGCGATGTTTCATTGAAACCTGTATATCGGGACGCATATATCGATTGTCAATCTTTCGTTCTCGCGTGCTATGTTCGTGTTCGTTCACATCAGTCTAGTCCATTCTAGAGACTAGTTGCCAGATTTAGAGTCTTTTTTTAGTATTTTGGTACGGTAACAAAATATCAACGATAGCAACTAGAGACTTTTCTAGAGATTTTAGGAGCCATTTGGAGATAATTCTGGCGAATTTTATTTTATTAGTTGATAAAAATAACATTACAATCCGCATAATCGCGCTGGTGCGTGATGCAATATATTAATCAATGCATTTGCTAAGTAATGGCATCTAAGTGCATGACTGATTCACACGTGTTGAGCATGAGTTCATACATTTTCAGAAGGCTTATCAGAGACCAATCATCTCTCACATACTTTCTGTGAGGGAATAGAGAGTGTAATTTTTAGCCTTGTAGCCTCGAATAACAACATTTCTTCACTATTTTTTCTCACTTTCTTTAAATCATCTTCACGGACCGGTGACCCCGCGGTTTTACACCGCAAGACAATAAGTGTTATAATATACCATAGAAATCCTGTATTGCGCAAGACATGTAGAGTAAGCAGTTTTTAGAAATTGTATCTCCTGATTCCTCCCGATTTTTCCTGATTTTCATATCCAAATCTCCTGATTTTTGGTTTTATACAGTTGGCAGATATGGTAGGTGGTAATAGCGAAAATCCGTGACGCGATAAGTGAGGTATTTTTATATAGATTTAATACGATGAGAATCGGGACTTCGAATTTACGACGTGCTAAGCGGGAAAACGTGTTAATGAGGAACACACTAATGAGGTTGCACTGTACTCCTTTGAATTACAGTACAAATTTGATAGTAAAATATTTTTATTTATTTTTTCATTATTTAATACAGATGTAACAGTGCTATATGGCACTCGTTGATGGGACAATCCTATAGAATGTGCAAAGTTATCTAACTCCCTAGCTACTTTCCGCTAATATACAGGTATGCTGTTTCACTCAGGACGCAGCAGTAATTCCATCTATCGGAAATGAGTGGCAGCAGAACAGACAAATCACATCACAACAGTGGTCAATGTAATGTTATTGATCAGTTTCATGAACTTTCTATGTTGTAGGCCTCCGCATTTAGTTTTCTTCCAACTGGGATATTAAGAGCATCTACTGTAAAGGCAGTCCTTCGTTCTTTCATGACTCCCACTTGTCTTACTCTTCAAACGACCATTTCTACACTATTTTTTTCTCACTTTCTTTAAATCGTCTTCACGGACCGGTGACCGCGCGGTTTTACACCTCAAGACAATCATGACAAAAACCATCGGCGTTGATATAGACTAAGCAACGAAAGTCGAAATTCATGAATTTTATAATCATAGTCGGTATATGACATAAATGGTTGGAACTTGTATTGTTTATAACTTTTGTTACGGTATGTAATCCGTTCCGATACGACCAATGACATAGGTATATTTTAAAAATATAGGCAGCTTCCTCTAAACTACCATTTCACCCAGTGCAAATAAAATTTATTTATAACCTAGACTGTAGCGCATACCGATTTTTATTAAATTCTGTTCACACCCATTTTCTCGTGTTTCGGTGTTGATATGGAATTAGCAACAAAAATCAAAATCATTAATATCTCTGTTATCATAGCTGGTACGGAAAAAATGTATAAAAATAAATGATCGGAAACTTAATTCTGTATAACTTTAGTTATGCACTATTTATCGATAGGACCATTAATAACATCAATATTTGAGAATTAAATCTTAGCGTGAATACAATTATTTATATAGCCTAGATTGTAGTGCGTCATTCCTCGACTTTACGTACCAATTTTCATTAAATTACCTTCAGCTATTTTCTCGTGATGCCCATACATACATACAGAGAGAGATGAGAGAAAATTAATTTCCTTGTTACTGTAAATACAGAAATATCATTCTTTTTAAATTCTGAGCAATGTGCAGACAAAACCCGTGATCGAACTGGCGACCGCGCTGTCTGTTTCATCCTTTCAAATTGTGCGCGTTGGCGGGCTATGATGCAACGCTTCCGGCGAGCGAGCTCGCGACACAACCTGCTAAGACACAACTACGACGTCACGAAGCGCGTGGCCCACACGTCAGAAAGAACCGCCTGGAAGCTTTTTTATATCTCCGTCTCCAGATGAGATATCGACTAACGGACAACGGGACCGTGTAGTTTACAATAACAGATAGTTCATTCCAAATTTCATGTTAATAACTATTTTATTTAAGGAGATATCGCAACGTCAAGATATCAATTAATTTCAATTACGTGTATGCACAGGGTCAAGCCCGGGTATATAAGACGAGCGAGAGGACAGTATAGACACACGTACGTGCCTCTCGCTCCGATCTCTCTCTCCTTGCCAGGCGCTCTGTACTTATTAAGTATCAGCCAGGCACTTGTACTTATTAGTACATCTTCGAAAGAGCATTTGTCAGAGCTGAGCACTTTTCAGTGCTCGCTATTTCTCTTTCAGGAGGACCAGGATGGAGAAGCCGACCCTACCAGTGAGACTGGTCGACCACGACTACGAGGCAGCCTTCGAGAATCTACAAGACGCGCTCTACACGATGGAAGCCCCCCACTATGAACGCCCGGGGCTGGTGGTATTCAACCGGTGGGGGGAGGACAACCACCAGGGGAGGCTGAGAGTATTCGACCACCTCAACGCGGTCGCGGAGTCCATCGGGGAGCCAATCCTGCAGATCATTGGCCGTATGGTCCCTGCCTGGGCGATCATCATTCGCCCTAACGACGCAGCTAGCTTCAAGGTCTACGACAAGCGCGCGTCCCAGGAGTTCCAGGTTGCCCGGCTACCAGGACTCAGGGAGCATCTGGACGTCTCAGGCTACCAGGAGGCAGCCACACAGACGGAGCCGAGGAACGAGTACGACGGCGGCGCTCCCGAGCGCCGCGACGGCGCGACTCCAGTTGGAAGGCTGTACTCTACGAAGTACACGCAGACCAAGAAGGCCGCCAACCAGGATCGTCGACCACCTACCAAGGCGAAGTGGTCGCAGACGCAGGCCTACCAGGAAGGGCCTGTTACCCGGGCGCAAGCCAGTAACGCGCCCGTGATGGTGGACAGCAGCACAGCAGTGGAGAAGGACGCCCCCTGGCGTTCAGAGACTGCTGCCCAGGCCCAGTCTGCCTGCATGTCTGTCGAGCTACAGACCTCGATATGCGCCCCTCAGGACAGAGAACACAGTCGAGTGTTAGCACCGACCGACGCTGCCGTCGCCAACCAGGAGACGGAAGATGACGGCGACGCAGCGGAGCCGCCAGCTACCCCGGGGTCACCAGGCCGGGAGGAGGGCCACCAGGACGAGGCCTCTTCCCCTGCCGAGAAGCAACCACCGGGAAGGAGACGACGCCCCCCAGGACCAGGAGGAAGAAGACGCCGGCCCACCAGGAGAGGGCCGCCCAGCCGCAACCCAGGACTGCTCCCAGGACAGCAGTCTGCCGAGGAACAAATCAGGAGAGGACCTCAGCGGGTAGCGGCAGCCACGTGAGATGGAAACGTCCCCCGCAGCAGCATTTGCAGTGTTTCCGCTGTCTGAGGTAGGGCCACCGGCAGGAGAGCAGCGGGCTCCCAGTGAAGTGCAACCGTTGTGGGGGTGATTACCACTACACGGCCTGCGCGACACTTAAGGAGGCGCCGGTTTGCGCCAACTGCGCGAGGGGCCACCCGGCCTCCCATCGCAGTTGCCCAGTCTACCGGGCCATGGCGCGAGCAGAGAGGAAGGTGGCCCGGCGTCATGACCCACCCCCTTCCAGGAAGCCCCCGCCTCGGCGGGCTTGGCCTCATTCTCCGGGATCGGAGACTGGGTACGAGGGACCCCAAGGAGGTGGTGCGGTGTGGCAGGCCCTAGTGGTACTCGACGCATGGCTCCGCAGCCGGCAAGGCCCGCGCTAGTCACGGCAGTGCCCAGACGGACTGATCCCCTGGCAGATGGAACGGCGAGACTATGGTTCATGGCTAGCTGGTGCATGATACCTCTTCTCAACTAACACTACCACTGGACCTTTTCCAGTCCAAATCCTTGCATGTGCTATCACAAAATGTCAGGTTTTACATGTAGGCTCGTTCTCTTTCTGCCTATGTGGTTTTTCCCTGACCCTTCAATACCACACGTCAACACTACCTTACCAATACAAACTCTTGCCGTGGTAGCGAGTCTAACTCGGAAACCGGCAGATACTCCTTGTATCACTTTCCCACTCTTCCCTGCTATCTCTTTCTTAGAAATTAATAGCATGTCGGAGGCCATGTAGATTGAGTCGATGCTCACGGCGGGAGAGCGGGCTACGCCCCCCCCCCCCCGTAAAAATGAAAAAAAAACAGTATAGACACAAGGAGCAGCTGACTGTCGTAGCGGAAGGACGTACGTGCCTCTCGCTCCGCGGTCTCTCTCCTCTCACCGAGACCTTCAGAGACCTTCGAGATATTACACTACCTGCCCCCACCGGTTACCGCTCCCCGGTACCTAGGGTTAGATAGGGATTCTGTGGCCCAGGGACCCGCTTAACAACGGATCATCCCGCGTCCACTAGCTCGCTTTCGAATGTGCCCACACAAAAACACACGACTCCGGACTCATCTCCAAAAGGGCAAAAATGCGCTTAGGAAAGAGCAAATTGTCAGTGAGTCTGGGGCCATTACAGACAGCGACGACGATCTGTAAGAACTGACGGAGAGTGAGGGGCTGCCTTATCACGGCAATCTACTCACTCCACGGCCGTCAGCCCACCAGCGAAGGGTACAGCGCAGTTGTCACAGCGCACCCCTCCCCGCCAACCACTCCCAGTAGGGTGGGGCTGACCAGCCCTATATCACCATAAGGGGCATCTTTAAGGGCCTAGTCCTTAACATGTCTCCTGGGAGCCCACCACAGGTTGCCAACGGCCATGCCGTGCTGACTCCATTGAAAATCCCATCACCGCAGTTAAGCAAGATAGGCCTTGGTCAGTACTTGGATGGGTGCCCGCAAGCGCGCAGCTCAGCGCTAACGGCCCCCGCTACGGCCAAGGACCCGGCCGAGCGGGGACCGGTGGCGATCCACCACGGCGTGCCCCCCGTGAGCAGTGAGCCAAATGCGCGGAGGAGCGCAGAGCAGACTTCACCCCTGATTCTGTGCAAGTAAACCCGACAGAGGACGCTCACGTAACGGGGTGCGCCACGCCGTACTTTGCGCTCACCACCACCACCACCAGGACAACTCCCATGACCACCCCGTCAGTAGCCGCTGGTAAGCATATACCGGTGCAGCTGCTGTCCACTTGGCAAGCCGGCCAACGACCCGAGCCCCGAGGCAGGAGCGCGCAGCGCCGGGAGTGCGAAACAGAGGGCCTGACGCTATGTGTGAGTGAACGGGAACCGGGGTTCGACCCTGAAGTGCCGGAACTCACACTTGGGAAAAACAGTCACATGACTCCACTGAGCCAGTGACTGGGGAGACCCACAAACACGAACAGGAGACTATTCTCCCCCCAGCACAGACCTTGCCCCCAACCCCAACCTAGTGGCAAGCCAACCGGACGCCGGGAAAGCGGGACCTAGTTGCGCCAACCTGTGTGATGAGGTGGCGCCCAAGGAAAGGAAAGAGGGCAAGAAAATACGGACTAGGCGGAGGGCACCACGTAAAGTCCGACCCCCCAAGCAAGCCGGCAAATCTGACTCTGACTCAGACTCAGACGAGGCAAAACTGGTGATAGATGCATCAAACACATCCCAGTACGCCGATTCTGAAAGCTCGGAGGGAGAGGAGCCGTGCGAGCGCGGGGCGACCGAAACCTCGGACCCAGCCACTCGACTGGAAAACCAGAACAACGGTTTTAGGGAGGCCAAGAGGGAGAGAAGGAGCAAAGGCGAGGAGAGAGGGAAGTACACCAAGCCTCTGAACCGCAAGGCGCAGCAAGGCAGGGGTCGAAACCCGAGTGCCCAAGCCGAAAGCTCCATAAAGACGATTGTGGCACCACCAACACAAATCACGCTTCAGAAATCAACACAACCACCCCAGACAAAACCAATCATCCGTAAGGGGTCTACCCGCCACCACTCACGGTATACACCACCAATACCAAAACATTAGAAATGGAGCTCCTCGCAAAGCTACCGCATGACCAGAGAAAATACTACTTCTCCAGGCCGAGAGTTGATGCACACGAAGCGATCCGGCTGCACATGCAAAGCTTTGAGAGCTACGGTATTGCTATCGGAGTGCTAAAAGGGCTGTATATTAATTTTGTAAAAGTATTGCGCAATAGCACAATGAAGCGGTTCGTAGTGAGGACCACCATTAACGGAAGTGATGCGAACGAAATCCAACTTGATTTGAAAGCATAGGAGATCCCCGCATTCTCCTTGGTGCGGATGCGACCAGACAATACGCCAGCCAAGGGCAACCTATTCCTGGTTGCCGTGGCGTACACCCCAGGAGCAGAAAACCTGAGGAAAATGCGGATGCTAGCGAACATGCTGGTATCGGTCGAGCCATACCGTCCCCCAGCCACTGGCCCTCAATGTGGAGTGTGCCAGAGGCATGGCCATCCAGGGGCGGCGTGCCGATCAGAGCCCAGATGTCGCAGATGCGCTGCCTCTCACTTGTCTCGCGACTGCCCCCACGGCAGCGACCGCGCACACTCCAAATGCGCCAACTGCGGGGGGAAACACGCGGCTAATTTTAAGGAGTGTCCCAGCCGCAGGGACTTCGAAGCCGCCCACCAAGGCAAAGGGCCAAAGGGTGACAAGCGTGGCAACCCTAAAGCCCAAGCAGGCCCTTCAGGTGCAAGATCTTCACTCAGAAAGAACCCTGGCCCCTCAGGTACCGCAGGCCCGTCAGGCACAAAGGGTCAAAAACAAGGCCCTTCAGGCAGCCAGAGCCCATCAGGCGGAAAGCTCTTAAATTTTAAACCTACACGGACGGAGGGTAAACACAACCCCGGGCCCTCAGCCCAACCAGCCCCTACCACCGTCCAGAATAAGAGCAAGATTTCCAATAATAATAAGAAGGCCTAGCCCCAAGCGAAAAGTCACAGGCAGGTAAAGCCCACGCAACCTCCTTCCGAGCAGTCACAGGGCCCGCCTGCGGCAAGCTCCACCCCCCGCAAGAAGACACCTGCCGATAGCGAACAGGCATCCGCACCTCCACCCCTACGCCCGCCCACGACACCACACCTACACCACTAACACAGAAACAGGCACAGCTACCAGAAGGGAGCATGGCAGTAAGGACGTTCAGGGAAAGGATATAAGAAATCCTGAAAACCTTCTTCCCGAACCTGAGCCTCAAGGCAGTCATAACCACTGGGGTTATGATGGCCAACATGCTCTCACTCCCCTGGCTAAGGGACCTGGCTAATGCGATCTCAGACCTCCTGATCCGAGATGCCTGAACAGCAAGACGATGACAACAATAATAACAACAATAACACGCAGGAGCTTCGAGTTCTAATATGGAACTGCCAGGCCGTCAGGTCTAGAAAATACGAACTCGAAGCCTTCCTAGCCGCGAACACTATACACGTAGCTCTCCTAAGAGAAACCTTCCTCCCACCGGGGAAGAGGTTCACCATTAAGAGGCTACAAATTACACAGAAGCGACAAGGCTAATAGAGTCGGAGGAGTGGCAGTTCTGGTAAGGAAGGACATTAAACACATGGAACTAGACTTGCCAGAGCTGGTCGAGCTAGAGGCATGCGGAATTGCCATGCCAGTGCGAGGAACACTCGTCAATGTCATATCGGTATACTCCAGACCTAAAAATCTTAACACTCAAGACATTGAATCGGTACTAAGGCTAAATCGAAACACAGTAGTATAATAGGCGGATTCGGCGGCCTCCTCCTCCTCCCGCGGGAAATTTGAATTCCGGCGGGAAATTTGAATTTTTGGCGGGAGATTTGAATTTTGGCGCGAGATTTGAATTTGTAAACAAAGCCACGTGCTTTTGACAGCTGTCATCGACAACAACGCATCGCTAACCTCACTGCTGCCATCTTGACGGGCCTAAACCTCAGTGGTACCAACTTAACCTAACTAGCGCGAGGTAAACAAATCCACGTGTTTTTTGACAGCCACGTGCTTTTTGACAGACAACAACGCATCGCTAACCTCAGTACTGCCATCTTGACGGGCCTGAACCTCAGTAGTACCAACGTAACCTAACTAGCGCGTGGTAAACAAAGCCACGTGCTTTTGACAGCTGTCATCCGCCATCTTTAAACCACAGACCACTGTGCTGCCCTCTTTATCGTAGTAGATGTAAAATTCGTCACCTGTCACCGGCAGTGCTGCCATCTTGGCGGGCCTAAACCTTAGTGCTACCAACTTAACCTCACTAGCGTGAGATAAACAAATCCACGTGCAGCTGTCATCCGCCATCTTTAATCTATAGAGCACAGTGCTGCCCTCTTTAGCTACTTACCTTTGAAATGTGGTACGTCACAGCAGTCATCCGCCATCTTGCATCCGAAACCCCAGTGCTGCACTCTTTAGCTAGATACCTTTGAAATGTAGTGGCGGCAAATTCTTTATGCTCTTTGTTTGGAAACAAAGCCACGTGCTTCTTTGACAGCTGTCATCCGCCATCTTTAATCCATAGAGCACCGTGCTGCCCTCTTTAGCTACTTACCTTGGAAATGTGGTACGTCACAGCTGTCATCCGCCATCTTGCATCGCAAACCTCAGCGCTGCACTCTTTAGTTTGAAATGTAGTGGCGGCAAATTCCACGTGCTCTTGTTTGGAAACAAAGCCACGTGCAGCTGTCATCCGCCAGAGAGCACCGTGCTGCCCTATTTAGCTACTTACCTTTAAAATGTGGTACGTCACAGCTGTCATCCGCCATCTTGCATCGCAAACCTCAGTGCTGCACTCTTTAGCTAGATACCTTTGAAATGTAGTGACGGCAAATTCCACGTGCTCTTGTTTGGAAACAAACCTATGCGCTTTTTTGTCAGCTATCATCCGCCATCTTTAATCTAGAGAGCACCGTGCTGCCCCCTATGTGGTGGTGGTAAATTCTACACGCTCTTGTTTGGAAACAAACCCATGTGATTTTCTGACAGCTGTCAACCGCCAGAGAGCACCGTGCTGCCCTCTTTATGCCGGTGGCAAATTCCACGTGCTTTTTGACAGCTGTCATCCGCAAGAGAGCACCGTGCTGCCATCTTTAGCTAGATACCTTTGAAATGTGGTGGCGGCAAATTCCACGTGCTCTTGTTTAGTAAACAAAGCCACGTGCTTTTTTGACAGCTATCATCCGCCATCTTTAATCAATAGAGCACTGTGCTGCTATCATGCGGGTAATTTCGTCAGCTGTCATCCACCATCTTTAATCTACAGAGCGTCGTGCTGCTCTCTGTAGTAGCGGGCAATTTGAAAAGTTCTGTTACTTGTCATCCGTCATCTTTAATCAACAAAGCTCCGTACTGCTATCTTTAGCTACATACATTTAACATGTGGTGGCGGATAATTTGAAAATAAAAAGAAACTTCCGTTAGCTATCATCCGCCATCTTTATTCAACAGAGCATCGTGCTGCTATCTCTAGCTAGATACATTTAACATGTGGTGACGACAATTTGAAATTCTATCTAGATGCCATCTTTAATCAACAGAGCACCGTGCTGCTATCCCTTTGAATTGTGGTGACGGATAATTTGAAATTCCGTTAGCTATCATCATTAAACATTAGTGCATTCGCTAACCTAACCTCTCATCTACTATCTTGAAGGAGATTATACGACACCTCCTCTACCTCCTGCTCTTCCTCCTCCTCCTCCTCCTCCTCCTCCTCCCCTACCACCTGCACCTCCTCCTCCTCCTCTGTCAAGGCATAACTTTATCGAACACGCATCGCGAAGGCAAGAGTGTGCAGCGATATGCATGTTTAGACTTGCGGATTACGAAAGAAACATAACAAGACTTGAATCGAACACTGCACTCGATGTCGTTAACTTCAACATGTGATTAAAACATTGTCTGGTGTGTTCAGAACACTACATAAGTAGAATCGAACGCTGTACAACATGTTAGGGGATACCTTTGTTCTAAGAAGATCAGATTGAAATATAACAAGACTAGAATCGAACACTGCACTCGATGTCGTTAACCTTAACATGTGATCAGAACATTGATTGATGTGTTCAGATCACTAAACAAGTAGAACCGAACACTGTACAACATGTTAGGGGATACCTTTGTTCTAAGAAAATTAGATTGCAACATAACAAGACTAGAATCGAACACTACACTCGATGTCGTTAACCTTAACATGTGATCAGAACATTGATCGATGTGTTCAGATCACTAAACAAGTAGAACCGAACACTGTACAACAGGTCAGGGGATACCTTTGTTCTAAGAAAATTAGATTGAAGCATAACAAGACTAGAACCGAACACTGTACAACATGTTAGGGGATACCTTTGTTCTAAGAAGATCAGATTGAAACATAACAAGACTAGAATTGAACACTGCACTCGATACAACATGTAATCAGAACATTGATTCATGTGTTCAGGTCACTAAACAAGTAGAACCGAACACTGTACAACATGGTAGGGGATACCTTTGTTCTAAGAAAATTAGATTAAAACATAACAAGACTAGAATCGAAACCTGCACTCGATGTCGTTAACCTTAACATGTGATCCGATACAACATGTTAGGGGATACCTTTGTTCTAAGAAAATTAGATTGAAACATAGCAAGACTAGAATCGAACACTGTAAGAACATTGTTTGATGTGTTCAGAGCAAAAGTACAACTTCAATGATTTACCTAGTGTAAAAATCAAAAACACACACTGTGCGCATATCGCATAGCTATCTCGCCTATCACTTGCCTAGTATGAAAATCAAAAACCCACTGTGCACATATCGCATAGCTAACTCGACAACACTTCACATGATTTGCTTAGTACGAAAATAAAAAATCTATACCGCGTATCTAACTCGTTCATCACACTGCTAAGACGCTTAGTAATTGCAAATACACTGATATATGTCATACGAAAATCAAGAAAGCACACTGCGTAGCCAACTCGCTCGGGTCACTCGCTTAGTAATTGCAACACGACTAGAACACTGATACACGTTACTCTTTTTTTTTCTCGAAACACATACACACACGGATAAGAATGTTGCGAGATACTACATACTTACATGTTTTTTTTTAAAAATAGGGGGATGAAAGATCATAAATTATATGTACACATGTTGTCTCCTCCAAGTTGTAAGACGAAATAGACGCAGTACTGCGAGTTTCCGCTCTAGCTTTCGAACGGAAGTAGCATGATATCTCAGCAAAAAAAAAAAATATGCGTGAGCTTGCATACACGCAAGTCAGACACAATGATGGATACCGCGATTCAAATCCTGGCAACTTATGCCGTCAGGAAGGGCATCCGGCTAGATCATGTTATGACGATTGCGCAGATCCCTCGCCTAGCATTTGCTATTTTTTTACGGCTTCCGACAGTAGGAGTTCGAACCTGCTATCTCCCGAAGTAGCGAGAATGATTGAAGAGTGTTGAGGGTGATTCATTTGTCGGATGGAGGCGTTAAGCTGTGTGCAGTCTTGTTCGGTAGGAGTAGGCTATGTGCCGGTACCGGTACATCTAGTTATAAAACCCGTTACAACAAATTTATCGCGTATACTGTGATTTAAAATCCTAGTCAGGAAGGGTAACCGGTCAAAAACTATGGAGTATGATCTAAGAGGCGGGGTGTGCAAAAAAGCCAGCATTAAGTAAGGGCTGTTGATAGGGGGCGTTAAACCTTGTGCAGACTCCTTCGAAAATGATTTCGAGTACAAGACGTTGATGGTGATTCATCTGTCGGATGGAGGCAATAAGCCTTGTGCAGGCTTCTTCGGTAGGAGTAGGCTATGTGTCGGTACCAGGATATCTAGTTATAAAACCCGCTATAACAAATTTATCGCGTATACTGCGATTTAAAATCCTAGTCAGGAAGGGTAACCGCTCGTAAAACTATGGTGTATGATCTAAGAGGCGGGGTGTGGAAAAAAGCCAGCATTAAGTAAGGGCTGTTGATAGGGGGCGTTAAACCTTATGCAGACTCCTTCAAAAATGATTGTAAGTACAAGAGTGTTGAGGGTGATTCATTTGTCGGATGGAGGCGTTAAGCTGTGTGCAGGCTTCTTCGGTAGGAGTAGGCTATGTGCCGGCACCGGGTTTTACCCTCTCCCTACTATTGTATATTACATTCTTAGGTAGTTTCGAGGGCGTGCAAAAAGCCAGCGTTAAGTAAGGGCTGTTGATGGCAGGTGTTAAACCTTGTACAGGCTCCTTCAACAGGAGTAGCCTACATGCCGGCGCCGTGCAGGCTCTTTCGATAGGAGGGGGCTATATGCTGGTACTGTGTGTTTTAACCTCTCCGTACAATCATGATATTTTATGTTAGGAGCTTACACGGTGAGTTACAAGTAGCCTATCCCCATGCAGTGTCTTCGTTCAAGGTTACTACAGCCGGAAGCCGAGTGTACAATTTCAGCCAACACATGCATTCCATACCTCGCTCTGAATGACTGCGCCGATACAACTTCAAAGATAGTGTTCTATGCAGTATAACAAAAAAAGTAACCCATAACCCGTTCCTAAAGCTTAAAACTGTAAATGTTTGAAGCTCCTGTTTTTACAGCTAGATGTGGTTCCTAACGTAGCAGGGCCGGGATTAAAAATATGTTTTAAAGCCGAGTGCCTCCTCTTGACGCATGATTTTAAATCGCAAGAATTCGTTTTACGACCGGTTGCCCTTCCTGACGCGAGATTTTAAATCACAAGAATCCGTTTTACAACAGGATGCCTTTCTAGGATTTTAAAAAGCAGTATCTAGCCTCTTACATCATACACTATTGTTTTCGACCGGTTGCCCTTCCTGACGTCAAAGAACTCGGATTAAGAATCTGTTTTACAACTAGATGCTCTTTTTAACATGAGAATCGGGGTTTTACAGCTAGATGCTCTTCTTAGATTTTAAATCGCTGTATCACGAACTATTGTTTTACAGCCGGATGCCCTTCCTGACGCAAAACTAAGATTTTTAAATAGCAAGAATTTGTTTTAAGACTAGTTGCCGTTCCTGACGCAAAACTGGCAGTATCTAGCCTCTTACATCATACACTATTGTTTTCGACCGGTTGCCCTTCCTGACGTCAAAGAACTCGGATTAAGAATCTGTTTTACAACTTCTAACACGAGAATCGGGGTTTTACAGCTAGATGCTCTTCCTAGATTTTAAATCGCTGTATCACGAACTATTGTTTTACAGCCGGATGCCCTTCCTGACGCAAAACTAAGATTTTAAATCTCAAGAATTTGTTTTAAGACTAGTTACCCTTCCTGACACAAAACTAGCAGTATCTAGCCTCTTACATCATATACTATTGTTTCCGACCAGTTGCCCTTCCTGACGTCAAAGAACTAGGATTACGAATCTGTTTCGTTTTAAGACTAGTTGCCTTTCCTGACCCAAAACTTGTAGTAGCTAGCCTCTTACATCATACACTATTGTTTTCGACCGGTTGCCCTTCCTGACGTCAAAGAACTCGGATTAAGAATCTGTTTTGATTTAAGACTACTTGCCCTTCCTGACGCAAAATTAGCAGTATCTAGCCTCTTACATCATACACTATTGTTTTCGGCAGGTTGCCCTTCCTGACGTCAAAGAACTCGAATTAAGAATCTGTTTTACAACTTCTAACACGAGAATCGAGGATTTACAGCTAGATGCACTTCTTAGATTTTAAATCGCTGTATCAAGAAACTATTGTTTTACAGCCGGATGCCCTTCCTGACGCAAAACAAAGATTTTAAATCGCAAGAATTTGTTTTACGACTAGTTGCCCTTCCTGACGCAAAACTAGCAGTATCTAGCCTCTTACATCATACACTATTGTTTTCGACCGGTTGCCCTTCCTGACGTCAAAGAACTCGGATTAAGAATCTGTTTTACAACTTCTAATACGAGAATCGGGGATTTACAGCTAGATGCTCTTCTTAGATTTTAAATCGCTGTATCACGAACTATTGTTTTACAGCCGGATGCCCTTCCTAACGCAAAACTAAGATTTTAAATAGCAAGAATTTGTTTTAAGACTAGTTGCCCTTCCTGACGCAAAACTAGCAGTATCTAGCCTCTTACATCATACAGTATTGTTTTCGACCGGTTGCCCTTCCTGACGTCAAAGAACTCGGATTAAGAATCTGTTTTACAACTAGATGCTCTTTTTAACATGAGAATCGGGGTTTTACAGCTAGATGCTCTTCTTAGATTTTAAATCGCTGTATCACGAACTATTGTTTTACAGCCGGATGCCCTTCCTGACGCAAAACTAAGATTTTTAAATCGAAAGAATTTGTTTTAAGACTAGTTGCCGTTCCTGACGCAAAACTGGTAGTATCTAGCCTCTTACATCATACACTATTGTTTTCGACCGGTTGCCCTTCCTGACGTCAAAGAACTCGGATTAAGAATCTGTTTTACAACTTCTAACACGAGAATCGCGGTTTTACAGCTAGATGCTCTTCTTAGATTTTAAATCGCTGTATCACGAACTATTGTTTTACAGCCGGATGCCCTTCCTGACGCAAAACTAAGATTTTAAATCTCAAGAATTTGTTTTAAGACTAGTTACCCTTCCTGACACAAAACTAGCAGTATCTAGCCTCTTACATCATATACTATTGTTTTCGACCGGTTGCCCTTCCTGACGTAAAAGAACTAGGATTAAGAATCTGTTTCGTTTTAAGACTAGTTGCCCTTCCTGACCCAAAACTTGTAGTATCTAGCCTCTTACATCATACACTATTGTTCGTCAGGTTGCCCTTCCTGACGTCAAAGAACTCGGATTAAGAATCTGTTTTACAACTCCTAACACGAGAATCGGGGATTTACAGCTGGATGCTCTTCTTAGATTTTAAATCGCTGTATCACGAACTATTGTTTTACAGCCGGATGTCCTTCCTGACGCAAAACTAAGATTATAAATCGCGAGAATTTGTTTTAAGACTAGTTGCCCTTCCTGACGCAAAACTGGCAGTATCTAGCCTCTTACATCATACACTATTGTTTTCGACCGGTTGCCCTTCCTGACGTCAAAGAACTAGGATTAAGAATCTGTTTTGATTTAAGACTACTTGCCCTTCCTGACGCAAAATTAGCAGTATCTAGCCTCTTACATCATACACTATTGTTTTCGACCGGTTGCCCTTCCTGACGTCAAAGAACTCGAATTAAGAATCTGTTTTACAACTTCTAACTCGAGAATCGGGGATTTACAGCTAGATGCACTTCTTAGATTTTAAATCGCTGTATCAAGAAACTATTGTTTTACAGCCGGATGCCCTTCCTGACGCAAAACTAAGATTTTAAATCGCAAGAATTTGTTTTACGACTAGTTGCCCTTCCTGACGCAAAACTAGCAGTATCTAGCCTCTTACATCATACACTATTGTTTTCGACCGGCTGCCCTTCCTGTCGTCAAAGAACTCGGATTAAGAATCTGTTTTACAACTTCTAACACGAGAATCGGGGATTTACAGCTAGATGTTCTTCTTAGATTTTAAATCACTGTATCACGAACTATTGTTTTACAGCCGGATGCCCTTACTGACGCAAAACTAAGATTTTAAATCGCAAGAATTTGTTTTAAGACTAGTTACCCTTCCTGATACAAAACTAGCAGTATCTGGCCTCTTACATCATACACTATTGTTTTCGACCGGTTGCCCTTCCTGACGTCAAAGAACTCGGATTAAGAATCTGTTTTACAACTTCTAACACGAGAATCGGGGATTTACAGCTAGATGCTCCTCTTAGATTTTAAATCGCTGTATCACGAACTATTGTTTTACAGCCGGATGCCCTTCCTGACGCAAAACGAAGATTTTAAATCGCAAAATTTGTTTTAAGACTAGTTGCCCTTCCTGACGCAAAAGTAGCAGTATCTAGCCTCTTACATCATACACTAATGTTTTCGACCGGTTGCCCTTCCTGACGTCAAAGAACTCGGATTAAGAATCTGTTTTACAACTTCTAACACGAGAATCGGGGTTTTACAGCTAGATGCTCTTCTTAGATTTTAAATCGCTGTATCAAGAAACTATTGTTTTACAGCCGGATGCCCTTCTTGACGCAAAACTAAGATTTTAAATCGCAAGAATTTGTTTTAAGACTAGTTACCCTTAATGACGCAAAACTAGCAGTATCTAGCCTCTTACATCATACACTATTGTTTTCGACCGGTTGCCCTTCCTGACGTCAAAGAACTCGGATTAAGAATCTGTTTTACTTCTAGATGCTCTTTTTAGCACGAGAATCGGGGATTTACAGCTAGATGCTCTTCTTAGATTTTAAATCGCTGTATCATGAACTATTGTTTTACAGCCGGATGCCCTTCCTGACGCAAAACTAAGATTTTAAATCGCAAGAATTTGTTTTAAGACTAGTTGCCCTTCCTGACGCAAAACTAGCAGTATCTAGCCTCTTACATCATACACTATTGTTTTCGACCGGTTGCCCTTCCTGACGTCAAAGAACTCGGATTAAGAATCTTTTTTACAACTTCTAACACGAGAATCGGGGATTTACAGCTAGATGCTCTTCTTAGATTTTAAATCGCTGTATCACGAACTATTGTTTTACAGCCGGATGCCCTTCCTAACGCAAAACTAAGATTTTAAATCGCAAGAATTTGTTTTAAGACTAGTTGCCCTTCCTGACGCAAAACTAGCAGTATCTAGCCTCTTACATCATACACTATTGTTTTCGGCCGGTTGCCCTTCCTGACGTCAAAGAACTCGGATTAAGAATCTGTTTTACAACTTCTAACACGAGAATCGGGGATTTACAGCTAGATGCTCTTCTTAGATTTTAAATCACTGTATCATGAACTATTGATTTACAGCCGGATGCCCTTCCTGACGCAAAACTAAGATTTTAAATCGCAAGAATTTGTTTTACAACTAGTTGCCCTTCCTGACGCAAAACTAGCAGTATCTAGCCTCTTACATCATACACTATTGTTTTCGACCTGTTGCCCTTCCTGACGTTGAAGAACTCGGATTAAGAATCTGTTTTACAACTAGATGCTCTTTTTAACACGAGAATCGGGGATTTACAGCTAGATGCTCGCCGGATGCCCTTCCTGACGGCATAAGTTGCCAGGATTTGAATCGCGGTATCCATCATTGTGTCTGAATTGCGTGTATGCAAGCTCACGAATATTTTTTTTTTTTTTTTGCTGAGATATCATGCCACTTCCGTTCGCCAGCTAGAGCGGAAACTCGCAGTACTGCGTCTATTTCGTCTTACAACTTGGAGGAGACATGTGTACATATAATTTATGATCTTTCATCCCCTATTTTTTTTAAAAAAACATGTAAGTATGTAGTATCTCGCAACATTCTTATCCGTGTGTGTATGTGTTTCGAGAAAAAATAGAGTAACGTGTATCAGTGTTCTAGTCGTGTTGCAATTACTAAGCGAGTGACCCGAGCGAGTTAGCTACGCAGTGTGCTTTCTTGATTTTCGTATGACATATATCAGTGTATTTGCAATTACTAAGCGTCTTAGCAGTGTGATGAACGAGTTAGCTACGCGGTATAGCTTTTTTCATTTTCGTACCAAGCAAATCATTTGAAGTGTTGAGTTAGCTATGCGATATGTGCACAGTGGGTTTTTGATTTTCATACTAGGCAAGTGATAGGCGAGATAGCTATGCGATATGCGCACAGTGTGTGTTTTTGATTTTTACACTAGGTAAATCATTGAAGTTGTACTTTTGCTCTGAACACATCAAACAATGTTCTTACAGTGTTCGATTCTAGTCTTGCTATGTTTCAATCTAATTTTCTTAGAACAAAGGTATCCCCTAACATGTTGTATCGGATCACATGTTAAGGTTAACGACATCGAGTGCAGTGTTCGATTCTAGTCTTGTTATGTTTTAATCTAATTTTCTTAGAACAAAGGTATCCCCTACCATGTTGTACAGTGTTCGGTTCTACTTGTTTAGTGACCTGAACACATGAATCAATGTTCTGATTACATGTTGTATCGAGTGCAGTGTTCAATTCTAGTCTTGTTATGTTTCAATCTGATCTTCTTAGAACAAAGGTATCTCCTAACATGTTGTACAGTGTTCGGTTCTAGTCTTGTTATGTTTCAATCTAATTTTCTTAGAACAAAGGTATCCCCTGACATGTTGTACAGTGTTCGGTTCTACTTGTTTAGTGATCTGAACACATCGATCAATGTTCTGATCACATGTTAAGGTTAACGACATCGAGTGTAGTGTTCGATTCTAGTCTTGTTATGTTGCAATCTAATTTTCTTAGAACAAAGGTATCCCCTAACATGTTGTACAGTGTTCGGTTCTACTTGTTTAGTGATCTGAACACATCAATCACTGTTCTGATCACATGTTAAGGTTAACGACATCGAGTGCAGTGTTCGATTCTAGTCTTGTTATGTTTCAATCTGATCTTCTTAGAACAAAGGTATCCCCTAACATGTTGTACAGCGTTCGATTCTACTTATGTAGTGTTCTGAACACACCAGACAATGTTTTAATCACATGTTGAAGTTAACGACATCGAGTGCAGTGTTCGATTCAAGTCTTGTTATGTTTCTTTCGTAATCCGCAAGTCTAAACATGCATATCGCTGCACACTCTTGCCTTCGCGATGCGTGTTCGATAAAGTTATGCCTTGACAGAGGAGGAGGAGGAGGTGCAGGTGGTAGGGGAGGAGGAGGAGGAGGAGGAGGAGGAGGAAGAGCAGGAGGTAGAGGAGGTGTCGTATAATCTCCTTCAAGATAGTAGATGAGAGGTTAGGTTAGCGAATGCACTAATGTTTAATGATGATAGCTAACGGAATTTCAAATTATCCGTCACCACAATTCAAAGGGATAGCAGCACGGTGCTCTGTTGATTAAAGATGGCATCTAGATAGAATTTCAAATTGCCGTCACCACAAGTTAAATGTATGTAGCTAGAGATAGCAGCACGATGCTCTGTTGAATAAAGATGGCGGATGATAGCCAACGGAAGTTTTTTTAATTTTCAAATTATCCGCCACCACATGTTAAATGTATGTACCTAAAGATAGCAGTACGAAGCTTTGTTGATTAAAGATGACGGATGACAAGTAACAGAACTTTTCAAATTGCCCGCTACTACAGAGAGCAGCACGACGCTCTGTAGATTAAAGATGGTGGATGACAGCTGACGAAATTACCCGCATGATAGCAGCACAGTGCTCTATTGATTAAAGATGGCGGATGATAGCTGTCAAAAAAGCACGTGGCTTTGTTTACTAAACAAGAGCACGTGGAATTTGCCGCCACCACATTTCAAAGGTATCTAGCTAAAGATGGCAGCACGGTGCTCTCTGGCGGATGACAGCTGCACGTGGCTTTGTTTCCAAACAAGAGCACGTGGAATTTGCCGTCACTACATTTCAAACTAAAGAGTGCAGCACTGAGGTTTGCGATGCAAGTTGGCGGATGACAGCTGTGACGTACCACATTTCAAAGGTAAGTAGCTAAAGAGGGCAGCACGTTGCTCTATGGAATAAAGATGGCGGATGACAGCTGTCAAAAAAGCACGTGGCTTTGTTTCCAAACAAGAGCATAAAGAATTTGCCGCCACTACATTTCAAAGGTATCTAGCTAAAGAGTGCAGCACTGAGGTTTCGGATGCAAGATGGCGGATGACAGCTGTGACGTACCACATTTCAAAGGTAAGTAGCTAAAGCGGGCAGCACTGTGCTCTATAGATTAAAGATGGCGGATGACAGCTGCACGTGGATTTGTTTATCTCACGCTAGTGAGGTTAAGTTGGTAGCACTAAGGTTTAGGCCCGCCAAGATGGCAGCACTGCCGATGACAGGTGACGAATTTTACATCTACTACGATAAAGAGGGCAGCACAGTGCTCTGTGGTTTAAAGATGGCGGATGACAGCTGTCAAAAAGCACGTGGCTTTGTTTACCACGCGCTAGTCAGGTTACGTTGGTACTACTGAGGTTCAGGCCCGTCAAGATGGCAGCAGTGAGGTTAGCGATGCGTTGTTGTCGATGACAGCTGTCAAAAAGCACGTGGCTTTGTTTACAAATTCAAATCTCGCGCCAAAATTCAAATCTCCCGCCAAAATTCAAATTTCCCGCATGAATTCAAATTTCCCGCCAGAATTCAAATTTCCCGCGGGAGGAGGAGGAGGCCGCCGAATCCGCCTATTATACTACTGAACACGATCCTAGGAGGAGACCTAAACTTGAAACACGCCAGCTGGGTATGCCTGAAACCTAACGCAGACGGCACCAGGCTTTACAACCACATGCTATCCCAGGACTATGTGGTAATAGCCCCCAGTGAACCCACGTTCCTAGCGCTAAACGAACAGGTCGACGATATTCTAGACATAGCCCTACTGCGACATATTCCTCATAGACACAGCATAAAGGTCATTAACGACCTAGGGTCAAGGCATCAACCAGTGATACTTACACTGGACGCGAACCCAGAGGAATTTGAGAATAACCCCAAGCGCAGACTCAACTATAAAGCAGCCAAATGGGGTAAATTCGAAAGAAAACTCGATTCACTCCTACAAGGGACTGAAGACATACAAATAGTAAACCCAGCCCAAACGGATGAATCCTTAAAGACACTCATAAATGCGATCCAGGCAGCCACAACTGCGAGTATCCCGGTACACAAACCTAAACAACACACTAACATCGAAATATCGGCCCATATTAAAGATTTAATACGCACGCGCAACCAACACTAGCGCAACTGGGCCCGATACCACTGCGATGAAGACCGGATACGTAAAAGTGAACTCAGAACTGAAATCGAAATCGAAGTAATGGAATACAGGTCGCGGATCGGGAATAACAAACTGAGTACGTTTGACACAAATACCAGACCGGTGTGGAACTTAGCGAGATATTTCACGCAAGAACCACACGTGATCCCAACAATTAAGGGACCTAACGGACCAGTATACGAAAACCAAGATAAAGCCGAGGTGATAGCCGATTCACTGGAAGAGGCCTTTACGCCCAAAGACGAACCGTCAAACCCCGCCTTCATTACCCAAACAGAGGCCAAGGTAGCGGAATTCCTAGCAAACGCACCTAAGCCCGAGGTTAAGAAGACGAATATCCACGAAATTAAGTGGATAATAGATCACCTTAACCCGAAGGAGGCACCCGGCCCAGACGAGATTCAGAACATAATACTCAAAAAGCTAACTCCGAAAGCCATGCTATATCACATTAAAGACACGCATGACTGTCACAGCTCTATCCCATACTGAATACACTACTCACTAAAATATACAATGCAATGTTCCAATTGCAGTATTATCCGGAAGAGTGGAAAAAGGCGAGAATCCTTGTATTTGGCAAACCAGGCAAGGACAAATCTAACCCTAATAATTACAGGCCCATCAGTCTCCTGGACACCCTCAGCAAAGTATTTGAGAAAATACTGCTGAAAAGGCTAATAGTACATATCAAGGAAAGAGGAATCATTCGAAATGAACAGTTCGGTTTTAGGAACGGCCACTCCGCCCCGCAACTGCTTACCCGGGTCCTAGAACAAGCGACCATCGGACTAAACAAGCGGAGGGACACAGGCACGGTATTCCTTGATATCCAGAAGGCATTCGATAAAGTCTGGCACGAAGGCCTATTAGCGAAATTAATAGACCTCGAATTCCACCCAGGGTACATAAGATTAATTAAATCATACCTGGAAGGCCGAGAGTTCCAAGTAGATGTTCATAACACACTGTCAAGCACGCGACCGATCAGGGCGGGCGTAGTCCAAGGGTCACTAATAGGGCCAATCCTGTTCATCCTATTCACGAATGACATGCCGACAGCGGAACTCACTACCACGCACCTCTATGCGGATAACACTGCTATCACAATACAACACCCTCAGCTAGCATGCACCCAAAAGAGACTACAAGTAGCACTGCGAACCCTCGAGCCCTGGCTAACCAAATGGCGTATCAAGGTCAACGTTGAAAATTGCCAAGCTGTGATGTTCACTAGGAAGAACAGACGCACACACAGGCCAGCCAATATAAAACCGCTCAAACTATTCAATCGAGATATAGCTTGGCACGACAAGGTCAAATATCTAGGAGTAGTCCTAGATAGAAAACTAACCATGCTATATCACATTAAAGACATCCAGCAGAAAACACACGCATGACTGTCACAGCTCTATCCCATACTGAATAAAAGATCCAGTATTAACAAGAGAGTAGCAATCAACATGTACAAGGCCCTAATTAGGCCAATAATAACGTACGCAGCCCCTGCCTGGGGCTACACTGCTATCACAAATCTGGATAAGTTGGAACTGATACAAAACAAATGCATTCGAGCAGCGGCTAGACTCCCGTATGACACGCCAATACGCCAACTTCGCTCAATTGCGAAAGTCAGCTTGATAAGGCAACACATACGAAAACAAACAATCCGAATGTACACGAAGTCATGGGGTAATAAGATCAACCCACTAGTCAGTGGAATAGGACGCTACGACGTCGATCTATACACTAAATACCCCACGCCGAAACACATTCTGTTCATCCACAGGGTAAGGAGGCCGGGAGTCCAAAAACGCCCCCTCCTCCTAAGCTGACACCAACTCACTATACCGCTCCACTTAATACTACGCACGCACACACCTGTATATATGTACATATCTGTTTACCTGTATCCTTGTCCTAGATTATGTTATGTTGTATTATTATTATGTTACAGATCTAGACACCACAGGGAACCAAGCGAGGGAGGATTGAGAGAAGAAATACACCATGACGAAGGCAACACAGCCATAATAAGGGACGACGCAATCCATCCCCGCCCCCCACCAGTGACAAGGGAGTGAATGGAAAAACCCACCCCTGCAAATACCATTCACCTATTTAATCTACTTGTTTTACTGGACACGAGAGTGGAAGAGCGGCCCGCACTCTACAGAGGAATAGTATTAATGTATATATGATGTGATGTATGTATATAGTGTGTGCCATCAACACCGCAAAGAAGGGACGTCATCAGGCAAGAAAGAAGAAGCCCCTTACACTCAGTAAGGCTTGGCTCTACTGCCCTTCTCCTTAAAGGAGACTTGGCACCAGGGACCGTTGGCTGCTGGACCAAGGGACTAACCTGTGGCCCAAAGCCCAGACGCCAGCGGACCCGAGCCGCACCAGGCAGTGACAAGAAGGACTGATTCCCCGTAATAATTGACAAAAGCTATGTAAATGGTTATGATTGCATGACACATACTCCTAACTAACACAACCTCTGGACTTTTCCAGCCCACATCCTTGCATGTGCTGTCAAAAGATGTCAGGTTTTACATGTAGGTTCTTTCTCTATTCTGCCTCTGTGGTTTTTCCCTGACCCTTCAATACCATACCTTAACACCATCCTACCAATACAAACGTGTTTAACATGGAAACAGGCAGATACTCCTTGTATCACTTCCCACTTTCCTTGCTATCTCTTTCTACTTAGAAATAATAGCATGTAGGAGGCAATGTAGAGTGTGTCGATTGCCACGCCGGGGTAGCGGGCTACGGGTACCCAAAAAAAAAAAAAATTGTATAGACACAGTACTCAGTCAGTACAGCTTATAATATAATATATAACTTAGAATGCAGGATTTATACCGCTGTCGGAGTTAAGAGTTCTTGGCTGTACCGTGCGGGTACGTTTGGACTCTACACTCATGCACAAAGTTGAACTTTAATGCCGGCACAACCTCGGGCAGTAGGTCTCTACTACGCTGTACTGTGTCTATACTGTCCTCTCGAATCCTTGAATCCAAAATTGAATGGAAAATTATTATTTTTTACTTAACTATTATCAGGCACCCAATAAGATTTTCAGAAAACCCACCCGAACAGTCACTACAATCCGTCAAGATTCTTTACACCCCCAAATTCAGAACGAGCAGCGTACAACAGCATGGTGTACTGAGCCTTCAATATTCCAATGTCTAAAAGACCTCAAAAATGAGTTGAACACCATTTGTAATATAGCTAAATCTAATGGATACAACAGTTTCTTTATTGAAAAAGTAATCAATAAGTTAAATATAAATATCGCCCCTCTACCACTTTGAAAAAGAAGATAAACAAAACAACTCCTTCCTTTCTATCTTTACGTTCAACGAACAAATTTACGAAGTCACCAACACCTTTAAAAAGCATGATGTAAAAGTACCTACTTTCCAAAACCAAGAATAGGAATGCACAAGTCTTACATAATGCCACATCCATAAACAAGTTCAGCAGTTTTTTTCAAAATCAGGAGTATAAAGGATTATTTGCAGCAGTTGTAATTCTTACGTCAGACAGACTGGGAGGAATTTTAATATTTTAATATTTTAATACCAATTTTCAGGCCTGTAATATCTTCAGTTTCTGAGATATAAGTGTCCTCATTTAAGGCATTCAACCCCTTTTTCACCCCTTTTCACCCCTCCTATCGGGATTTTCTGAAAACAAAAAATTCATGCTTCTTTATTTTTAAAGGAGATTCTAAATACCAATTTTTACATCTGTAAACTTTTAAAGTTTTGAGATATAGATACACTCATTTTAACATTTCACCCCCCTTTTCACCCCCTTAGCGAAGGAATATCCAAAAATCCTCTCTTACCGAGCACCTACGTGTTAATATGAATGTATCCCGAAAATTTCATTTCTTTATGTCCAGTAGTTTTGGCTCGGCGTTGATAAATCAGTCAGTCGGGACAAGTTATTTTATATAAGTTATATAGACATTTTGCCTGCCTCATTGATCTGAGTACATAATCCATTTCTTTGTTTTGACATTATTTTTACATAATGCAAGAGGCACAATCCAGTCTTCCACCACTTGATCTTTTGGGGGACATTTAACCCTCCACCTCTATGATGTTAAGTCTGTCATGAGTAGCTTACATTGAGAGGCTACAGTCAGACTTTGCTATTACATATCAGTCTGCCAAGCCCACTGAAATGCATGCACCAACCAACCCTATGAGCAACATTTTCACACCATTCATAGCAGGGACTGGCTGCACAAGGAATGGCATTACTAGCATCGCTCATACCTCAGTCACTTTCATATTGTCAAAGCCAAGGATAAGACAGAGACAGATCAATGAAAGTAACAAAATTGCCCATACCAGAAGACATAGTGCACCGTAAACACTAGGTCCTGCCAGCAAAGGCATTAAAGAGATGTAATGTGTGAATATCTCAACTTTTCTCAGAATGTAGGTTAGGCCACTATTGCACTGATAGCCTCAATTTTGAGTTTCCATCTAGTCACCCAAATACAATCACTGGAGTTCACTATGTGGAACACAGGCTGCTCTTTATTTGATCTGTGAGGTGGTCTACAAAGAGAAAAAATAGCAGTGATGATAGAATTCCTCCTTAGGCAAGATATTCAGTCAGGAGGAGATGGAGGCTGAAAGCATGACTCGCTGTTGATGATTGAGAAGATAGGGTAATGGCACTATATATCAAATGCCCTTTAAATATCCAACAGTTCACACATCTCATTGCAAAATAAGGATATCAAAAAGTTTACATAACATCTGAGTTTAGATTAAGGAAAACATATGCGATATCTTCAAAGGAGAAAGAAAAGAAAGAAGGAAGACTAAAGACATGTTCTGCTTTCTTTGGACGGGTAGAGATAAGAAACTCTGTGTGTGTGTTTTTTTTCTGTGTTTCTCAGGATATTTTAATGTGTATTAATATTGCTTCCTCTACTTTTTTGATTTATATTTAAGAATCGTTCTATTTTGCTCACGTTATTACAATCATATAATGTCTAAAGTAAAGTGATTTAGAATAAATGCAATTATCAGACTGTGCCTCTTATAATGGACTTCTGATAAGTTCACCTGCATACACCCCAGCGTCAGTGGGTAGGGTCTGACACATCCCACTCTGATGAGTCTAGTGTCAGACCTAAGACAAAATGCTGGTTAATAGAGCAAACGCCTGAAAAGCCTTACATCTGATCTGTTTTTTGACATGCTCTATTGGTGGAAAAATATCTAATTCCCTCCATGGGAACTTAGAATTTCCATTTAAAACCTTGCCATTCGATATATAAAAATCATGTTCGATAAATAAGAACTCACTGATTGATATATAACGCAGACCGTTCGATATATGAAGGAATACAACTGTTGCATTTAAGGGCGCCTCGAGCCTACAAATTATACATTTTAAAAGTCTGAACAAGCTAGTTGCAACCAGGAGATGTTCCGTTAACACTCCAGTGGTCGCGCGGATCACAATAGTGATCCAGCAGTTTAGTTTTTTTCCGCTCCTGCCTTTTGGTATGACTGTTGACTTTGAGCATCTGTGTACCTTCCTCGCGCCCCATCCCCTCTCTGATAACGCAGTAGTCTGCTAACCTTGACTGATGGTTGTTGCGTTATAAAGCAATTTATTCTTGTGGATCACAACTGTGATCCGTGCGACCACTAATGTGATATTTTTTGACTTTGTTTGTTTTCTTATTACGGTGTCTAATCTCAGTTCATGTGCATATATCTACTCTGTTATATGAGTTTATATTAATTATTGGTATATAAGCACAAAATGGATGACTATAAGAATATAAATTGATGGCTGAATGAACCAGACAGTTGAGATACCTCAAAAAACCTTATGTAGGGAGTAAGTGAGACAAATCACAATGTCCGGTAATTTTTGAGGTATTTCTTATAAATGCATGCATAATTATATTGTACAGAAAATAAAATTCTTTTCACAATGCATAATCATATTCATTGAATAAATATCATAGAATAGCCTTATATCACAAAGGAAGTACGGATCACAATTGTGATCCGCGCGACCACTAACGTGACATTTCTTTGCGCGGCCACTGGAGTGTTAAAGTTTTATAACTATTTCAGTGGCCCGTTCTTCACTGGAAAAAAATACTGATCAATAATTCATAGAGTAACCTTAAGTGTTTGATATATAGTGCCACAACCCTAGTTTTTATAAGAATTAAAAGATTGCCATGAATATTATACATGTGGGATGATTTGAATATGAGCAGATTATGGTTTATGAAGTCAAATATTTTTCATTTGCTCTCACTTTCTGGAAATGCATTCATACAGGCCCAGATTTAGGGTGCTTGGTGGCCTTTACACAGCCCATTTTGGCACCCCCATCAAACATTATTGTAAGAGAAACTACAGGATAAAAGTAAAGCTTGATATTTCATTATTAAAGGTGATTGCAAGGTTAGATTATGAAGCGTGCAGTTGAAATCATGTATTGATACATTAACAAATTTAGTCTACAGTATGTAAACCATTAATATTTACTTGACTGAGTGAGTTGGCCATGCAGTTAGGGTCACATAGCTGTGAGTTTGTGTTTGGGAGATGGTGGGTTCAAACCCCACTGTCGGCAGCCCTGAAGGTGTTTTTCCATGGTTTCCCATTTTCACACCAGGCTATACCTTAATTGAGGCCATGGCTGCTTCCTCCCCACTCCTAGTCCTTTCCTATCCCATCATTATCATAAGACCTATCTATGTCAGTGTGACATAAAACAAATTGTAAAAAAAGGTATGTTTATTTATTTGAATATTTAATTAACTCAATGACTTTGGAAGTATCTTCTAGGATCCACATGTTAGCTTAATTAGAGAATGTTAATGCCTTTCAGCATTCAGTCTGCAAACCTCTTTGAATTTACTAAATGTCACAACAATCCTCTATCTAGCTCTGTGGTCTTGTTTAGTTCTATACCTCTTATCGTTAAATCATTAGAAACTGAGTCTGACCATCATCGTCTTGGTCTTCCTCTACTTCTCTTACCCTCCAGGACTGAGTCCATTGTTCTTTTAGGTAGTCTTTCCTCCTCCATTTGCCTCACATTACCCCACTGCCAAAGCCAGTTTATGTGTACAGCTTCATCATATTATCGGAATAAATTGATAATACAATGTATCAAGTAAATGATATTACATATCATATTACAATTTATTATTATAAATTAACTTCATACAGAACAAAAATGAAAGTTATAGCTTATAAATATAGCCTCATCTGTCAAGTTCATTCCTAACTTGACTTTTATGTCTTCATTCCGAGTGCTCTCCTGTCATTGTTCCTACCTGTTTGTAGCAGCAATCATTCTTGCTACTTTCATGTACGGTTTGGGTCACGTAGCTCTCAGCTTGCATTCAGAAGAAAGTGGGTTCGAACCCCACTGTTGGCAGACCTGAAGATGATGATGATGATGATGATGATGATGATGATGATGATGATGATGATGATAATAATAATAATAATAATAATAATAATAATAATAATAATAATAATTGTTTAATATCCCTTCAATTGCTGTGTAAATTTTAATGATACAGCCATTTCTGAAAATTAGCAAAAGTACAAAATCACTTATATAATCTTCTAAATGAAAATAGACTGAAAGGAACTGTATTTAGCCAATAGACCACTCTATTTTTCTTTGATACATATTTTCTTAACACATGCTTTTCTTCTTCTTGGTTAATGACCGCCACCCATCTTGGGTATCTTTCTTAATATGTGTGTTAGATTATGAAGATTGTTCATATACTTGTATGTACAAATCAATAATGGAAAACTCTGTACAAGTTTGTGTGAAAACACAGTAGAATTCTCTGCATTTTGGTGATAATTGAATGTTGACTTCCATTTTATTTCTCAGGTCTCCAGTGAGGATTGAAGTTCTTCTTCAGTGTTTGCCAGCATTTAAAATAGGCAGGGTCTATTTTCTGACAGCCATCAAATCCCCATTTTGTTACTGCCATGCTGAAAGAACTCTCGAACATGAAAGCCTGAAATAGAATACACATTTTGTAAATAAATAATTTCATTATTGCTCACAAACCTTAAATTACCCTGAAAGTGGGATCATAGAAAACTAGGAAGGCACTCAGAAGTAAGTGAGAGAGAGTGAATATATATGTGTGTGTGTGTTATTTTAATACTGAAAACATTTCTAGCAGACAAAGTAGGGTCCTCACACTACGAAAAACGTAAAATTAAGCAATTTCCTCAATTGTGCCGAAAGTTGAAGGGATAAAGGGCAAATAAAGGATTCAAATTGTGAGTCTTGGATAGCTCTATCAAACTAAAAAAACAAATTTCAAAAATCACTTCCGGCCTAATTGCAGTTCTGTAAAAACAGCCTAAAATTGCTTGTTTCTTTACTCAATTTATTTTTGATTTGGAGTGTCAAATGGACTTTTTTCCAACATTCAAATATTCTACTACCTGTGCCAAGTTTGAACCTGCTACCTTGGGATTCAGAGTCTACCACTGATCCACAGAAGGAGCTAGTGAACATCGAGCATTCATGACCTTACATAGGTTCACAACATGATTGAGTGACATATGGGATGAGATTACTTTCCTTTCAGTGGGTGTCTGGTCATTACTGATAATGCAGGGCCCTTTTGCCTGCATTCAGAGACCTGATTATTACCTGTGTTCCATCAGCAATCAGTGTTGGCTTCAGTGGATCCGTCACTGCTCCCTCATAACACTGAGAGTCGGGTCCATGAGGAGTCATCATGCTGTGCAGAGAAGCACCACCAGGCTGAAAGCCTTCTTCCTTAGCCTCGTATTTACCATAGATGATGCCCATGAATTCACTCATGCAGTTTCCTATTATAGCCACAATAATAACAGAATATCAGGATTAGATGAATAACAATAGATCTGAGTAACCAGAGTGTCTACAGATTTGAGCAAACCATTTTTTTTTTGACTTCTTCACAACTTTCATGACCATTTCTTAAAATATTTCATGACTTAATTGAAACAATCAATAATGAATTAGAAAAAATGCCCAAACCTTGACCATTTGGCACTTTCAACAAGTGTCCCTGCTCGCATTCTTTCTAATTTTTAATTTATTTATCTTCTTTCTTAATCCATTTACCCTCCAGGATTAGTTTATCCCTTGGACTCAGTGAGGGATCCCACCTCAAGGTCAGTGTCCTGGAGCGTGAGACTTTTGTGTTGGGGGATACACCTGGGGAGGAGGCGGTCTTGCCTGCTATGTTAAACAGGGGCCTTGTTGGGGATCGGAAGATTGAAAGGGATAGGCAAGGAAGAGGGAAGGAAGCAGCCATGGCCTGCCTTAAGTTAAGTACCATCCCAGCATTTGCCTGAGGGAGAAGTGGGGAAACTAAGGAAAACCACTTCGAGAATGGCTGAAGTGGGAATCGAAGCCCCCCTCTTCTCAGTTGACCTTCCGAGGCTGAGTGGACCCCGTTCTAACTATCGTACTGCTTTTGAAATATTGTGGCAGAGCCAGGAATCATACCCGGGCCTCCGGGCTTCGCAACTAATTCCACTAACTACTACACCACAGATGCGGACTTATTTATATTTATGTAATACATTCAGCAGAGTAATTACACAAAAATATTGCGCTTCCAATGAAGCGCAAAAAAAAAAAAAAGATCCTACCTATATGTATTTAGTAATTAATTTTAAATTAAGGGTGTCACCGTGTTAATTACAATATCCAGAAGTCTTACCCTACCGGGAGAAGCATTTGGCAGAGACCATCCAGTAGTGGTAACAATGATGAGAGTAAGAAAAATTGAAAGAATGAAGGAAATAAAAGAGAAGAAAATAAAAGTATGGAAATGAAAAATATAAAAATGTACAAGAGAGGGTCCAAGTTTAATGAGACATTTGTAAGTTGTGCAAAGAACACCTGTGTTAGAACATGTACAAGAGTAAAATAAAAGGAGATACCATGGTGGAAAAAGAGAGTGAAGGAAGTTGTGAAAGAAAAAAGAAAGCAAGGCAAGAACAGAATAGAAATGAAAAGGAAGAATGTTAAAAGAAGCACCAAGAAATTAAGAAAAATAGTAACTGAAGAAAAGAAGAAAGCTGAGTGAAATTCACAAGAGAGATAGAAGAGGAAGTAGAGGGAAGCAAAACAATGCTATATGGGCTTGTGAGAAGCAAAAGAATAATATGCACAAAGCTGAGAAATGATGAAGGTTGAGAGTTACCATACTAATAAAACAAAAGAGGTAAAGGAAACATGTTAAGACTATTTTGACAAATTCCTGAATGTGACAAATAGTGTGTGAGAGACAATAGTGATACAGTATGAAGAGACAGAAATAGAAAATGATATAACAATGTTAATGGCAGAATTAACCGTTAAAAGGATAAAAATGAGGAAAGCAGTAGACATTGATGAAATCCACATGGGGCTGATACCTAATGGAACAAAATTAAAGAAAAAGAATAGTGGAAGGAGAGAGGAAGTTGGAGAACTACTATACCCTGCTGGATAAGAAGACATGATGATGATGATGATGATGATGGAAATAAAATGTGTTTATGAAAAGGAGCTTGGCATTGACAGTTTATTCACTGTAGAGGCTAGTAAACTTAATGTATCTTCATTTGCTATTTTCATGACCTGAAAACAAACGGCTATTTTCAGGACTTTCATGACCAAAACTCCAAATGATGACTTTTTCATTACTTTCATGACCTGTAGACACCCTGGTAACTTACTAAAGTAGAAATTGCTTAATATTTGTGTTATTCCCAAGAATAACAAATGAGCAAATATGTCAGATCCTTAGGTACTGCAAAAGTTGATATCTTTCTTTCTTGACAGGTGTAAATTCATGAGTAATTATATAAAAGTAGACCTTCAGAGGTAACATACAGCCTTTCTTAGTAATAAACTAACTCTCTGAAGGGGCCAATGGTATCAAGTGGCGGAACTCCTTTGGTCGAGTGCTGGTCCTCCAATGGAGGAAATGCAACTGAAATCCAACAGGGAGCATCTGTTCTCCAGGTTAGGTGTGGCCTCTTCGAAACATGGCAATTAGATATAAAATGCCTTTGGGTGTGATACGGTAAGCCCACCGTAATGATAGCCTACATGAAGCGTCAAAGTGGATCAAGACAATGAGCTAGGGAATACACCAGAAGTGATGTGCATCTCTTGTTTCTCCAGGAAGGTGCAAGAAGTGGATGGTGGTCATTGACCTACAGTCCACCCCCAAGAGCTCCCTGGATAATGGTGATGGTAGAAGAAGTAATACTAATACAACTTCTTGAATGATATTCCTGTCGTTGCCTTGGAATTCATAATGAAAACAAAGCACATCAATTTAGATTCAGACATTTATTCAAAGATTTGAAAGTCAGCATTTATTCAATGCCTTCTGAGAACTGGTAAAAGTGGAACTATTTATTTATTTATTTATTTATTTATTTATTTATTTATTTATTTATTTATTTATTTATTTATTTATTTATTTATTTATTATAATTATTATTTCCCTCCAGATCTACAGTATTTCCTACCTTAGTGATCCTTACACAGTGATCACTGCGCAAGGGCTAATTGCTCTCCACCCCCCCCACCCCCACCCCCACCCCCCCAGCAGTGCTGACTGCTGGCTGGGGCCTGAAGATTGACAAAAGGATAACTGTAGAATGGTTAGTAGGACCTCCCCGCCGTGATCACTGAGCGGTGGAGACTGATGAATATCATATAATTGGTGGCGGTTACCATAAGGCGTGGGGCTGCCCGTGGTAATAGAAATGGCAACTTAGCACAAGGAGGTTTAGCGACCTCCTCCTCTCTTCTGGCTGAATCATGCGAACCTGCACATTCCGTAGATACTACCTCATACACTCGCTGACCTACTGCCAGTTCGCTGAATCAGCCAAGGCATTACATAAACCTACTGCAATAGTGTGCTGTACATTAAACGTGCAATAAATAATAATATTTAATTTACTTTTCCCAGTTGTAACCACTATAACTATCCATCATCAGCCAAAATAACTTCACCTCATCCATATCTCTCTTAACAATCAAACAGTTCACATATATACAGACATAACAAATACGAACACTTCTTGTCGAACATATTCCGTTCATAATCACGTTCATCATCTCCTTGAACATAACTGTCCAACATCAGTCAAAATAACTTCACCTCATCACTACCTCTCTTATCAATCAAACGTCCTTACATTCCAAACACATATCCATCAATTGTTACAGTACCATCTCTATAAAACAGCCACTCTTTTCTCCACCATACCACCAAGCCTACCTCTTCCAAATAACCTACCCCACTACCTCTTTTATCAACCAAACATCTTTGGTCTATCATCAGCTGAAATAACTGCACCTCATCACTACCTCTCTTAACAATCAAACGTTTCACATATTTACAGACCCAAACAGACTCCACCTTATCCATCATACCATCTCTATAAAACAATCTCTCTTTTCACCACCATACCACTGAGTCACCCACTTACAAATAACAAATCCTCAACAGCCAACCACATCACTCAAACAATTTTGGCCTATATATACAAAACACCAGACAAAACAAGTACAAATACCTCTTGTCGAACATATTCCATTCATAATCACGATGATCATCTCCTTGAACATAACTAAACAATTCAAATACAATTACCTCTTACCTTATCAAACACCTTTGGTCTATGTATACAGAACACAAGACAATTCAAATACAGTTACCTAATACCATCACTCTCTTTTTAAAAAAAATTACAATTAAATGACTACCTCCCTCTTAGCTCACATACAATTAATACACTTACCATCAACACTTTTATCCCAAATACAAATATCACTCAATAACTTTAACCGTACATCATTTACTATCTTTCTCCATCCTCTATTAATTAATGACTCTCTTTACTTCACTTTCTACTTCTCATTAATACACCCTCCTCCTTATTGTCTTTCTTTCCCCACAGTTCTTTTAAACTCATGCTTCTTCCCTTCCTCAAAGCCCCTCCCCCCCCTCCTTTGCTAGGAGTCTTCTTTAACTCATTCTGTCTTTCGAGGCACTGCATCGATTCTTTCAAAACATTTATTGTCCCTTTCGTTGCCTCCTCAACTCTCTCCAACAGAGTTTGGACTGGAGATGCCACAGAGCTTGACTCTATACTAGAACCACTCGTCACACCACCTCCTATTGCCCTCTCTTCAAAGCCAACCCTGTCTTCTCCGGGTCTGCTCCCTGATGCCCATCCTTTTTCCACCTGCACTTCCTCATCTGCACTCGTTTCGTCCTTATTTAAATCTTCCTCCATAGATAAAAGTTTTGCCACTCCCCACTTTCGAGTCCATTTTCCATTGGACACCACCAGTACTTGGCCCCTAACATGAGCTCTCAACCCTTGCAGCTTGTCAGGAGATGAGAAGATATGGATGTAAAAGAATATTGGGATTGATGAAAAGAGAACCTATCTATTTGATGGCAGCAAGGTACTGTATTTCTCTGAATCCAAGATGACCCTGAATGCAAGACGACCCTCACTTTTTCCTTTAAAAAAACTCAGGCTTAAAAAGTGCTTTATGAAATCAATGAATGCCTTTCTTGGCTATCTTTGTCTTCACATGAACGCCAAACTTTAGTTATGTTGTATTTCCTTGTGGCTGCACAATTATTCTTAATTTTCGCATGTTTAATAACCATTAACTTAAAATTGGCAGCATACTATCGATGAGAACCTGTTGAAAATTTATTGGTAATACCTATTCCACGTGTCTTTACAATATGACGATCCATGACGGAAAGATTCCTGCTGTCTATAAAAATATGAATTTTACTAAGTGTCACTGCCACTCTGCCACTGAGTAGTCATGGCCTTTCTAAGAATTTGAAGGCTTGCATGTTTCGATGCCATTCTGCAGATTTGAGAAACATTTTTGTAGAGGCTAATAGAATGTCATTCTCTCTTCACTATTTCCTGAGAACCAGTGACGTTACACAGAGGCACTGTACAATCGGTTGCCACGGCTAGCGATGTATAGGTGTAATAAAGACTTTTGTTCATGCAGGGAGTGAAGAGAAGCAGCGTGATCGAAACCGACTTTCAACCTATTAGGTCATGTTACATACATTTAGTACATGTTGAAGAGATGTTAAGTACAGAACAAAAATGGCCAATCGGACACCAGTGGGATCTGAACCCACAACCTCCTGATTTCGCGTCGGTTGCTCTACCAATTGAGCTATGGTGGCCTAGGCCATCTTTGTTCTGTTGGAAAGGATCTGAGCTACAGGTCTGGCACTACTGGTGTCCGGTTGGGCATTTTTGTTCTGTACTTAACATCTCTTCAACACGTACTAAATGTACGTAACACGACCTAATAGGTTGAAAATCGGTTTTGATTACAATGCGGTTGTGAAAATTCAATATTCACAGAAGCAGCGTGGTTACCATGGTAGCTTTCAGTGGTGTTCATTACTGTTAGGTCACGAATGCAAGATGGCCTTTGATTTTTCACATGAGATTTTGAGACAAAAATGTCATCTTGGATTCAAAGAAATATGGTACTTCCTTGTTTTTTTTGTGTTTTTATGTTTGTCCTTGTTCTTCCTCCTACGATGCTGATCTGCCATTGTGTTTGTCCTAGTTCTTCCTCTTATGTCACTGATCTCTCATTGTGTTTATCCTGTTATAAGTCCCTATATCTATATATATAAAATCAGAGTTTTGTCTGTACATTGCTCAGAATTTGAAAAGAATGGTATTATTGTATCGGTCATGTCCACAGTAACAAGGAAATGCATTTTTTACTTTTCCGTAATTTCTGTCTGTCTGTCTGTCTGTATGTATGTACACGCATCACGAGAAAATGGCTGATGAGAATTTTATGAAAATCGGAATGTAAAGTCGGGTGATGAACCGCTACAATCTAGGCTATAAATTATTTTAATCACGCTGAGTGAAATGGTAGTTTAGGGGAAGGCCTGAAATTTAATCTATACATATAAAATAAGAGTTTTGTCTGTACATTGCTTGGAATTTGAAAAGAATGGTATTTCTGTATCGGTCATGTCCACAGTAACAAGAAAATGCATTTTTTACTTTTCCGTAATTTCTGTCTGTCTGTCTGCCTGTCTGTCTGTCTGTCTGTATGTATGTATGTATGTATGTATGTATGTACACGCATCACGAGAAAACGGCTGAAGAGAATTTTATGAAAATCGGAATGTAAAGTCGGGTGATGAACCGCTACAATCTAGGCTATAAATTATTTTAATCACACTGAGTGAAATGGTAATTTAGGGGAAGGCCTGAAATTTAATCTATACATATAAAATAAGAGTTTTGTCTGTACATTGCTCGGAATTTGAAAAGAATGGTATTTCTGTATCGGTCATGTCCACAGTAACAAGAAAATGCATTTTTTACTTTTCCGTAATTTCTGTCTGTCTGTCTGTCTGTCTGTCTGTCTGTCTGTCTGTATGTATGTACACGCATCACGAGAAAATGGCTGAAGAGAATTTTATGAAAATCGGAATGTTAAGTCGGGTGATGAACCGCTACAATCTAGGCTATAAATTATTTTAATCACGCTGAGTGAAATGGTAGTTTAGGGGAAGGCCTGAAATTTAATCTATACATATAAAATAAGAGTTTTGTCTGTACATTGCTCGGAATTTGAAAAGAATGGTATTTCCGTATCGGTCATGTCCACAGTAACAAGAAAATGCATTTTTTACTTTTCCGTAATTTCTGTCTGTCTGTATGTATGTATGTATGTACACGCATCACGAGAAAACGGCTGAAGAGAATTTTATGAAAATCGGAATGTAAAGTCGGGTGATGAACCGCTACAATCTAGGCTATAAATTATTTTAATCACGCTGAGTGAAATGGTAGTTTAGGGGAAGGCCTGGAATTTATTCTCAAATATTTGTTACTAGTGGTCGTATCTTAATGAAAATCGCTAGACAAAGATGGAAAATAAGTCGCTACAATATAGGCTATACACGCTGAGAAAAATGGTAGTTTATGGGATGGACTAAAATTTAATTGTCAAATATTTATTTTATTAGTGGTTGTATCTTCACGAAAATTGGTATGCAAAGTCGGGGAATAGGTCGCTATAATCTAGGCTATCAATAATGTTATTTGCACTGAGTGAAATGGTAGTTTAGGGGAAGGCCTGAAATGTAATCTATACATATAAAATAAGAGTTTTGTCACATCTGCGCGCCCCTAACCACACGGCCAACTCGCTTGGTCGTACCGACTGTAACAGCCTGCCTGTATATTGGTGGGAAGTAGCTGGGGTGTAAGATAACTTTCTTCTTTAGCATGCCATTCCTCTGGTTCATACATTTTCTGATATATCTGGTACGTAACACACTGGTTCATCATAATATTTGAGCTATACAATCCCTACTCTGAGCCACTGATTGGAATGAGTAGTGTGCATATTTAACGAAATATTGACAGAGGAGTGTTCATGGCAGTCTGCAACCTGGTTATTCCAGCTCTGGAACTTTGGACTCTTAGATCGGCACCGTAGTACTGTTCGTTGAAAGTGAGAAAGTGTGAGGTTTGTCATTTGATCGAGTATTTTATATGATAACATTGCTTTCAATCGCTACATTCTTACTGACGTTTTTGTAATGACCTATGTTGAATTCAGTTATGAATACCACCAAGTCAGTCTCTCTGAGAATCCCGTAGCGAAGCACGGGTACATCAGCTAGTTTCTATATATGACTTGATTTGCTTCCTGTTTGTTCCTTTCCGTTATTACTGACTTTTACTATCGTTAAATACTCACTGTGATAATACGGTGGCCGGAAGGTGTGCTCTTGGACAGCCCAGCGTGGAGGAAATATCACAAAATCTGCCACAGCTGTCCCTGGTTTATTGGATGGACAAGTTAGTACCGTAAAGATTGAAGGATCCTTAAAATGAAACAGAAAAATAATATTATTATATGCTAGATATGACTCCACTTCATGATTTTTCATTATTGACTTTAATTTTAAGCAGTTTAAAGGTGGATACCTGCTATGTAGATAGTGGATGTTAGACAAATACCTATTTTTTCATTATACATGTTTCATGAATGTTTAGGTCTATAAAAGCAGTTTTATAATGGCTAAAAGTGCCTATTTTGATATTAGTGCATATTTTCCACCAGGTTTATTTTAAGTACCTATTTTCCAGTTTAACTTATTTTTCTTTTGCTAGATTTGTATTTCCATTTTATTTTTTACACTAATTCCAAGATTTCACAAGGTTATATTACATTTGTATAGTATCACTAATTGCTGGGCTTTCCAAAGATGGCTAGGAGGAAGGAACTTGTCCTTGCAAGTTTTAACGGTACAGGTCATAGTAGACCTTTATGTTTCAGGCTTGTAAGAATTATGGTACAGTAGACAGACATTTCCCAGAAAAGAAATGCTTCAACTTAAAAAAATATCATCAAAGGACTGAAAGTACTTCTAAATCTGTAATGATTCAAAATTCTGGATAAGAATGAAAAAATGAATATCCAAATTTGCATGAACTAAATTAATAATTCAAAATTTTGGATAAGAATGAAAAATTAATATCCAAATTTATATGAAGTAGCAATTCTTTATTTTTCTACTACATATCATGTCAAACTGCATTTTCTGCAATTACTTTGTTTAAAATAAAACAGAGAAACTGTTTACAACCTTTTGACAGTCTGCATCTGGCTGTCAGTTCAATTCATTCCAGAATTAACAAACTAACAGACAGAAAACGGTAACAGAAGTCTTGCTAGTCTTGCTAGCCTTGCTAAAATCTTAAAAATTCTCAGGTGTAATAAAACAAAATAAATAAATAACTTAAACCTTCAAAAGACTAAAGATTTCCTCTTGAATATGTAGGCTATATCATGTAGTTATGTGTGAATATGTGAGTGAATGTCTGGAGCAAATAGTTCCCAAAAGTTTACATAAATTACTGTTATATTATATGAATTCCACCTAGAGTAGTTATTGAATTTATTTTTCTAATTTTAGACTTAGGATGTAATCTTTTAGTTTTAGTCTATATTAAGTTATATTATTATTATTATTATTATATACAGTGTGTTAAGTTTGAATATTAAGTTTGTATTCAGTATTAAGCCACATAATGTGGTTAAGTGTAAGAGAGGGCCAAGAGCCCTAACTTCGCCACAAATAAAGACATCAATAAATAATAAATAAATAAATAAACTAAGGTTAAGTTTTTCAGTAACTTAAAATTATTATGCTGTGTTTTTAAATCCTTGCTTCATACATTTTTGTATATAAAATTTCATGCATTGCATTACGCAAATCATTTGGCATGTGTATGTAGTTGATAAGTGTTTCGCCAACAAGTTGACATCCTTCTCCTGTTCAGATCAAATCAAATCAAATTCGTTTATTTGCAAAAATGAGGTGTCTACCTCGGAGGCAAATGATACACGAAAATACATTATTATCTAGCATAAATTTTAAATTAACAAGAGAAGAAGACATTTTCCTAAAATACAGTATTGAACAATTTACACTAACCATTTTTCTATTAAACACACAGCTCATCCTTAATAAATTTATATTATTTACAAAATTCTGGAGCCTCCGTGCCTCAGGTGGCAGCACGCCGGCCTCTCACCGCTGGTTTCCGTGGTTCAAATCCCGGTCACTCCATGTGAGATTTGTGCTGGACAAAGCGGAGGCAGGACAGGTTTTTCTCCGGGTACTCCGGTTTTCCCTGTCATCTTTCATTCCAGCAGCACTCTCCAATATCATTTCATTTCATCTGCCAGTCATTAATCATTGCCCCAGGGGAGTGCGACAGGCTTTGGCAGCCGGCACAATTCCTATCCTCACCGCTAGATGGGGTCTTCATTCATTCCATTCCTGACCCGGTCGAATGACTGGAAACAGGTTGAGGATTTTCTTTTCACAAAATTCTACTCATAATATCTTCTGTACTTACAAACATAATCAACTCATATACAGTATGTGGAATACATCTGCTATAAGATTAACATTTACATTGCATTTATTTATTTGTTTATTTATTTTCCCATTTTGGAACCTAACAAGCATAACGATCTGCTGCGTCTTAACCAGAGCCCCTTTTGCCACCACTTTTTCAGAGTTCCTGAAGGGCCTTCACAGCTATCGTAGTGGTCCCAGGGCCCTAGAAGTTCCCTGTTCCCCTGTTCAGCTGACTTCTGTGGTGAGTTACAGTGCATTATCATTTATCCCATACCAGGAGGTTAGGGACGCACGGCTGTGAGCTTGCATCCGGGAGATAGTGGGTTTGAATCTCACTGTCAGCAGGCCTGAAGATGGTTTTCCGTGGTTTCCCATTTTCACACCAGGTAAATGCTGGGGCTGTACCTTAATTAAGGCCATGGCTGCTTCTTTCCAACTTCTAAGCCTTTCCTATCCCATCGTTGCCATAAGACCTATCTGTGTCGGTGCAATGTAAAGCCACTAGAAAAAAAAATTCCCATTCCTTTTTTAACCAAACATCATTATAATGAGTTTAATATATAATGATCAACATTATAAATTTTATAAGCTTTTCATGGTCAGAATGGGATAATGTGTCAATGAAAATAAATATGAATAAATTAATGCTGCTGGCTTGAGGAAATTACATACTGCATTTTAAAATTAATTCAGTGATTGTAGTTAATTAACTTGTAGACATGTCAGCTCATTTTCATAGTTTATTATTGTTGTTGTTGTTGTTGTTGTTGTTGTTGTTGTTGTTGTTGTTGCAAAGTTAGGGTTCCTGGCCCTTTCTTACACTTAACCACTTAATGTATATGAGTGAGTAATAATTTACAATATAACTTTTACAATTTTACAATGTAAGAATTAACATTTTAATAACTTATATACTAACAGTATAAAAACTGAAATGACCTTAAAGATATTAAATCTTTACAGCCTAAAGTATAAACTAACTAAAGTATCCCTAACTAAACTAACTAAAGTATAAATTATAAACTGCAACACGTTACAATAAACAGCCATATTCACATATTCACTCTCATTTATGCATTTCATTCACACTCAAGAAATACTGGAAATGCTTATAAGATGACGCTGGCAGAGGATTTTAAACTTTGTTTTAGATTTAGCTTCCCTGATGTCATTGGGGAGTTCATTCCACCAGCTCGTGGCGGTGATCGTGAACAATCTGTTGTAGGTTGCAGTTCGATATACAGGAATTTCTAGTGTACAGCCTAACCGGGTATTGAACAGATGTCGTGAACTATGGTAGCGAAATCTGGTGGATAGATAAGGAGGAGTGTTTTCAGAAAGCACTTGATACACCAAAGTAGTTGCATGGAGTCTACGTCTGTCATTCAGTTGTAACCAAGATAACTGTCTATAGTATGAGGATACGTGGGCATGTGAATGTATGTCGAATGCACATCTGATACAGGCATTTTGGGAACATTGCAGTCTCATGCCATGCTCATTACTAATATCAATAAAAACTGTATCACATTATTCAAGAATTGGAAACAAAAGTAACTGAATGAGCTTATTTTCAGAGACTAAGGATATATATTTTTAAACCACTCAGGGGTTGCAGGCTTTGATATATCTTTTTGCACACATTCGTCACATGTGACCAGTTTAATGTTTTGCTTATAGCTACACCAAGATTCATGACTGATTTACAATATGGAATAATGGTATTGTCTAGTGCTATAAGAGGAATATTGTACTGTTTTAAGACGCGTAAGTTTTTCGAAATGCCAATGATTATTGCTTGTATTTTAAGAGGATTCATTTTCAAATTGTTACTCAATGAAAAATTACTTATAAGATTTAAATTTGCATTAACTTGTCATACAGCACCCTGAATTTTATCAGTTCTTGAGTGGTAGTAGATCTGCAGATCATCAGCATAAAGATGATACTTGCAGTGTATAATCAATTTGGCAACATCATGTATGTAAATTGCAAATAGCAGTGGTCCATGTACAGACCTTTGAGGGATGCCGAGGGGTTTGTTAAGCCACTCAGATCTGTTATTAATTACTGTGACACACTGACGGGGATGTTTGAGCTACGAACTGAAAAAGTTTATTGCTGTCTTGCTGAAATTAACAAATCAAATTTAAAAAATAGCAGTTGAGAAACAATGGTATCAAAAGCACTAGAAAAGTTGAGTAGAACCAGTACAGTTACTCGTCGAGTGTCCATTGTGTGTCAGATATCATCAGTTACTTTCAGTAAGGCACTCGTTGTGCTGTGTCCTTTCTTGAAACCAGATTGGTGAGGGTCAAGCAATGAGTAGTTAGTTAAGTAAGCAAGGACTTGTTCATGTGGTAAGCATTCTAGTACTTTGGAAAGGAGTGGGAGAATGAATATAGGGCTATAATCTGATGGTAAACTAGGTAAATTCTTCTTAGGAATGGGAATGACAATACCATACTCTGACACAGTACGAGGCAATGATTAAATATATGCATCAGAATAGGTAATATTGCACCAATAATACTTTTTATGAAAGATAAAGGTATGTCATCATTACCCGGAGCATCTGACTTGATGGAGTAAATTACACGCTTCACATCATTCACACTAACTTTTTAAAATGTAATTTTTATTGTTTTACTCGGAAATGACTATTAGTGTGCTCATACCCTTTATGATTATACCATACTTAATACTTATACTAGTGAAATGTATGAACTTAAAAATTTTAAGCATACTTATGAGTAAATTTGTTGGCATCTTATAGAAAAACAGCTTACTAGGCCACAATCTATCAAAGGTTGAGAACCACTTGTGTAAATAGTTTCAAATGCTGTATTGTTGACCTTGTCTGTTTAGTGACAGTATCTAGAATCACTTTCTCTCTATATTTGCCCATAACGTACCTGTACTGCGAGTGTATTTATTTCAGTTATTTAATTATTTACTTAAACACAATTTCAAGAACATCAATATTTAAGATTATCTAAATTCTAATCATTGGAACTTGTGGGACACTTGGTACCGCACATGACAGTCTTTTTGGGACTTGCTAAAGTTGCACAAGACACAAGCTTTGAGAAGTGTCCAAGGACAAGATAACCAGTGCCGAATTAAAAATTTAAATTTGATTGGTTTAAATAAAATAGAAAGATAACTCCTGTGCATTCATTGGTTAATTCTTCCCACTGTGTTGTTTTCTTTTGCACCACCTAGTGCGGGCTACCTTTGGGAAGTGCGTCACAGGGTAGCTTCATTCTGTATTCAGGATCATGTAGATCATGTTGTCCGGGAGCTCTGGCTTTTTCTTGGGGTAGGCAAATCTTAAATTCCCTAATATAACTTAATTTTACTTAATTTCACGTTTTAACTTGTCACAGAAGTTAACCCACCAATTTGATTTACCTGAATAAAAATAAATTCATAATGGTGTAATAGTTATAAGTAGAGTCCGGATTATATGTAATATAAAAATGAGAAATATGTAGCTAAAATTGACAAAATATGTAACTTGATATTTAAGTTTTATTTGATGTATTCTTGTACACAGAAAAGGAAGCAAAACCAAAAAAGTTAAAAGTGCAGATGTTATTGAACCTCTAATTTTTGTTTGGTGGCGCAGTTAATAACTAAATATTTTTCCAAATTTTCTGTGGTCGTTGAATGCCTTATGTCTATTAGGATGTTCTTATATACAGAGAAACACCTTTCACCTTCACATGAATGAGGAATGATGCTGGAAGATATGTTCTCATTCTCAGGGAGATGCACAGACTCACCATTAACTATTTGGCATACATTTAAAAAAAAATTGTGTCCTGGGTTCTTTTTCAATACATCATTGAATTTTACTGAAACATACTCACCAATTGCTCCCGGCACAACACTCAATTTACTGATTGCATCTTCCACTATAGACATAGATTCATGAAGGGGCAGTCCAGAAGTTTCCAACTTTGTAATGCTGTTTGGAATCCAACTAAAATGGCTTGTGATGTATGCAATCAATGACGCCACCTTTGAAACTCAAAAGGCACTCATACACTCACGCACAGATGCTACAATTTCAGGAGGAAATGTTTCCTCCACTGACTTCACTGCTTCAAAATGTTCATTAAAGAAATTCACAGCTTTTATCTACATTCTCCAGCTGGTGATCACAGACTGTGGAGGTAAAAGCACATCTGGTAACAATTTCTTGTAGCACTGCCTGCAATAGCGAGGTTTGTGGAAAACTATTCTTGTTGATTATACTAAACCATTCACTTAGGAAATTTTTCTCTTATGGTCTTAGCTGCTCGAGGTAATCCATGTGCCAAACATTTGAAGTGGACCATATTAGGGTAAAACACAGACAACGCAACTGCAGTTTTTAGCATACAGGGTGCAGCATCTGAGTAGAGCACCAACACTTTTTCTTCATTAATTCCTAGCTGTTTAAGTCCGTTGTTGATGAATCACGTAACTGTAGCATGATTTGTCTGTTCCAGTGGTTTGCAGTAAATTAAGTAAGACTAACACAGAGTCTCTGGATCCAATTTACTTGCTAGGAGATAAGAAATGAAACGACCCAAGGCATCGGTCGACTCGTCAACGGCAATCCATATGTATGAATTGCCAATTTCAACTCTAATCATTTCCATCGTGTTAATGTAGCAGGAGTTCAAATAGTTTTTGCAAAGTGTTGATTCATCCAGAATACTGAAGTTGCAATACTTGCGTAGGAATTCTTGAAACTTCAGCACTTCAAGTTTATACCATGTTATATTTGCAACAACCATTTCCATGCACAAATCTTTATTAAATTAACTGGAAGAAGAAGAAGAAGAATAAGAAGATGATGATGATGATGATGATGATGATGATGCCCCTTATGTAAGAAGAACTTGTTTCTTCAATGGAGCACGTTTTTTATTTTTCACATGAAGACCACTTTTTAAATGCTGTTCTAATTGTGACTTCATGGAGCACCCAATACATTTATTACACACTCTGCATAGCATGATTTTACCATCACTTGTAAAGGCTCTATCAATCAAAATCCAGTCTTTTAACTTTGAGTCTAGTTTGGATGTGATTGGTGCCATAGCGATTCACTAAGTGTGAGTCAGATAATTTGAGGAAGTGTTTTCTTTCACAGGTTGTTTTTGCCTAGCAGTCATCCCAGCTGCAGGGTAACTTTCACTTTGTGTCTTTCAGCATAGTACAGCGATATGTCATTGACCCACCCTTCACAATGTATCGATACTTCTTAGGTGATGTACAAACCATCGACATAGGTAAGGGATGCGATTCTTTGACAGAATATTTCACTTTAAATTATTAAATTTTGTTTAGATGTTAGAGACATACAGTACAGGATTTTAAAATTATTTTCAAGTGTTTAAGTAAAAAAAAAAAAACTTAAATTGATGTAAAATTAGTGAAAAAAGAATTGTGTTTTCTTTCAAATGTGCAATATTCTTCAAAATATTTAAAATATGTAATATTTATCAAAATATTTATTATACATCAAAATATGTAAAAATATGTAACTTTAAAACTCCTAGAATACTGGTCCTTTTAGTGCGATTCACTGACATTTTAGCTTTTCTTGTAGCTACATACGTGGGAACAGATGTAAGTACATATAATCCGGGCTCTAGTTATAAGCTAGGTTACAAAGTGTTCGAATTAGAATAAGTTATATGAGCATACTGACATCGTACATGAATGATGTATTTCATGAACTCAGTAAAGTGGTAGTATAAATTTTTCATTTCTTCATAAAAGTTCAGTTACATGTTTTGATTAAACTGATCTTCAATAGACAGGAAATTAGTTAACGAATGTTTTACTGAATATTTTTATCTAATCACTCATTACTATAAGTGTAATACTTACATATCTACCAGGTGTTTGCATAAGTTTTTGCCAGTAGTAAAGAAAACACATAATTTTCAAGGGAAATTAATTGTTTGTTTACAGTATCTAAATTGTTGGCCATCAGCTACTGCACACTTTGCTCATCTTTCAGGTACGTTATGAATACCATGCCAAAAAAACTGCTTGTCTTTTGCGGCAAATAATTCGTCGAGTCATTTTCCAACTCCTAGAAATTGCTGAAGTGCTGCTCTGCAAGCGCGTGCTCCATTGACGCGAAGAGGTGATAGTAAGATGGTGCCAGGTCAAGGGGGAGTAAGGCGGGTGCAGAAGGATGTCCCATTCGAGCGATTTCAATGTGTCTTTCACTGGTTTTACTGTGTGAGACAGCTCATTGTTGTGTAACAAAATCACTTTGCCATGTCTTCTGGCCCATTCCAGTCGTCTTTCGATCAATGCGTGATATAAATTAATAATTTGTTGGCGATAGCATTGTGCATTAATGGTTTTGCCGAGCTTCAAGAGCAATTGCTCGTCTTCGCACTTTTGTGGTCTACCAGAGCGTGCACTGTCTTTCAGAATGAAGTCACCATGTTTAAATTGTCGAAACCATGTCTCACATGTTCTAATCAATGGAGCGTGTTCATCATATGTTTCTACCAGCAAACAATGACTTTCCACAGCCTTTTTCACTTGATTAAATAAGAAAAGCAATGTGTGCCGCAAATGTTCTTTTTCAGGCACAAATGTCGACATGATCACTGAACGATACAACACAGACGCTAGTGATTGGCGGACTCAACTTGTGCGTGTTGGTAGGTCATTGTCAGACGAACAATCTGATGTATCTGTCAAATTCATACAATGCGTTCTGTTTGCTGGTGCCATCTCTTAGTGAAACCGGAAATGACTTATGCATACACCTGGTAGTTAGATTGATTCTTAAAAATAAATAATACTATAATATATGGCTTACATCTATAAAATGTCTTTCAGTTAACTTTAACCAATGAGATACTTACACAGTGGTCAAACCTGACAGCATTAACTGGCATGAAATTAGCAAGGTCGTACTTGTAAGGAGCATAGTTCCCATGCCATGCCACTATATCGAATGGGCTGTGATTCTGTACAGCTTCAAATAGCTGCCCCTGGTACTTTGAGATTATCTGGTATTCTGGGATGTCTCTGTCCTCAAACCATGCCACAGGTGTTAGGAAGTCCCGTGGATTAGCTAATCCATTAGCACCTGCCGAACAATAAGAGAAAAGATAGAGTGACTTACATGGCTATACACAGAAACTTCTCTTCTTTTTCTATCACTCTTCCCACATCCTGGTGGAGTTGCTGGTGCAAGCTATGTCACACATGTGGATTTGGCCTGTTTTACGGCTGGATATCCTTTCAACCCTATGTGGAGAGATATAATCACTATTGTTTGTTTCGGTGGTGGTTGGTAGTACAGTGTGTTGGAACAAACGCCCAGTCCCCGAGTCAGGGGAATTAACCAGATGCGATTAAAATCCCTGACCCAGCCAGCAATCGAACGCAGGACCTTCTCGACTGAAGGTCTTAATGCTGACTATTCAGCCAAGGAGTCAGACACTTGTATGCACTAAACTAATCTCTAATAATTATATAGATGCATACTATTTTTTTGGATTCTGGGGTACTATGCTGGCCCCGCAGTGTAGTGGTAGCGTGCCTACTGGTTATCCAAAGACCCCGGGTTCAATTCCTGGCCAGATCAGGGAATTTTTCCTAGATCTGAGTGCTGGTTCGAAGTCCATTTAGCCTTCGTGATTACAATTGAGGATCTATATGATGGTCAGCAGTGATCGCTTGGTAGGCCATGGTCCTTAGGGGCTGTTGCACCATGGGGTGGATTATGGTACTATTTTTAGCTTTGTCAATTAATGGTAATTGTTACAGGCTAGACTAAACTGGAGATTTCTTTGGTGACATAGTCTTCATGGCTCTAACAGTGTGAAAGCTGTTGAGGTATGGATAGTGCTGGGAAATAGCATTCAGGTACCCCTATAAATTACTTTTTTGGTTAACTTTAACTAATAGGAAACTCACAAAGTGGTCAAACCTGACAGCGTTAACTGGCATGAAATTAGCAAGGTCGTACTTGTTACTTACTTTGTTGCATGCGCTATAACTCATTACAGGGACAATCTGGAGATAAACATATATTTTTATCTAATGTATAGATTTTCACAAAACTCTGTGGGAAAGTCGCTTGAATAAAAGTAGGGTTATCACAACAATTTATTTCACATACAATTAAAAAATTTTCCAAACATTTTTAAAATTTTTTAAAAAATTTTTCAAATTTGTAATTCCATTTTTCATGCAGTTTAATTGAGATATTAATGAAAATTTGGAATTAGGTAGATAATACTTCTTAAAAAAACACTGTGAATTGATCTTTCTGTACATAATTTTTACAAGGAGATAGATTGTACTAAAGTTTGTGTAAATTTTATATTCCAAAATTTTGGATTTAAAGATCCCTATTACTTGGAAAAATTCTGCAATCAAAAATTCCATACACAGATTTTCTAATAAAGCTGGGATACATATTGCACCCAAATTGCCTTAGGCGCTATGGCGGAATACATTAATTCATCAGATTATTTGTATAAATCTTACATTCGACAATTTTAGCAAGGACTGCAGATTGTTCACAACCCACCACCGTGGAAGAGCTAAGCCACCTTGACACAGGTAAGGCATGTTTTTGTTGGGGGTTGTTAAACAATTATGTCGTAAATGCACTTTGCCTGATATTGCCTGAGAACTTCCGACCGCTGCACCCATGGGGACAGATGGTCACCACACCCTGAGAACATTTTCTGAAAACTTTCCACGAGGCTGTGAAAGACAGGGAAACTTAAGATACACAAAAAGGACAGAAGATGGCTAAAATCTTTGGAATTGGACGAGTAGACCCCAAAGAAAAATGGCGTGACCAATCACATTGCTCCATTCTAAACCGCTGAGATTCCCGCTGGGAATATTTTAGTCTATCTCATGAATTTGTGACAGATAGCATGTAAATTGGGTTTCTAGTCACAGTATTAAAATGAAGATAATTTTTGGTGGACCTAGTGGAATTAAGTATAATGTGAGTGAAACAATAAGCATTATGTGCAATTGATCATGTGTGTATAGTGTGGGTGCCTCTGGAAATAACAACTTTCGCACCACTAAGCACATGGCCAATGTTTAATTCAACTGACGCCAAGTGAATTAGGCAAAACGGTATGATCGTACTCAGAATTTCTACTCCGTACCGTGATACGGTAAAAATAAGAAACCAGAGACACAGGTTCATAACTTAGTGAAGCCAATGGATAAAATTGTGATGTTCCGTAATATCACCGGAAGTTGGGTGAGAATCACGTAGTTGGACCATAGGCATATAACAGACATGCATCAAACCTGTCGGTCAGTCGGTACTCTGCAGTCATCAGTTCAACATTCGGTATTCCATTCAGCAGTGAGCACTCAGTACTTTGTTGTGAGTACACTTCAGCACTTCAGTTTACAAGTAAAGTCAATCGTGCGAGTATTCAACTGAATACGAGAGGGAACACCAGGTTACAGAATAATCAGGAATTGCAACCAGATAATCAAAATGTATGTGAATAATTCATAAACTTTATTTATTCACTCGCCATGGAGAAATAGGATTTTCTTAACATAATCATTGGCTATTGCCAAGGACCATGTTTATATCGCAAGTCAATGGGAGAAATACAAGTTGCCGGTTTGTTTTGGAACAGTAAAGGGGAGAGAATGACATTCCACAAAGGCTAACAGAACATTTCTGCAGGTAGTAAGGAAGCAGTTGGTAAATCCCTTGTGTGGTCACCTGTATTTCGATTGAGGGAGCAGGTCTTTAAACTCATTACGGACATACCAGTGACCAGCCTGGCAGAGGACAACGAACGCGAGCAGACAACAATTCCTAGCCAGACATCAGAACAGGGACAGATATGACCAAGCTTTCAAGAGTCTCGTTTTGCCGCATATTCAGACCAGCTGATAGGAAGTAGATGATTATAAGATGTGCCAAATGGGATACACACCAGTCGTCACCACGGAAATGTTAATGTTTAACATGGTTTAAGTACCAGGAAGGTACCATGTGGTGCATGGGAGAGCCTGACTGAATGCAGCTTTGGAGAAATGTAAGTACCAAATTATTGAAATGTTATTGCAATTAATATGTAAATAATCAACTATAGCCGCAACCACGCTGTCGTCCGTTAGAGATATTTATGCCTAGTTTTGATTTATTTTAAGGCTTCATAAAGGACAGCTAATTTGCTTTAGATGTAAAATTGTAGATCACATACCAGAATTGGTGAACATGGCGTGAATTAACGTTGAGGGCCCAACATTAAATCAAGCTATTTGCTTAACGTATGGATTTCATTGCATGCTAGAAGGTTTCACTATATTGTTTTAAAATCTAGATTTATATCTATCTGTGTCCAGGAATTTTTAAATCATATTTGAGAATTATAAATAGAGGTCAAATGAATCATCTAGATTCAAACCCCCTCTATGGCAAGATATTAAAATTTTACAGGAGAAGGCAAAACATGTTACACTATGATATAATACATTTATAAACGCAAAACTGATGAAGGGCCGATGACCTTAGATGTTAGGCCCCTTTAAACAACAAGCATCATCAAAACTTATGAAAACTTTATGTCATCCTAAACTGAATTGATTGAGCCATAGTATTTGTAAGTAGTAAAAATATTTTGAACATAATGATTAATGATAAAATCGTATAGGGGGTTTTGCAACTAATTTTCTTGCATAGTGCGTTTTTAACTTAGTAATGGTGAATGTTGCTTAAAATAGTGGATTTTGTACCTAACCAGAAAATGATAACACACTTAAGTTTTGCAGAACTTCTAATCCATGTATTGATCCTTCAGTTTGCATACAACTTAATATATTAATTTAATCACAGAAATAGTAACATTTTCACTGAAAAAATTGCACAAAATGATAGTACCAATAAACAAATTTTAAATTTGGAAACAAAGTTTAAATATGCAGAGCTTTCTCTTCCAGTGGTTCACATACCAAGTCATCTTCCTGAAGATCAACCTCTGGAGCTTCAAATAGATAAAACTGGAGTTTTTCTAACTCTTTCTACTGCAGTCCATAATGTTTCAATAGAAGTTGGTGGATGTCATTTACCTTTGCAGCACTTAAATATCTTCCTAATGTCACAGTCGTAGGAAGGATGTCGGAAGCCTTGAGTCCATTCTTAGTAATGAACTTTCTTACACCTATATTAACTTGGTAATTTGGTTCTCCTTGTAGTTCAATGTTTCCTTTGGTTTTGAATAGTATAAACCTCTTGCATGAGTTGAAGTTGACATGCCAACTTCCAACACTCTTGAATACTTGCTTTGCTTCGCTTTTCCAGTCATAAACACGTACGCCATTATCACCAAACTTGTGAAGCTTTCCATGATTCTGCACAATTTCTTCATAGTCCTTTGGTTCCACAATGACATCTTTTTTTTCTCACTTCCTTCTCCACTCTTGCAAACACCCTGTTGGGAGGAGTGAACGAATGTCCAACTACAGGAAATATGAATTGTGCACTTTGTACTGAAGCAGGAGCATCGCAGGACAGCAACTTACTTACCATACAAATCATAGTGCAATTTTTGTTCTGCCATACGTAAGTATTGGAACGATTTTCGATTTGAAATTATATGGACACACCTGAATGAAAAGAACTTAGCAACACTGGAAAGAGTTAAAGCAACATACATCAAAAGAGCAATCGGAGTGGCAAAAACAACAAGATCCAGATTAGTCTACCTTCTTGCGCGGGAAACATTCCTCATAGAGGATTTAAGGACAATTTACCCCCTACCTAACACAACGGCATCGGAGAACCTACTAAGGACACTAATAAGGAAAAGAGAAGAAGTACCCACGGAATTCTATGGAACTGGGGCCATGATCGATCGTACATGGACAGCAGCAAATTTTGAGATGAGGCACGTGTTTACAAGACTTGCAGTACATGGATTCCACCATGTCATCTGCGAAAACACAACATACCACGAACCGTCAAACTCATGCAAGTGTACATTATGTGGACAGTTATGTGGACAGTTATGTGAACGATATCACTTAGAACTCTGCAACAAGAGGACTAGATCAATCAGAGACTATGCGTCCAATGGTGCAAGTGTTAAATTGTTATAACACCTTTCACTAATGTATGGCTATTTTGCTGCAATAAATGTTTTAATTTAATTTTTGTTCTGCCCACCGCAACCATCTGCGATGAGCCTTACAGTGTGTACCCCATTCATAGATGTGCTGCACAAAGTGTGATAAACAGCACTTGGTATTTCATTTGAGCTTTTGGGGTATTCATTCTCTGTTGAGCAGTATGAGTGTACATTGTCCTCGTGAAGTTTTGTTTTGGAATGACCCCGTACTACCGCAAAATGATAGAAATTCAGCTGTCTACTAAAATAGGCAGACTGGTCTGGAACCTTTGGCAGAGGAAAATTTTTCTCACAGTTGTATGAAAAAGAAAGAACATTAAGTTCATCCTGTCTTAAAATATAAAAAAAATTCTTTGTATTTCAGTCGATCTTGTTTTTCAGTTATTAATTGCTGCCTGAATTTTTTTGCTAGTTTTTTTACGTCGCACCGACACAGATAGGTCTTACGGCGACGATGGGACAGGAAAGGGCTAGGAGTGGGAAGGAAGCGACCGTGGCCTTAATTAAGGTACAGCCCCAGCATTTGCCTGGTGTGAAAATGGGAAACCACGGAAAACCATTTTCAGGGCTGCCGACAGTGGGGTTCGAACCTACCATCTCCCGAATACTGGATACTGGTCGCACTTAAGCGACTGCAGCTATCGAGCTCGGTCTGCCTGATTTTAAAGTTCTTTTCTACCTTTAGTCGTTCTCCTATTTCAATGCACTTTGAACAAGCATCTACCCTGGGGGTCCCAAATCTGATATTGTAATTAGTGTTAAAAATATTTATAAAAAAGCATTCCTTTAGTTTAAGCACACTTTATTGATTGTAATCCGCCACAGTTTCTTTATGTTCAGTTCTGGAGGAAAGTACACCCAGATGCTCTTTGATCTACAATAATGACTTTCTTTTGCTCTGATTGACTTGATAAATGTCCTTACAGCTTTTCTTTTTTCTGAATTAATTTTACTTCTCCTATCTCTACCTCTATTCTCCACAGGAATTTTACCACCCAAAATGTGAGTCTTTTCAGTACACCCTGTACTCTGTCTTTCTTCAGCCCTAGGCATTTTAAAAATGTTTCTCTGCAAACAGGAATTAGGGATCCAGTTACTGAATCATGTATGTGGTAATTGTAGGTTACATTTCACCTTGTTCCTTTAGTTTTCTTTGCTTTAACCACAGTACAGTGTTTGAGAATGAAATAATCGTGTTGAATTTTATTTCAGGAACTGTAATATACCTCGTGAAATTTCTTTATGTCATGCATTCTTACCCAAGTGCACTTGAGCTTTGTCAAACTGTGTCCACATGTTGGCTGTTCAGGAAGACCCTTGGTAGAATACCTTTCTCTCTTCTTTACATTCCGCTTCCACGTTTCTGGCTGCCTAATTTGTGTCCTTGATTCATGAAGAGCCACTTTTGAAGCGTACTGATTGTGGTCTGACATTATATACATAAAAAACTCACTCACAAACTCACTTTAAAAGCCTTCAGTTTAATCTTGTTATCAACACAAAACCAGCATTATAGATGAACAAGTTGCCCATTATTGGCTCTAATCGCTTCAGTCACAAATCTCGTGACTACTTTTATGCTTGCTCATTGGCTACTGTAACTATCTATAGTGGCTTTTGAACCTAAAATTGTATATATATTTAGTGGGTTTTGAACCTCACTCCAATTTTTAAATGTGTAAAACTAGTGGAAAATAGTGGATTTTGCTCCTAAGAGTACTCAATTCATATGCTCATGGGAAAAAAAAAAAAACCCGGGATGTGCAATAAATGCCATATAGAAAAAAAGTTGCCATAGAGGGTTTTGAATCTAGATGATTCAAATAATAATAATAATAATAATAATAATAATAATAATAATAATAATAATAATAATAATAATAATAATAATAATAATAATAATAATGGTGAGGTGAGGGTTATTCTGCCCGAAGGCATGTCCAAATCTCCGCAGAGGTGTTCCTGAGCCGGAGTTTACGTGCGGTAGGGTGGCCAGTTCCTTTCCGCTTCTCCATCCCCTTACCCCAACCAACAGCGCGTGGCAGTCCATCCAACACCTGACCACGCCCAATGTTGCTTAACTTTGGAGATCTCACAGGATCCGGTGTTTCAACACGGCTACGGCCGTTGGAATAATAATAATAATAATAATAATAATAATAATAATAATAATAATAATAATAATAATAATAATAATAATAATAATAATAATAATAATAATAATAATAATAATAATAATAATAATAATAATAATAATAATAATAATAATATGATGTTGTGTTGTGGATGATAGTTTTTATAGTGAAAGACTGCAACAAACATAATGATAAATTTGTTATGATGTTTTTTATGACAAGTTAACAAGTACTTATAAAAATTTGGTAAAATCAAGTAATGTGCCATTGTGATTTGCATGTGTGGTTTAACTGGCTCTTAGTTATGAATTTTACGAGGTTCCCATCATAAGGTCAGAATAGGTGGATAATTTTATATCCCTGTGAGGAACCGTCATTTTTGTTTGGCCACGCAGTAATAAAAATAATTGGGAATTTGTAATAAAGAAATTTTCACGTATCATTGAGTGAAATAACATGGTGCAGATCGGATGTCTAGATGGGAATTGAGCAATAAATGAGAAATATGAGAAAGAGAGAAATTCCGCAAGAAGCGGAAATAATACGTTGAGATACCAATAGAAATAGTCTGGTGTACAGGCAATGAGCTAGTCTACGCTCATTAAGGAAGAATGGTAATGATGCTTTGATGAAATAATAGGAGAAAATGGGAATCTATGAGGAAATAAGAAATAAAATAAAGAAGAACTAGCCACTGTGTAATAAAGATAGAAACAGGTAGAGGTCTAAGATGCTCGCATACATGAGATAAGACCCCCATACTCACATCCGGATGCACTGTGAACATTTAATCGATATTGACTTGATCCCAGATTGTGTACTCTGGTATTGAAGCAGGGTTAAATTGATACCCAATTATTTTACATTATATTACTTACGCTCGTGAATTGTAACAATAAGCCATGACCCAGGAACATTTTCTACAGAGATTAAATTAATGTTTATTTATTTGTCTAGGCATTTTGATTGACTTTTTCATTCGTAATTTTGTCATGAAAGGATAACATTGGATAATTTGTGGATTTCTCAGTCGTACATATTTTTATGCCTATTTGTTTTTGAACCTGATTTTCTTTGATATGGTAGTTAAGCCACGTTCCATTCATTTAAATGACAGATGCCTTCAGCACCAGAGATAGAAGTTACTTTAATCTGTATATGATCTTTCAGCTTGATGTAAATACTATACATTAGTTACTGTAAAATAGGATGCCCTCTCTTTCAGGAGTGTATTTTAGATCATAGGATATTGATAATTGAAGCTCAGCTGTTTCTTTCATTTTGTCATTTAATTTGTTTGCTTTGTCAATGTGGGAGGACTCTAATGTAAATATGAATTCAATAACCTTATGGGAGAAAGACAGCTTGGTTACATTCTTAAAACTACATTTTACTTACAGCATCCAAGCACATTGCAACTTATCAATAATTAAGTCGCTGAACAGACCTGTGTAGAGTTGTAAATGTGTAGGACTGTATGTGTAAAACAATAGAATTAAGACATGTGTTTATAATCAAGGTAAAAGGTACTACTCTAACTCTCTGAGATCTATTTTCTAGAAATATAGCAACCCATTCAGTCAAAAGAGTGACTGTGTAGCAACCCATTCAGTCAAAAGAGTGACTGAATGGGTTGCTATATTTCTAGAAAATAGATCTCAGAGAGTTAGAGTAGGTGAAGCTTTGTCTGAAACTGTAATAGTTGAGAGGGGAGTTCCTCAGGGCAGTGTTATCAGACCTTTATGTTTTCTTATATATATAAATGATATGAGTAAAGGAGTGGAATCTGAGGTAAGGCTTTTTGCGGATGATGTTATTCTCTATAGAGTGATAAATAAGTTACAAGATTGTGAGCAACTGCAACGTGACCTCGAAAATGTTGTGAGATGGACAGCAGGCAATGGTATGTTGATAAACGGGGCTAAAAGTCAGGTTGTGAGTTTCACAAATAGGAAAAGTCCTCTCAGTTTTAATTACTGCGTTGATGGGGTGAAAGTTCCTTTTGGGGATCATTGTAAGTATCTAGGTGTTAATATAAGGAAAGATCTTCACTGGGGTAATCACATAAATGGGATTGTAAATAAAGGGTACCGATCTCTACACATGGTTATGAGGGTGTTTAGGGGTTGTAGTAAGGATGTAAAGGAGAGTGCATATAAGTCTCTGGTAAGACCCCAACTGTATGGTTCCAGTGTATGGGACCCTCACCAGGATTACCTATTCAAGAACTGGAAAAAATCCAAAGAAAAGCAGCTCGATTTGTTCTGGGTGATTTCCGACAAAAGAGTAGTGTTACAAAAATGTTGCAATGTTTGGGTTGGGAAGAATTGAGAGAAAGAAGAAGAGCTGCTCGACTAAGTGGTATGTTCCGAGCTGTCAGCGGAGAGATGGCGTGGAATGACATTAGTAGACGAATAGGTTTGAATGGCGTTTATAAAAGTAGGAAAGATCACGATATGAAGATAAAGTTGGAATTCAAGAGGACAAACTGGGGAAAATATTCATTTATAGGAAGGGGAGTTAGGGATTGGAATAACTTACCAAGGGAGATGTTCAATAAATTTCCAATTTCTTTGAAATCATTTCAGAAAAGGCTAGGAAAGCAACAGATAGGGAATCTGCCACCTGGGCGACTGCCCTAAATGCAGATCAGTATTGATTGATTGATTGATTGTGAGTCATGCAAACCTGGTAGGGTTAAACATTTGAATATTTAATTAATGTTTAAATGTTAGGCAGGTCTGTTCTGTTGACTTCATTATGAAAATTTTCATTAAGGTAATCTGTCGTGACTACACAGTGATTCATGAAATGCTCATGTATATAATTGTTGTTTGGGTATCCTTCCGATACCAGAGCATGAAAGGTCAGTTGAGACCACATTTAAGGTTAGGGGAATTTAAATAATAATAAAGTAATGGGGAGCAGTGAACTCCTAAACTCAGGTGTGTTCTCAGGAAACTCTTAATTGGTTATTAGAACGGTGTCAATATTCACATGCATAAATATAATTCTTTTTATGATTTTAAATTCTGATATCCGTTAATTCAAATAGATACCATTTTTACACTGCTCAGATTTCTTTTATATAACAACTATTGTATTGGCATTGCTGATAATGATAATCTAGGTTATGCCATTCAGTGGTGCACATTGCACATCTGTGATGTCAATAATGGATTTCAATTTTAAATTAATTGATTATGAAAATTCTTGTTATGATCTAACCAAGCTACTGATGGCCATTTTACAGCCCAAGTCCATTCTAATATTTGGTGTGCTTAACATTTCTGATTTTTAATTAATCTCAATTGGAATAAATTAATTAGTGGAACTTTTAATCTGGTCCTTTAGCATTTGGTAGTAACAGTACCTATAGCATTTGGTAGTAACAGTACCTGTAGTACTTATTATCCTTGTGAGCAATAATAATAATAATAATAATAATAATAATAATAATAATAATAATAATAATAATAATAATAATAATAATAATAATAATAATAATAATAATAATAATAATAATAATAATAATAATAATAATAATAATAATAATAATAATAATAATAATAATAATAAGAAGAAGAAGAAGAAGAAGAAGAATAAGAAGAAGAAGAAGAAGAAGAAGAAGAATATTGAACTGATAGTGTCCCAAGCAGATGGGTCTCTTAGCAGTAAGTATATTTTATTTACAGAGCACCGTGGTAGAAGAAGAGGATAGAGGAGCTTACCGCTGATCGACATTCTGAAGGGTACATTATACCATACAAATGTTGTTACATTTGGCAGAATATTATGGGAGAAAGTGGGAATAATATGTAAAGTTATAATTGGTGGGAAAACGAAAGCCAAGCAGATGCCATGCCCATTTCTGGTTTGTGCAGGCTAGCAAACAAAACATTATTAAAGTGATAAATTGTTTGAATTCAACGGAATAACTTCGTGACAAGAAAAAAGAAAGTCCAATTTCAGCCTTTTATTTTTTGTGCCAAAATGACCAAAATAATGATTTTTATCTCCAGACTGTCCCCTAAGCTAAGGTTTCCCCATTTCAAGGACCCAACCAGTCTGTGGCTTAAAGGAAAATGAAACAAAATATTTTGTCCTCGGTCTTTTCAAAGTTTGTTTAAAAAGGATATGTCTACAACAGAAAATGAAACAGAGGACCTGATTGCCAAAGCCAAACCAGCAGACCTAAAGGTAATGGGAAGGATCAGACAAGTACAAATGAAAGACAGGAACATTGAAAAAAAAAACAAAAAAAAACCAAACAAACACAATGGCAGGTCAGTGTGAAAAGAGGGAGAAATAGGAAGAAAACATAAAAGGAGAAAGGCAATCTCCATGGAACTAAAATAAGGAGAAAGCTGGATATCAGTCACCACTGATCTGCATTTAGGGCAGTTGCTCAGATGGCAGGTTCCCTATCAGTTGTTTATCAAGAACTTGGAAATTTATTGAACATCTCCCTTGGTAAAATATTCCAATCCTTAACTCGTCTTCCAAGGTAGCAGGTAGGGACCGTCTTCAGAGGCAGCCCTACCCAGGGAGTTGCACTCCTGCCTATGTGAGTTCCAGAGCACACTGACCTGGTGTGTAGCCTCTGGTAATGGTCCTAACTCAGGGTTACGAGTGAAGACCTCAACGGCATCTACGGCAGAGAAGGTGGACTTTGGTATGGTGGAGATGGTGGAGATGGTGGAAGTGGCAACCCTGGACTCAGGAATAAATACAAGTATAATTTAAAGAAACCTGGCGACCAGTGGTATAAGTGGTCCCGCTCTACAAAGAGCCAAACAGCCTCTTAGGAGGGGGGATGAGCAGGTGGAGAAAAGGGCGTCCTCTTGTCCTTGTGGTGAGAAATCATCCCTAAAGGTGGATGAACTTATTGGAGGTCAATGGCATAGGATGCAGAAGGCAAGGAGAAACCACCGCATTGAAGACTCTTGCAGTATCCCTAGTCCCAGCGGACAAAATCTATGTTCCTGAGAAGAAATTCAATTCCAGAGTAATAGGCCCACATTCGGATCTCTGGGTAGGCGCTGTATCAGGAGAGCCATGCGATGTAAAGGTTAAGCGGAATGGGAAGAAGAAGACATCTGAATTGTTGAGGATTGGTACTTGGAATGTCAGAACGATGAATGAGAAAGCTAAATTGGAGAATGTGAAGAAGGAAATAGAAAAATACAACATCAGTATTTTAGGATTATGTAAATTGCAATGGGAAAGAGAAGGAGAGCTTGTATCTGAAGATTACAAGATGATGTGTAAGGGAGAACACTGGCAAGGAGGTGTAGGTCTATTGTATAGAAAAGTTCTTGATAGAAATATAATTAAGGCGATGCCTCTAAGTGATAGGGTACTGGCAATCAAGATACAGAGTGACCCTGTTGACACACTGATCATTCAAGTGTATATGCCTACAACGAGTGCGGATGAGGAAGAGGTAGACCAGATTTATGAGCAGATAGAGGAGGTATTTGAGGAGAACGGGAAAGGTCCAATAAGAACTGTGATGATGGGAGATCGGAATAGTGTAGTGGGAAGTGGAAGACAGAGTAATGTGGTCGAAGATTATGGATTAGGGTAGGGCCTCTCAGGGTGCTTGCACCAGTGCATTGCGTGGTGCACGGTGCAAAAGACGACTTCGCTTGGTTGACCAGAGTGCAGACCCCCACTCCTTGATTTGGAGCAATAGCGCTGTCTCTCTCTTTGCTCACGCCTGTCTCGCTCGCTCCACCTGTATCCCTCTTTCCCACTTGCTCCATAGCGCTCCAAATCCGAGCCGAGTCGAGCTTAGCCGAGTCGCCCCGAGACGACGCGCTGGTCCAAGCCGATCCGAGTGGGACCGATGCACTGTGCACAGGACCTCTGCACCTCAGCTTGCACGCATGAGATTTTGGGTGTTTGAGAGGCCCTGGATTAGGGAGAAGGAATGAAAGAGGAGAAAAGCTAATTGGTTTTTGCAAGAGCCTTTACCTTTGGATTGCTAACATTTGGTTTAAGAATCATAAACGAAGGCTGTATACATGGAAGAGTCCTGGTGATACAGCCAGATATCAGATATATTTTATTATACTCAATCAAAGGTTCAAAAACAGCATCAAAATGGCTAAAGCATTCCGTGGGGAAGATCAAATACAGACCACAACTTGCTAGTGGCAGATATAAGAACATGACTGAAACATATCAGAAGTAAACACCCTGGAAGGAAGTGGGATGTAACAAAACTGAAGAACGAAAATACTGGGACATATATAAGAAGGACTGAAGAAAAGTTGGAAAACTTGAGAATTAATACGGATGCATTACAGGAATGGCTTACCATTAGGACTGCAATAGTAAAAACATTAGAAGAAGAAGTAGGTAAAGTCAGAAGGAAAAGAAATAAAAAGGAATGGATAATGAGGGAGGTGTTAGATAAAATGGATGATTGCAGGAAATGGAAAAATGACTCCTCAGATGAAGGAAAAATACAATACAGAAAACTAAACAATGAGCTGAGATGGATGACTGATAAGGCCAGGAAAGAATGGATGAAAAATCAATGTGAAGAAATAGAAAAGTTGGAAATGAAAGGAAAAATAGAAGAGATGTATTGAACAGCAAGGAGCCTGATGAGTAGAAAACCAAGAAAAATAAACAAGCAAGGAATAATGAACAAACAAGGAAAAATGACATCAAGTTTAGAAGGAAGTAAGGAGGTGTGGGGACGGACTATATAAAAGATCTATATGATTATGAAGCTGATGATGGAACAATGATACTGTAGAATGAGCAGGATTGTGATGAACAGTCAAGAGGACCAAGGATAGAAAAATGGGAAGTGGACAAGGCAATCCAGGACCTAAAAGAAAGGAAAGCGATGAGCTGTGACCCGATACCATCTGAAGCAATTAGGGCTTTAGGGAATGGAGGAATAGTTAGACTGACCAATCTGGTGAACACAATATATGACACAGGCATTTGGCCAGAAGATCTTCTTAAGACCATTATGGTTCCCTTATCAAAGAATGTAATGCTAAACTATGTAAAGACTATAGAACAGTTAGTTGTATATGTCATGTTACTAAGGCAGTGACCAAGATAGTGCTGAGAAGAATAGAAAAGAAAATAGAGGAGAATATGGGAGATGACCAGTTTGGTTTTCGAAAGGGAAGAAAAACCAGAGATGCAATTGAATGCCTAAGGATGATTGTAGAAAGGATGTTAGAAGTGAATAGGGAAATGTTCTGATGAAGGTTCAGAAAGATATTGGTGTAGACTGGAAAGACAGAAAACTGATGAAAGAGTTGTATAAGAATCAGAAAGTGATGGTTAGAGTAGATGAAACAGAAGAAGTGGGTATTGGAAGAGGAGTGTGACAGGGATGTTGCATGTCACCGGCTTTGTTCAATATATGTGCCGAAAAGCTGTTACAGAAGGCCCTGGAAAAAGCAAGGGACATTGTAGTGGGTGGAGAACCAATAAAGACCATAAAATACGCAGATGATGTAGTGGTATTAAATTAATTAGAAAAAGATCTGCAAGTCATGTTGGAAAATGTTGAGAGAGTGGGCAATGAGTTTGGAATGAAGATTAACACTGGGAAGACTAAGGTGATGGGAACAGGAAAGAAGGAGATTGCTGTTAATATAACACTAGAGAGAAATAAATTTGGAACAAGGAAAATCATTCAGATATTTGGGAAGTTTGTTAACATGGAATGGAAGCTGTACAGAAGAAGTAAGAAGCAGAATATCTATGCAAAAAGGAGCTTTTGGAAAGATGAGAGGGCTTTTGACATCTAAGGCAATCCCTATTTATTTAAGAAAGAGGTTCAGAAAGTGTTTTGTGTGGAGAGTGGTGTCATATGGAGCTGAAGCATGGACATTAAGAAAGAAAGAAACAAAGTATTTGGAAAATTTTGAAATGTGGTTGTGGAAAAGAATGGAAAAAGTGAAGTGGACAGATAAAGTGAGAAATGATGACGTGCTAAGAAAAGTAGGGGAGAAGAGACACTTGATGAAAACGATAAGGAAGAGGAAAATATTGTGGTTGGATTACATACTACGTAGAATTTGTTTTAAACAGAGGGTGATGGAGGGAAAAATAGATGGAAGAAAAGGAAGAGGAAGAAGAAGATTTGGAATGTTAACAGATGTTAAACAAGAGAGAAGCTATGAACAACTGAAACAAGATGCTCAGGACAGAGAATCATGGAGGATGTCCAGTTGATACCCATCTCAAGAAAGATTCACAGAAGGAGAAGAACTCCTCTTTCTATAAATGAATATTTGCCCCAATTTGTCCTCCTGAATTCCAACTTTATGTTCATTTGTGATTTTTCCTAAATTTAAAACAGCACTCAGACTTATTCGTCTACTAATGTCATTCCACGCCATCTTTCCACTGACAGCTCTGAACATACCACTTAGAATCTGTAAACTTGACTGTATTAATGACCTATAGTGGTCTGTATTGTCTACTTAAAGGACAGTCTCACTACACTGAACAAAAAAAAAAGAGAAAAAAAATACTATAGAAAAAAACTGTTTAACACACATTATTTAAATGTACATGTTTAAAGAAAACACATATGGTTCAATAATAACAGTTTTTTTTTTTTTTAGTATTGGTTTGACTCGTTGACCAATTGGCCAATGTTGAGGCCTTCAGTTCAGAGGGTCTTGAGTCAGAGATTTTAATTGCATGCGATTAATTCTTCTGGCTCAAGGACAGGGTGTTTTTCTTTGTCCCAACACTCTCCTCCTCCTACTCAGACAACACAACCACCAGAGGAATATGCAATAGTGATTCAGAGTTCTATTACCTAGAAATATAGTCACCATTCAACCACTCTCCTGTCTTGTCCATTTGCACTCATTTTTGTCAGTAGTAAGATGAAATGAAATGAAATGTCGTATGGCTTTTAGTGTCGGGATATCCCAGGATGGGTTCGGCTCGCCAGTTGGAGGTCTTTCTATTTGACGCCAGTAGGCGACCTGCGCGTCAAGATGAGGATGAAATGATGATGAAGGCAACATGTACACCCAGCCCCCGTGCCGTAGGAATTAATTAAGGTTAAAATCCCCGACCCGGCCGGGAATCGAACCCGGGACCCTCTGAACCGAAGGCCAGTACGCTGACCGTTCAGCCAACGAGTCGGACAGTAGTAAGATAAACACAGGAAAAGAAAAAAGACACAGATAAAAGGATAAAAACAGGGGTTAAGAGATGAGAAACACAAAAGAAGAAGATGAAGCTAACAGGTCAATTTAAGGTTTATTATGCAAGAAATAAAATTGTATTTGTCTCTGTAATAGAAGATTTTTAAAGCATTTTTATCCTGATAACTTGTATGAGCATGGGTTTGTGTTGATGTGTTTATTTGTAATTAACTGGAACTATAGGTAGGAAGCAGTTGCAGCCTGTATTCTAAGAATAATCTCAGCAGTTTCCTGAAGATGAAATGGAGGAACCTATATCTAGAATGGTTGAGAGTGACATTTAAATCTTATTCTATTCTCAGTTGTTCTTATGAGATTAAGTGAAATGTATTCCAACATTCATACCAGGATTTTAACCTTCCATGGCTGAACCATAAATCAAACTTGGAGCAATGAGATAGAAATCTAACTTGCTGAATCAAAACAGCATTACAGAACATGTCCTTGAATGCTAAGACACAAGTTTTATTGGAAGAAAGTCAAACTGTTCAAAAAATAGTTTTCCTTCAGTGAAAATTGCAGAAGTAGCTGAAGATTAATAAGACGAATAACTTGGCATCTACACAGTAGGTCATGACAGAATTTTCTTGCTATCTATCACATTCTTTCAGAGAATTGCTTAAATAATGTCAGGACAAACATGGACATTCTTACTAGAGAGGACAGTTCCCACAGCCGCTGCCACCGCCACCATCACCACCGCCACCGCCACCACCATGTTTGTGAAAACACTATCAAGTCATAGGGTTTCCTGTACAGTAAGAACTGTGATGATTATATGCTTTGTAGACTGTTTTAAAGTATGAATATTGCTCACATATGATGCTGGTGACAGAATCCGGGAAACAATGAAGACTAAATTATACATATATGCAGATGATAGGGCCTATGGCAATTGCTTCAGAGCAGATAAATGACTTTCAAAGACAGTAGACATACAGTGAGTTTCTCTCATCTGGTGGCCGGCAGGTGCGCCCAGCTTATCTGCCTCCGTTGACTCATTACTTCCCATTACACAGTGCAGCAAGAGCACAGGAATGCCCTCACTTCGCAGTTCAGGTCCGTGCTTAGAACATGTATTAAGTGTTGATCTGTTGCTCCAACTGTGCTACAGTTGTGAAGTGTTACTCTGGGGTATAATTCTCATACTGCCTCCACACGTGTACACGGTATGTTTGTACGATAATTATGTGAAAACAGAGTCTTGCAGGGAAGTCGTTATGCGATTTGTAACACAATTTCCAGGTGTACGCCCTCCATGTATAGAGACCGTGCGGAAACTCGTAAACAAATTGAGATGAACTGGTTCTTTACTCGATAAGAAGCGAAGTGTTAATGAAACATGTACCGTACTTAATGAGGAAAAAGTAAATAAAATTGCAGAAAGATTAGAATATACGGCTACAAAATCCCTAAGACGAATTGGACAAGAAGGCAGGGTTTTGAAGAGCTCAGCATGGCGGGCTACGAAAATGTTAAAATTGAAACCATACAAGGTAACTGTAGTACACGAACTGCATCCGCTTGATCATGATAAGCGGGTACGTTTTTGTAATTGGATGTTGCAAAACGTTCATGATGAAATAACTGATCCACGTTTAATATTTATCTCTGACGAAGCGCATTTCCATTTACATGGGTATGTTTTGACGCAGAATAATAAATATTGGAGTACAGAAAAAAACCTCGCATATACGAAATTCCTCTACACGATGAACGGATCGCAGTATGGTGTGCAAAGAATGGATACAGAATTAGAAGACCTATCTCTTTTCAGGGCACAATTAATGCATAAATATGTAAGGCTCAGACAGCAGCGCATCGGCCTCTCACCGCTGGATACTGTGGTTCAAATCCCGGTCACTCCATGTGAGATTTGTGCTGGACAAAGCGGAGGCGGGACAGGTTTTTCTCCGGGTACTTCGGTTTTCCCTATCATCTTTCATTCCAGCAACACTCTCCATTCTCATTTCATAGCATCTATCAGTCATTAATATCACCTTAGGAGTGGCGACCCCATTGTAATAATAGCCTATATCTGGTTCATTCATCACATCCCTGACCCGGTCAAAGACTGGTAAACAGATTGTAGGTTTTCAATATACTCAAACCATTTTTTTATGAACTAACTGACACTAACTGTTGACATGGATATTTTCAGCAAGACTCTGCCACTGTGCATCAGCTAATGACCCATTAAACTTAATTGAGGAAATTTTTTAAGACTGTGTTATTAGTATGACTTATGGTCATCACAGTCCCTAGATCTAACTGTTTGTGACTTTTATTCATGGGAGAGCTTCAAAAATAAAGTGTATGCAAGAAACCCTCACATGCTGGACGAACTGAAAGAACATATCCGGAGGGAAATAGCCTCAATTACGGAAGACGAACTTATGCGTGTGAATCGGAGGTTCTTAAGATGATGCCAGAAATGTGTGGATGCAGGAGAAGAACGTTTCCAACATCTCCTGTCATAAGGTATGAGCTATTTTTTAATTCTTAATTACTCATTTACTTAATTCTTACATTCTTAATTTTAATTGTGTTATCTCTTGTTACGCACAGATAAAGTGAGCGAGGTGCTCTCCTTGTTGCTGTGCCGCAGAGCGGGAAGTGATGAGTCAGTTGGAGGCAGATAAGCTGGGTGTGCCTGCTGGCCCTCTGGTGAGAGAAACTCACTGCATTATGTGACTGGGCTCATAAAAATGAAGTTACATACAATCTATAAGGACAAGACAGAAATGATAATTTTTCAAAACAGTGGTTTATTTATTTATTCGGCGTATGATGAATAATGACAACCCATAAACTATTTACACAACCAGTGAAAGATGAGTACAAAGTAAATACAAATTATCATATCTATACAGTCAAAGAAAGCAATTTACAAAGTTTGAAAGTACAAGAAGAAAACACAATATATTTACATCGCTATCCACCTATCAACTCTGACAGTTCATATATACACACTGAGTGCGAGTGATGTACATGTCACTAAATGTGAATGTCCAAACCCGCCACCCACTTCACTGCTTCGGGTGTTGCTGTGTTGAGGTCTTCCATGGTGCCAGTGAAAGCACGGAGTGGACATTCCTGCACTACATGTTTCATTGTTTGTCGAACCTCCCCACAATCACAGTATAGAGAAACTGACTAGCCCCAGGTGTGTAAAGTAGATGCTGTTCTACCTACTCCACATCTCATGCGGTTTAGTCTACTCCAGGTGCAACGTGGCAGATCAAAGCCTGCCAGCTTTGTGGATGGGTTATTAATATCCACTATTGCCCGAGCTGGGGATAAAGACCACTCTGTTAACCATTTAGAGGTGGGGTTGAATTCACTAGATGTTATCTTCACGGCTGTCTTCCAAGCAGGCTGGCGAGACTTCAGGCGTGTGCATTTCTGTCTGATATCCTCATGAACAGGTAGACGTTCATTCTTTAGCATTCTGGTCCATAGCTGAAAAAGGGCCTTCTGTCTCCTGATATGTGGAGGTAGTATATTGCTGAGAACCGGTAACCATTGGGTCGGTGTAGCACGAAGTGTACCAGTTATGATTCGCATGGTTTGACGAAGTTGTGAATCTACTAGCTGTGTGTGAGCACTGTTAAGCCAAACACCAGAGCAGTATTCTGCTGCATAATAGACTAAGGCCAGAGATGTTGTCCTTAATGTGTTTCCATCCGCTCCCCAGGAAGTTCCAGCCAATCGTTGGAGAATGTTATTACGACTTTTTAGTTTGTTGGCGGTTTTCTGCAGATGATTTTTGTACGTAAGAGACCTGTCCAATGTTACTCCTAAGTAACTGGGATTGGCACAATATTGTAGTTCATGGCCCTTGAAGGATACCATTGGATGGTGGTTTGCTTCTGCGTTGTTCAGATGGAATGTAGATGTCACTGTTTTCTGTGGATTGGGATGAAGGTACCATCTTTGAAAGTAGTCATCCAACAGTTCAAGGTCTCGGTTAAGAACTATTTCAGCTTCTGCGAAGTTGGGTCGTTGAATTGTAAGGCAAATATCGTCCGCATATATGAACTTTCGGGACACTGTTTCAGGCAGGTCGTGGATGTATAAGTTGAAGAGAGTAGGAGATAGAACCGACCCTTGAGGCAGACCATTGTTGACTTTGTGGAATTTGCTTCTGTTGTGTTCTGAGTGAACTTGAAATAGTCGGTTGCTTAACATTCTGTCAATTAGTGTAGTAATTTTTAAGCAAGGAACAGCTTTAATCAGTTTAAGCATAAGACCTTCCCTCCAGACTGTGTCATATGCAGCTGTAAGATCTAAGAAGACAGAGACGCTTTTCAATTTCTTCTCAAAACCAACCTCCAGATATGTGGTCAAGGACAGTACTTGGTCACTGCAGTCACGGCTGGGTCGAAATCCTGCTTGTTCAACTGGAAGGAATGCTTCGATGGCAGGTGCTATTCGGTTTAGTATCAGTCTTTCTAATAACTTGTAGGTGACGCAGAGTAGAGCTATAGGTCGATAGCTTTGTGGGAGAGTTGGATCCTTTCCTGGTTTCAGAAGGGCAATAATTTTTGACTTCTTGAAGATTGGGGGAAGTCTTCCTGACTGAAGTATGGAGCTGAAGAATGCAGCAAGCCATCTTCTTGTAGCTGGACCACAGTTTTTTAGTAGTTCTGGGTAGATTCCATCTAGTCCTGCAGCTTTGCCATTTCGGAGTGATTTTAATCCCTCATCGACCTCTTGTGATGTGAAAGGTTGTGAATAGGTTGCGTTCGGTTGTGTTTCTCGTTTTGCCCGTTTAAGCTCAGTTTTAACCCATTTTGTGGTCAGTTTATTCCTTGTTTTAGAGGTGGAAACGAGGTGATTTGCTATTGCTTCTACCTTGATTGGGGAATGTTGCTTTGGTGGTATGGATGTGGAATCTAATTTCCGAATAAGTGACCATGCTTTTCTGCTGGAATGGGTGAAATTCATGTCTTTTACAGTCTTCACCCACTTCTCTTTTCTAGCAAGATCAAGTGATTGTAGTAAATCTGTTGCTTTCTCGTGACTGCTATTTTCTTGGAATTCCTTACTCAGTCTGCTGGACTCTTCACTCCATCCCGGTATATAGTCTTTACGGAATCCTCTAGGAATATAGGTTTTTGCTGCTGATTTTATTAAGCCAACAAACCTCATGTAGTTCTCTGGGACAGGTTTAATCCATCTGATGTTGGCATCAGTAGACTTGGCATAAGCAACCCAGTCTGCTTTCTGAAAGTTCCAGCGAGGTCTGGGTGTAGATTGTATAACTGGGATCTGAATTCCTATTTGGTAGATTATGGGTCTGTGCTGGCTGTGCGGGAAGTTATTGAGCACTTGTCTCCTAACACGGCAAGATGGTAACATAAAACTGTGCGAGACAAAGCAAAGGTCTGGTGTGTAGTCACATTTCCAACGGCCAGAGTGAAACGTTCCCTTATCTTTGGGGTCATATATCAGTGCAAGGTTGTTTACTTCTGCCCATTCTGAGACCTTAGTTCCATTTTCAACATCTCGCTTATAGCCCCAAGATGTATGGTGGCTGTTGAAATCTCCAAGGATGATGTTATTATGAGAGGGTATTATGGGAATGGGATCAGGCCATATTTCATTGGGTGGCTTGTAAATATTCGTTACCATGATGTGTTCTATTTGTACTGAGGTGGAGAAATAGGTTGGATGATCGCTTACTGGTAGGGTACTGTAGTTGCAAATGTTATTTCTAATGTAAGTAGCAATTCCGTATTGAGCATGGTCGTGAGCTGCTATCATTTTAAATCCTGGTATCTTTCCCCTTGCCAATAACTGTTCAGTGTTCTCTGTATGTGTTTCCTGTAGTACAACAATGTCAACTGAGTGCTTCTGTAAAATGCTTGATAAATACTCACTCTTGGCTCTACTAATGCCTTCGATGTTAAACTGGCAGATGTTGATCTGTGGGCCGATCTTCCGTGTTTGAAATTCATAGTCCTTAGAAGGACTGTTCGACGAATATAGGTTATCATGACCGAGAGGTCGTTTATGACAGTCCACTGTTGCTCACGTCCGCAGGTATTACCTACCATTACCCTGCACGTGTCCCCCGGGTGGTGCTAAGCGAGCAACTACGATCAAGATGAGACCGAAACAGTGATAGGTCAGCAGGTTCAGACCAAGTGATATGCTACAGCAAGGAACTGAAAATAGATACCTATTCATCAACCTACAGGTTACAGGAAGAAGCTTTAGGTTACACCTAAGATCAAAATCACTTGCACCGGGCGAGTTGGCCGTGCGCGTAGAGGCGCGCGGCTGTGAGCTTGCATCCGGGAGATAGTAGGTTCGAATCCCACTATCGGCAGCCCTGAAAATGGTTTTCCGTGGTTTCCCATTTTCTCACCAGGCAAATGCTGGGGCTGTACCTTAATTAAGGCCACGGCCGCTTCCTTCCAACTCCTAGGCCTTTCCTATCCCATCGTCGCCATAAGACCTATCTGTGTCGGTGCGACGTAAAGCCCTTAGCAAAAAAAAAAAATCACTTGCTGCAATAAAAGCTATAAATGACATTGGACATATAAATCTCATATCACTTGAAACAGCAATGGCACTTTTTCAAACGAAGGTACTGCCCGTTCTAACATGTGGAATATGGGAATTTCTTAACTACAGGCAATTGGAAGAGGTAAAAATCCAGATTTCTCAAAAGAGCCCTCGGAGTATTGAAGAAAACCAAGTCCAGACTGGTATATTTGCTTTCAATAGGAATGTTCCTGATAGAAAATCTGTGGATAACTCTACTACTACTGACTATGAAAAATTACAAGAAGCTGCTCCAAGATCTACAGAATAAGAGGCAAGACATACCAGTGGAATTTTACACAACAAATGTGATGCTAGACTGAAGATGAACACAGCCACTCTGTGTAATACAACAAATCGTGACCAGGCTTGCAGTTCATGGTTTCAAGCATAGGATCTGCTCCCGAAAATGTTCCATGACCCAGATGAAAATTGCATGTGTGAGGTATGTAACAACGTATGTGGAATTTATCACATAACCACGTGCCCAAACCAAATCATGACAGTAGTGCTATATAGCAAATAAAATAATTGAGTGATGTGCTTATGTTGAAATTTTGTAATATGGCTACAGGCTGCAATTATTATTATTATTATTATTATTATTATTATTATTATTATTATTATTATTATTATTATTATTATTATTATTATTATTATTATTATTATTATTATTATTATTATTATTATTATTATTATTATTATTATTATTATTATTATTATTATTATTATTATTATTATTATTATTATTATTATTATTATTATTATTATTATTATTATTATTATTATTATTATTATTATTATTATTATTATTATTATTATTATTATTATTATTATTATTATTATTATTATTATTATTATTATTATTATTATTATTATTATTATTATTATTATTATTATTATTATTATTATTATTATTATTATTATTATTATTATTATTATTATTATTATTATTATTATTATTATTATTATTTAAAGCATAAATATTTATGTGACTTGTCTGTTGTCTTAATATGATGGTTTAATTGTGGTAAATGAAAAAAGATGAATTTGTTGCTTGCTCTACAATTAAGAAAGATCAAAGGCAGTTTATAAGTAGGGGTACATTTACATACCAATAGGGCCCAACGATGGGAGATGGAAGTGGTTATCAAACACCTCCAAGATATAACCACGTGATGGTTCCAGTACACTCACATTGAACCGGATTCCTTGCTGTAAGAAATTTAGAATATGTTGATGATCCAAAAATGTATCTTATTCTAGATAAATATTTCCTATTTGTGTGGAAGGGCCCAGTGGAAGAGATACACATGCCATGGAGCTATAAGTTTACAGGAAAGAGGAATTTGTGCAAGTCTCTACTGTGTAAAAATGAGGCTTGGAATTGAATTAGTGAAACTTGTCTTGTAAAGGAACAATGTTACACCCAATCTGTTAAATATTACAGAAAGAAGAGCAATAGATTTGTGGCATGTGCCCATTATGCAGATAATACTTTGTGAAAAAAAGGACTATTTTTGGAAATACAGTATCATTTTGAGGAAGGTTAGTTCAAATTTTTATTGATGAATTAAGCTTAATATCATCACAAGAACCACTCTAGACATTTTACTAGCTTGTCTTTGATCAACAAAAATAATGTCTTACAAGGTAGGTACACTTTAAATTTGGTTCATATTTTGCACAATCAAACCATTAACATAAATTTAATACCAAATAAACAAGAATAGCAACAACAGTATAATAATAATAATAATAATAATAATAATAATAATAATAATAATAATAATAATAATAATAATAATAATAATAATAATAATAATAATAATAATAATAATAATAATAATAATAATAATAATAATAATAATAATAATAATAATAATAATAATAATAATAATAATAATAATAATAATGATGAACAACAACAACAACAACAACATCAACAACAACAACAACAACAACAATAATGATAAAAAAGGTAGCTTAATTTGAATGAACTCAAATGTCAAATAACAAACTGAAACACCACATAGGCTATACAGGCAAAGCAAAATAAAATTTCCACATCAGCTTATTGCTCACCTCCAATGGGGGTGTACCTGAAAAGAGCTGCACCACCTCGGGATGAGGACACGAGTTTGCATTTTGCATCAGCTTATTAAAAAAATACACAATTTTGTTTTCAAATTCGAAGGAATTAATGTAATACACTTACATGGTATGAAAAAAAAACACACACACACGAAATGCACATAGCAATAAACCAAAAAATGTGGACCATCACAGTATTGAGAAATAATGTTGTTCCGAGGACCAAACAATTTACTGCTATTTACAACTCAACTGTCCATCATAGGCCTACTTAGCTACACTGACTGCTGAGTGTTATAAACAGACTCAAAACTTCAGTATTCAGAGTTTAGATAAGGAGATTGTCTTTGTTATTGCATCTTCACTGACTACTGGGTTCTCAGAATAGGCTAATTATTTCAAAAGCCTTCTTGATTGTTATGAATGGCAGCGAGCCATTGGAACAGGTTGGGAAACCCACATTATTTCAGAAATAACTACCGTACTCATATTGACGAAAGAAGCTCTGCACTACGACGACCTAAGTTTGGAATAACCCTCTGTAATACAAATAATACTGTGTTGTGTGCCGTACCTTTATCAACATGTAAAATCACTCTTCAGTTACTGAATTAAGAAACAGTCATGGGCCCTTCACAAGCCATGGGTCTGCGGGGTCCTTATCGCCGCCACTGGTTATAAATTGACTGAGATGGCTTCAGACTTTACAAATTTCTATGAAATGACTTTTAACTTTTATTACTGCATATATTGTATTTGACTGCAAAAAAGAATAAAAACTCTGGTAGACCTAAGCGCTCACTTAAGCAGATGTGCACACTCGCTTCGTGAAAATGCGGACCAAATTCCACAAAAAAGATATAATCACCTGCAAAAAAAACTGACAAACCACTGTGGCCTAGAGCAGCTGTTCAAAAGACACAAGAACCAGGAAAGAGTCAAAACAGTCCAAGTAAAAAGACAGTAAAGACAGCAAAAAAAAAAAAAAATTCCACCTCTGTTCACTATAATATATAGGCGTACTTAGATAAGGCTGACAAAGCCAAAAGAACTTTAATGAACAGTTGTTTTCAAAAGATACATAGTGTTTAATACTGGATGGCTGTTCTGATTGTGAAAAATCTTCAACTTATTTTACCTGTAAAATATCAGCACTTTTATTCTAAGAATTTTAATGTAATTATGTAGTAAAACAAATTTGCTCTCACACATTAATATCCATTTTACATTAACAACTAGAGTAGTTGTATTGAGAAAATATTAATACAATAAAATATATATTCATTTAATAGAATAATACCTTTCATGCCAATATGACATCAAAAAATCCCATTTTCTACGTGGGTAAAGGACTTGCAAATAGTGTTTTGTATGATGGTACTGTACCTGCAAACAGTATTTTATACATAGGTAAAGTGTCCATAGATAGCATTTTATGTGTTGGTATTTTACCTGTAAATAGCCTTTTATACTGTATACAGGTACAGTACCTGCAAATAAGCTCATCCATTTTTTAAACATATAAATTTAAATGTTTTGAATAGAGCCAAGTACTGGTATATCGTTTTATTGAAATTTTACAGTATTTATTAATAATAATGTTGGTATTGAAGGAGTCTCTGTTCGCTTCTGTGGTGTGGTGGTTAGTGTGATTAGCTGCCACCTCCGTAGGCCCAGTTCTATTCCTGGTTCTGCTACGAAATTTGAAAAGTGATACAAGAGTTGGAACGGGGTCTGCTCAGCCTTGGGAGGTCAAATGAGTAAAGGGGGTTTGATTCCCACCTCAGCCATCCTCAAAGTGGTTTTCCATGGTTTTTCCACTTCTTCTCAAGGCAAGTGCCAGGTTGGTACCTAATTTAAGGCCATGACCACTTCCTTCTCTCTTCCTTGTCTATCCCTTCCAATATTTCCATCCCCCACAAGACCCCTGTTCAGTATAGCAGATGAGGCCAGCAGAGCAATGTACTGCTCCTCCTTCCCAGTTGTATCCCCGACCAAATATCTCACGCTCCAGGACACTGCCCCTGAGGTGGTAAAGATGGGATCCCTTGTGTAGTACGGGGGAACCAACCCTGGATGGTAAATGGATTAAATTTTTAAAAATAAAATGGAGGAGTCTATATACCTGAATGACACAGATCTCATTGGGCTCAGCAGTCATCTTGCCAAATTCTGTGGTGATGTGAAGTGTTCCTTGCTGGGGAACTGAAATGAAGAAGTAGAAGTTCATGATTCTGTTATGTATTCATTTCAAATTATGTACATAAAGTGGAAACAATATAAAATAAGCCCAAAATCACAGAGGAACAATACTGAGAAATTAACACAATATTGAGCATAGAGAACACCAGTTCATATCAAGAACAAATTTGTTCTGGAATTGAAAAACCCCATTTGCATATGTCAGTGTTTTATGACTATTAATTCTGATACATAGACATGTATCTAAAACATATGTTATTCTAGTTTGTCTTCATTCTTCACAAGGAAGTATATGAATATCTTTTTAGAGTTTATGCCCATTAATGGAAATATTTTCTACAAGAACAGTGGATGAAGAAGCGAGAGACAAAATGATCTCTACTCGACTCAGAAGGAGAAGTGGATTATCTTTCTTATAACTGATGACAGTGGGAGTAGAAGATTCAATAATAATGGATTTATTTCATGGGAATGTTTCATATCTAGCAAACTATGACCTAATGCAAATTGAAATTCAGGTGGAAAGTATACATTCTTTCCCTTTCCTGGGCAATATCCTAGCTATTTCTTTTAATGGAATGCTTCACCAGAAAGGTACCTCTTCAATGCCATGTAAATCAAACTTGTTAAATAACCTTCCCACTTTTCCTCCACATTTGGCACAATTGAATCAATGACCTTTATAATCTTCTGTTCCAGTTGATATTAAACACATACAGAGTTTTAAAATGAAATCAAGATTTTATTTCTATTAAAAATTAATTTTTGAAATATTCACTTCAGCACACCACCCTAAACATACAGTATGAGTACGAAAGTCCTTACCGATGAGGAAGTCACCATCAGCATTGTAGAATGCTTTATCCCCCATGGGAGCATTGCACATATACACATGTATAGCGACTCCATTCCGTGTTCTTGGATCCCCTGCACCACACACTGTGTGAAGACCTTGCAGCCAATCCACTTTTTCTCCTGCTTTTGGAAGGTCGAACGGTTTCCATCGTAACTGTCACATAAGAAGCATAGGATTTTTAGATTATCGATTTGATATGAGGAACAGCATGCACTGTGTGTGTATTGACTGGCCAGATGGACAAAATACTACAGTTCAGTGTTTAAATGTTAGGTCATAATGACAAACAAGCAGATCTACAGTGATCTGAGGAAGGTCTTGAATTTCACTGAAAATGTTGTTTTCTTCAGTACTGTCATACATAAAATATATTATGATATAACATCTTACAAAATTTTCTTTAGTCCTAACTCGTCTAATGGATGAGCTCATATTAAAAAGCCAAGTGTGCTTATGTACTCATGGAGAAGAACTACTGAATTGGGAACAAGTCTCATGGATATCAAAACAACAAGAAATCCAATATACTATCAGGAGATCGTAAATCATCTTTGTGTCATTCTGAAATCACTAGAGAAAGAAGACACATGAAACAATATATAAATTGAAAAGCATTAAGAATAATGAATAAAAATGACCAAAAGTCGAGATTGATGAAAAATTGCAGCAAAACTGATGCAATCTATGCTGTATGAGTTCTGATTAAGAAACATCATGAGAAGAAAAAGCCACTGTATCGCACTTTCCTACATCATGCAATCTTTGATTGCTTACCACATGACTTGACTTTTACAACAGGGTGCCTTGCAGTACCTTATCTGTTGGGTATAACTGGTTTGTTCAGTATCAAGAAACTATCATCTGATAACTATTGCATTATAGTAAAAGCTTAATAGGTCTTGGCCCCACCACCACTTCTATTCATTCTTGTGATGGACATTGTTACAGTAGACTGGCACCAACTAATTTCTTGGGCCCTTCTCTAAGATGATGATGTCATTCTAATCTCCAAAAATAACAGTATGAGCTCTGATTTTAAAAAATGAGAAAATGAAACAACGATCTTTATTTTATAACTGTGCATCACATCTGCAGGCCAGTAAATTGTGTCCTACTTAGTATCAAATAACAGTCCTAGGAAGCTATTTCTAGTCAGATTAAGAGACTGAAAAGTTACTTGGTATTAAAGTAGATGCTCATAGTGATGTCCTTCAGCTGTCAAATACGTCTGGTACTTCCTAAACAGGTTTACAGACAGTCAGTAAATCTCAGCCTGTGGAATGTTCGACATATCTTGCTAAATATTCTCCTGTAGTTCTTCTCTTGCCTAAAGGTTATTGGCGAACACTTCTCTTTTCGTCATCTCCCACAGGTAACAATCAGACAGATTTAAAGGAGAGATCCTATTACATCAAGCTTTTCCTCTGTTAATGCAGTTCATCTCCTATTTTTCTTGTTAAAATAGACCTGGTGGTGTGGAAGTTCTTCACTGTATTATGTACCATATTCCTATTTTAGCAGATGGACACCAGAAAATCTGCGAATAAATTGAAACTGGCACTCCTTGATGGTATAACTATAATCTATCAGCTTCATGGTCCTTATTGATAGTTTGAGCACACACGTATGAAGAATGAGAGTTTTCCATCTATTCAATACTTTATTTTACAAAGTGTCTAAAATTTAATTACATTAAAAGACAGTACCGGTTTCGACCTGTTAAATAGGTCATCGTGAGCTCTTGATGAACCTGCTTATTCAATAGCGACTGTACAGAATAAAACATTACTAAGATTAAACATGAATGCTCTTATTCTAATAAAATGCTTAATGTCAGTGTATAAAAAAGGCGACTTCATTTAGCAGTCTCACATATTAATATTTCATCACCATGCTCAGCTGTCGTTTGAGGCTGCAGATAACTCCACTACCATGACTGCACCAGATGACGTCACCATACGACTAGCATCATGCTACATCTCACATCTTTAAAATAAAGACCCTGTGTACGATGCAACACCCACGAGAAATTGGAACAATCAAATTGTTAGTAAGGATCTGCTGCAAGTGATGATGTTTGTTGCTTGTTGTTTTAAGGGGCCTAACATTGAAGATCATTGGCCCAGTGATAATGTTTAACTGTAATATCATCAGTATATGATGGCTGATGATAGGTAACTTAATGAAGAAGTGAGTGCAAGGATTAATGCTGCCAAATGAAGTGTGGATGACAGGCATCACCAATGCATGCCAGATGAAAAGAATGCATCAAATGGAAGTTCTGTCATGCTGTCGTCTATCCCAGGCATAACCAGTTTTAAACAGGTTGTGATTTACTTTCTGCTATCAAACCTAGCAATGATTTACCACATTCCCCATCATCATTCCATCATATAAATATACAAGGAGAGAGAGAGATACACATATATAAAAATAATAAATGACAGCTTTACAACAGAACCTAAAATACTGCAATAGAATCAGTATGCAGTGAATATGCTGTAAATCCATACCGTGTACATTAGTGTGAACTCTGGGTCTGCAAGTCAAACAGCAGGGTTGAAAGACAGGTGAATACTGGGTGAGGGCGAGTTTTAGAGAATTCTGAAGGTGACCATCAGTCACATTGGAACGTTGCTTATTCCTTATCATTTTATGATATGAAAATGCAAATAAATTGAACCAAAGCACGAGTGTAACATTTGACTACATATTCTCAAGTTGGGACATTTTTTTCTCAGCATTAACTTTGAAAATTAATCTTGGTCTGTGCAGGCTTTCAAAAAAAAAAAAAATTCAGAATTAGTATCTCATTTTCAAGAGACAAGTTGCTCATATTGAATGAATTTTACTAACATTAGCAGTAATTTCTTTTAGGTTTAAGTCTGATTTGAATGGAGTTAACATGTAGTTGACAACTGCTAATTAACTTATGATACGTTGTCATATTGTAATGTCCTAACATTTAATATATACAAGGTTTCAAATGGACTAACACTAAATTTTGTCTGAAATACGTGGTGTTTCACTTTTTCTTGTTGGTGAGTTTATTTTAACCATTATGGTTTGATTACCATTGAAGGAAACAATCTTTAATGAACATCCCTTCAGTGAATTGTTTACTCTTTAAACTATTTCATAGCTCACTTTGAAGAGTGAAATAGCGATGTTGTTAGAATGAGAGCTTGGTTAAGTTGCTAATCTCCTAAAGCTTGAGTTAACAAATTTCAACAACATATTTACTATGATGAAGAGAACTATAAAGATGTTCCAAGCTAGCTTTTAATGGTAAGGATATTGAGGTGCTACAAATTAAACAATTTTGTCTTACACCATAACAAAGAGAAACTCAACTTCACATTCGTCGTAAAAATGATGATCTTGTTTCTTGTGCTCATACTCACTGTTTTGAATTTTTTTTATAAGATTGAATAATTAGCTAAAAGTTATGCACTATAGCACACTGAATGCATCTGGCAGAAATAATGTGAACAGAGGCAAGCTAAAGATTATCCAGAGATTAACATTCAGACTTCTTGTTGTTGTACAAGACATTCTCTTACTCACATGTTGCCACATACATATCATGCTACTGGAAAAGATGTTCCAGAGACATGTTGATATATTTTCTCTGTTGGACATGTTGCACCCTATTACACAATATGTTGGCGGACTACAGATAGGGAAGAATGTCGACTAAGCATTATGGAGACAAAGATGGTCAGCCAGCTTCACTTGGTTGGATTGTGTTTTGTAGGCAGACGTAAGACAAAGATTTGACATTGCAGCAATCAAGGACAACAATAGACAAAATCTGACGTGTGAATGAATCCTGCATGCAGAAACTAATCCAAATGCAAAGTAAGTTACATTCTGGATGTCGCAGGGGCTCTTGTGACGGGCTTAGTAACAATGGATTCACGAGCTACAGTGCTACACAATATAAAGAGTGTAAATCTAAATCCCAGCATGTCCCACAACCAAACTAAATGGAGTGGGACCACGTAGCAGATTCTGTCACCAAGTGGTACAGACGTTATTAATGATGATGAGTGATAACAAAGAATCATGTCGGAGCCGACGAGGACAACTGCTCAAAAAGTAGTTGAAAGTGCTCCAGTGAAGTAATTCACTACCATCCAAAACAGTAGTGAAGTAGAAAAAAGGACGCACTGATGGCGGAGAGAAATATCATCCCAGTAAGTTTTATGAATGAAGAATAATGAGAAAAAACAGTGCAGTGATAATCAACGCATCATCTTGTCTGACTGGTGTTCACGGCTGTCATCCACCGCCTACTTTTTGACACAGAATACATCTTTTGTTTTGTTCACATACTGTGCCAAGCGTAGTATTTCGAGCATCATACAGGAATGTATACTAAGTTTGGCTTTATTACTTTTCAACTATAAATGAGAATGATGAAAATATTATTTGAAATATAGTTTCAATAATAGGCGACATCAAGGCGAGTGGCATCCACTATTTTATGTTTAAAGCAAAATTGTAATGTGGTAAAATTAATATAGCTCACGACTCTGTGGTGAAAAAATGTTATAAATCATATCATTACATTTGTATCATTGAACTCTATCATACTAGTTACCATTAGTTACTATAACTTCATGACAGGTAAGTTGAAAATTTGAAAATTGTACTAAATTTGCAAACCATCTAAATATTTTCAATTTAAATGGACCAGAAACTACCATAAACACATTTGGAGGATAGAGGGATATCTATGGAACTGAATAATTCCAAGAAGTCCAGTTCTTTTACCACACCTATGGAACACATGGACTGGAATCGAGTGTTGATGATGAAATGGTCACTGGGGACCTATCGCAGACCATCTCTGACCACCAGCCACTGGCATAGCCCAGCCCTTCCCAAAAGACTTCCTGAAACTAGAGTGAGGATCAGCCGTTGTTTTATGTATAGTATGAACAAATTAAGAATTTACACAAAAATGTTAAATTAATGAAGTGACAAAGAATCTACTAGCAATGCTCAGTAGGGCCTTACATAATTCTCCAAGTCTATACAGCTTGAAGGACCTTGAATGAAAGGAAAGCACTTAGGATTGTGATGCACAGGGATATTCCTTTGTTGAGGCTTCAGTATTTGGAATATAACTGCATGTTGACAAATATCAAGAGATGAGGAGAAGGGTAATTAGCAAAGGATTACTCTCTATGGGACCGGAACATGACCACAGAGATAACGGGGCCAGAAACAGTTGCAAGCTTACATCATCGTGTCAGGTTTTGTATCTTCGTTCCTGGATACAACAATGTTCCAGGGACCCTGCCACAGCGATTGTTGGGTTGTACCATGGTTGAGAGATTTGCTGCATTTAAGTTGCAGTTTGGGAAGACTGTGACAGGATTGTGAGCTGCACGTTAGTTCCTCCCTTTGTGTCATATTAGTGACTTCTTTTAAAGATGGTACCCCTGTCTGTTTTGTCAAATGTCAGGGGACATCAATAGCACCATAAAAAGTGTGGGTAACACTTCTAATTGGCGGGTGTGATAGCTCAGTTCCAATGGTTTTATCTTCTCATCAAGGTGGCCAAGGCTTGAATTGCAGTCGATGCATGCAAAATTTTTGAAACGGAAAGTCACGTTCTATTGATTTGGATTCTACTTAAAACTGTGGATCCCATTGCTAATGTTTATTATAAGATTTAAAATCCCACGAACCCTAAGCTTGCTTACTTTTCTTTAGTACTTTTGTACAATAAATGCATCATTATGGTGGTGTATTTTGAGTTTCCAGTCATTCTTTGGGCGTACTTTGTGCCTTAAATGGTGAGTGGTTACAGTAGCATGCCCAGAAAATAATTTCAGTGGGTGCGAGTGTAAGTCTAGGGCAGTAGCATGGATACGACTTCTCCTTGGGAGAGGGATATGAAAAGAAAGCTGGTCGTACAGAGTGCGGTGATGGATCTTCAATAGATATTGATGGTTATGATTATTATGATGTAATTATATCCAACAATTGAAATCATAGTTTCTGTACTAATTAACATAAACTGGCTGCATTATTGAAATTGATCGTAAAATTAATATTATCGTTCTTTGTTTGTTTGTGAGGAAAGAGAATCTTCATCTTCATTTAATTTGTCTTATTAAAAAAAGAAACCACTTTCGTACTACGCCCTGTGAAGGTGACTACCTTCCAGGTCAGACATTTCGATTACGGGAGACTCAAGGCCAACTCTATTGCACCCACAAACAAGACTGTATCTTTCCCATCCCATGCCTTTTCTTAATTCTGTCTTAAGTAAAGTTCTAAAATAAGGAGACCTAGGACAGTTGGAAAATGTATGTCTTAATAAATGCTCCTCATAAAACATTTGTAAAAATAATAACTGTTTCTGTTTATAACAATAAGTAAAAACGCCTCCTTTTCATGTGACTCAGTTGTTTGAGTCGCTGTCCTTCTGAGTCCGAGTTCACAGATTCAAATCCCGTCTTGGATCGGTGGACCTTAAAAAGGTGTTGTAATGGCAATAGCTCCACTGAGTCCGGGGGTGGGGAGGTAGGGGGGAGGGACCTATCCTGGAAGTTAAACGGACAATGAAATGAAAGAATAATAATAATTTTACATCCTTCCAACTACTAAACGGTTTTACGAGACACCAGATTGTCGCAATTCATTCCTGGAAATGTTTTTTTTTTTAAGATGTCAAGAGACTAGCATTTAAATACTCTTCCATACCATCTCTCTCTGTGGATCAATGGTAGAGTATCGGCTTCCGAATTACAAGATCACTGGTTCAAAGTCGGCAGAGGTAGTCAATTTTTTGAAGGGTGGAAAGACGTCCATTCGACACTTCACGTCATACGATGTCGGCATATAAAAGATTTCTGGTGACACATTTGGTGTTTAGCCAGCAAAATTAATTAAAACTCAACCACAGATTGCCCAACGGAAATCTGGTTCCTCTGCCATCTGGTAGAGTAAAACGGAATGTCAAAATTGAAGCTCAAGCAGCGTAGCTGCTTGCAAATTAAAAGTGTCTGCACACGGTAGCTGAGGCCGTACGAATATTATCTTCTTCTTATTATTATTATTGAAAATCCTCAGCCTGTTTCCAGTCATTAGACCAGGTCAGGGATGGAATGAATGATGCCCTGATCTAGCGGCCGAAACCTGTCACACTCCTCTGGGGCTGATTTATGACTGACAGATGAAATTAAATGGAGAGTGTTGCTGGAATGAAAGATGACAGGGAAAAGTGGACGCCTTCACGATTGCTGTTTTAAGGCGCCAAATATCATGGTCAGCGGCCCATATAGAACTCTTACTATTGCAGGTGAAGAAATTATTACACAAGAATTTGCAGTAGATGGTTGCTGTAGAGCTGTTATTGCGACTATTTAATTTCATCATTGCCTTAAAAAATGCAATCATGTTGTTATTTATATTTTCTTACCTGATTGGGATTAGGTGGCTGTTCATTCCAGTCGTGAGTAACGTGGCCATTTTTCACCTTTTCGAACGGTTGGTGAAGGACGGATGGTCGGATACGATACAACCACGATCTCTGGTTTTCACTTCTAGGAGCTAGGACAAATAAGAAATATACTGTTAGTTTTGGCTACTGGTGGTGGTGTTTTAAGTGGAAGTACAACTGGGCAACAATCCTCTATTAACACTAATCAAAGAGAAAAAATGGAAGGAATCCGAAGCTTCGAAAAATGAAGGTATCGGCCAAAGAAAGACGAGGGCCATGAAGGGCGTGAAAATGTAAGACTCCTTATATCGGGGTCGGAAAAGAATAAGAGTTGACCAAGGAAGATCGGAGAGGATGGATGAAGGTGAGGAGTCTGGCACAAGTAAGTGGAAGCAATGCGAGGACTGAGCTAAGGGACCCGTGGTTGCCAACCCAGGCTCCCAAGTAGGGAGCCCACGGGGCCCCTTCTAGTCGCCTCTTACGATAGGCAGGGGATACCGTGGGTGTTATTCTACAACTCCCATCCACAGGGGGGTCTACCCAAGGCAGAGAGGCTGACTAGATATTCGGAGAAATTAAAATGAATATGGTTATAAATGAAGGCTAAGGGAACATCCCTGATAGAAAAGACAGCCACCCAACAGGCTGTGAAGGGGCAGACCCCCTGTTGGTTGTGCGCAGGGGTGACTTCTCTACCAAGGAAAAAATAAGTAATCACAAAAATGTCGAGCACATGTAGAAACCGGACAGTCCCAATGGCGACGACCAAGCAATGGACACGGACTAATGTAAGAATGGCTACGTGGAAATGTACTGAGTTTAAATAGAGCAGGAGCTTTCAGGAAGGTAAAAGATCAACTGAGGAAGTAACAGATAGGAATAGCAGCTTTGCAGGAGATTAGGTGGAAGGAAACATGCACTACACAATGTTTTGTAGTAGTAGTGGGACAGCTAATTTTGGAACAGGCATCCTTGTACACAGAACATACAAGGCGGCGATATTGAACTTTGAACCAATTAATGGCAGGATATGCACATTGAGAGTTAAAATGAAATTCTTCAATATGACATTGATTTGTGCTCATGCTCCAACAGAAGAGACGACTGATGAGGTTAAAGATTCCTTTTATGAATAGCTAGAATGCACATATGATACAATTGCTGAAAATGATGTCAAAGTGATTCTAGGAGATATGAACGCCAAGGTTGGAAGGGAAACCGTGTATCGGCCAAATGTGAGAAAGTATAGTTTACACAAAAAGTGCAATGACAACGGAACAAGGCTGGTTGATTTTGTGGTAAGCAAAAATCTCACCATAAGCAGCACTATTTTTCCACATAAGGACATTACATAAAGGAACCTGGATGTCACCGGATGGAACCACAGTCAATCAGATAGATCATGTGCTTATTCAAAAAAGGCATGGCACAGATATAAGGGATGTTAGGGTGATGAGAAGGGCAGATGCTCATTCAGGCCACTACATGGTGTTGGTTAAGTTCAGACAGAGGATATCAACAACCATTTATAACCAAGTAGAAAGGGATAGAAAGTATAATGTAACTAGAATCAGCACCAATGAAAAAAGAAAGAGAGATTTCAAAGAGGAATGAAAGAAGCAATAAGAGTGATAACGGTTGGGGAGGAGGAAAGCCCTGAGATACATTGGGAAAAAATGGAAAAAGCAATACGGCAAACAATGGACTCAAAGCTGGTTCAGGAAAACAGAGATAAGTGAAAGGAGTGGCATGATGAGGAATATGAGAAGGTAATAGAAGAATGAAATAGTGCAAGGAAGAAGATGCTTCAAAAGGATACACGGGCTGCCAGAGAGAACTTTGAAGAAAAGAGAAGGGAAGTAAAAACTATGTGTAGAAGGAAAAAAGAGAGAATTTGAGCAAAACATACTGAAAGACATTGAAAAATGTAGAAACTAAAGGACATAAGAAGAATGTTTAGAGGTATAAAGGAGATAAAACAGGGATGGCAGCCCTGTACAACAATATGCAGGGACAAAGAAGGAAAGATGATCGGTGATGAAATGAGAATTATTGGAAGATAGCAAGAATATTTCAAAGAATTGCTGCAATCGGATGAAACCCATGAGTGGGAAGATGAGGAACAGGGGGAAAAACAGGACAGCTAAGAAGAAGAAGAAGAAGAACCAACATTGGAAGAGGTAACTGAAGCTGCAAAGGAGATGAGAAATAATAGAGCTGTGGGAGAAGATAAGATACCAGGTGAAATATTCAAGTATGGTGGTATAGAGTTATTAAAGGAAATGCATAGATTGATAAAGAATATCTGGAGATGCGAGGTAATACCAACAAACTGGAACACAGCCATTATTGTACCAATATATAAAAAGGGTGATTGGACAAAGTGTAATAATCATAGGGGAATAGCATTGCTTAATGCAGCATACAAAGTATTTGCTAGGATATTGAACAAGAGACTACGACCATATGCAGAAGCCTTTATAGGAGAATACCAGTGTGGGTTTAGGGAGGAAAGAGCAACAACGGACCAGATGTTCACCCTCAGAATAATAATGGAGAAGTGTTACGAGTACAACGTAACGGTTCACCAACTTTATGTAGACTGCAAGGCAGCGTATGACAGTGTTAATAGAAGGGGGCTTGTTAAGGTGGTAGAGGATTTGGGAATACCACCAAAGTTAGGAGACTCATGAAAATGACTCTAAGCAACACCAGTTGCAAAATAAAAGCAAATGGCAGATATACCAATAATTTTCCAATCAATCAAGGACTAAAACAAGGAGATTCTGTATCACCGACACTTTTTAATCTGGTACTGGATGGGATCATGCGCAAACTGCCAGGCAAATTAGATGGCATTATATTCAACAGAACGTTCCAGAGTATGGCATTTGCAGACGATATAGCCATGCTTGGGAGGAATAGAAAGTACCTGCTAGAGAACTACACAGTTCTGGAAAGAGAAGCGGCTACACTGGGCTTGGTCATAAGTAAGGAGAAAACAAAATATATGATCAACACCAGAAATAAAACCAGGTGGAGAGGGACAGAGCAGTTTGAAGGGTTAGAAAGAGTAATCAGTTCAAGTATTTGGGAGGAACAGTCACAGAAGATAATGTAGTACCAGTAGAGATTAAGGCAAGAATAGTGACAGGCAACAGATGCTATTATAGTTTCCATGACTTGTTGCGATTGTCAAACATCTCAAGGCAGCTGAAGTTGACAGTGTATAGAACGATTATAAAACATGTAGTTATGTATGGATCGGAAACATGGACAATTACGCAGCAAATCAGAAATACTTTGGATGCATGGGAACGAAAAGTGTTGAGGAAGATATATGGTGCAGTACCGGTATACGAGAAGGGTGGCTGGAGAATTAGGACCAACAAAGAGCTGTATGAACTGTATAAGAATCCATCAATAACTGCAAATATAAAGATCCCAGTGCTTAGAGTGCTATGCATTATGTTCTCAGATGTTCAGATAAATAAAACATACTATAATTTGTTTACAATAAACTTTTTTTGTTATTAGTGCTATTAGCTATTGTCCTCACATGATGTATGTGGACGAACACTTATCCGAGCAGCTGTATAAACCAGCTGCGTGTTGTCTGTGGTAGAATACCAATTTGGAGATCACTTTCAGCATTGTCATGCTTCGTAGGTTTCCGGATAATTGTGATCAGATAAAGTTTATGGAAGGAGGAAGTCGATATGTGAATGGACGAACTAAGGTGGAAGTAATTTTCTGAATCGATGAAACATGCTCGTTTACGTTTAGCATGTTCATAACATGTAGGTTTATCTGTGATTGCTAAGAGCCTACGCATGTCCACATATTTTTTCGGCTGGGTGGCACTCTTTCTTGCTGCGGCTCAGTCGGCCCAAGAATAATCACATGGGCAGACGCCTCGTTGGCTGTCGCCTTCCCTCACCATGCTGTCTAACTCCTGTCTAGTTAAAAATGTGGACACTCATTATACTCCGGCTCAACTTCGCCAATGGCTGTGTGATAACAATACTCCCACTTCTGTGGTCTTGCGCCTTCAAGATGCCTCTTCGGGACAACCTTCACCGGACATCGTGGTGTTCTTCAGTTCCTCCGCCTGTGCGCTAGCGCTCTCCGCTCCGGCTATTTATACCTCCTCTATTCTGATCATACCGTTCTTCCTACTCCGGCCCATATTCTTGAGCAACTCGCCTCCGATCCTGATTTCTTAACTAAGTTTCCCTCCCTAGCGCAGCCTCCCACAACCACCGTTTGTTCTCCCGTGTCCACCACTCCTCCCGTCACTACTGTCGCCACTACCACCATAACTTCCGTTTCTCCTTCCCCTTCTTGTGTTCCGTCTACTTCTCCCTCTACCGTCACGTACAGTCACTCCTCCCCTATCATGTCCACCGCCCCGACCTCCTGCACTCCGTCCATTCCTACATTTCACTCGTCACCTGCAACTCACCTGGATGATACTCTCGCAGCTTCGTCTGTCTCTCAAGGCCCTGCCGCCCATTCTACATTGACTTCTCCGCCATCTGTCCCACCGAGCTGTGTCGTCCGTGGGATTGCACCCGACGTTTTGGACCAGGATATTCTTCAAGAACTGCAACAGGAGGGACTCCCTGTCCGCCGGGTATTTCGCATCCTCAACACCGATGGCCCGACGTTTATGGTACGCCTTCGCCTCGCCTCCCCTGCTGATTGTAGGATGTTAAAAGGTTTGTTTTTTTCACCTATTCAATACATATAAATTTTATAAATTAGGAATTTATTGTAGATTCCACTTGAGACATGTTTCGCCCTTCATTGAGGGCATCATCAGTCAAAATATCACCTCAAGGTAAAAAATCAGGTAACTGGTTAGTAGTAGACATGTACAAATTAATACATATTATTAACAACATATAAAAATTAAGTATGGGAAAAAAATTTTTGCACAAAAGTGATGGTTGAACATGTAGGTTTAGATGAAAAGTCAGCACCAATGTCTAAAAATAACAAAGTAGAGTTCTGCAGTGGTGCTCTGGAGAAACATTTGACGCAATCATATGAAAATAAAAAGTTTAAAAAATATTTACAATAAAACAATTAAGGGAGAAAAGGTGTAGTGTTTGGCATCAATGTTAGTAACCAAAAATTGATGTCAAAGGTTGGTAACTATACAGTATTTACATAGTTCAATTGAACAGTTGAGATAAAGTTTTTAAAAAAATATTTACATTTAACATTTAGCGTAAATGTTTGTAATAAAAACTAATGTTAATGATTGGTAACTATATAGTAATTACATTATCTAATTGAAAGTTGAGAATTTACAATTATATACATATTTACACAAGAGCAGCTGGTGCGCAAGGATAAAAACTTTTAGTACCAAGTGCGTCCTGATGTTTTAGAGGTTGGAAGAAAGAATTAGCATTGACATTTCAGAAATATGTAGAGCAGATTATTTTAGTTAAAAATCACCGGGGGTAGGGGAAACTTTTTATAGCCAAATGAGGTTTATAGGCATCAAGCTGAAAGTTTTCCAGTTGAAGCGCCGAGATCGGGACGGAGACTGGTCAGTGTGGCTGGAGATTCATGGGTAATCCGTGCGTTTGAACAACAACAATGGTGACAGTTAAAGTGGGTAATTGCTAATTAGGAAAAATGTTGTGGGTTGAAACTTCTGCTTATTCTTTTAGTTGACTTCTGTAGCATCGATTGTGATGTGGAGACATCGGTGTGAAATGCCGGTGAGACAAAATGATATTGTTCCGTGGAATAAAATAAGGCGGACTACGGGATGAACACGGAACAATATCATTTTGTCTCACCGGCATTTCACACCGATGTCTCCACATCACAATCGATGCTACAGAAGTCAACTAAAAGAATAAGCAGAAGTTTCAACCCACAACATTTTTCCTAATTAGCAATTACCCACTTTAACTGTCACCATTGTTGTTGTTCAAACGCACGGATTACCCATGAATCTCCAGCCACACTGACCAGTCTCCGTCCCGATCTCGGCGCTTCAACTGGAAAACTTTCAGCTTGATGCCTATAAACCTCATTTGGCTATAAAAAGTTTCCCCTACCCCCGGTGATTTTTAACTAAAATAATCTGCTCTACATATTTCTGAAATGTCAATGCTAATTCTTTCTTCCAACCTCTAAAACATCAGGACGCACTTGGTACTAAAAGTTTTTATCCTTGCGCACCAGCTGCTCTTGTGTAAATATGTATATAATTGTAAATTCTCAACTTTCAATTAGATAATGTAATTACTATATAGTTACCAATCATTAACATTAGTTTTTATTACAAACATTTACGCTAAATGTTAAATGTAAATATTTTTTTAAAAACTTTATCTCAACTGTTCAATTGAACTATGTAAATACTGTATAGTTACCAACCTTTGACATCAATTTTTGGTTACTAACATTGATGCCAAACACTACACCTTTTCTCCCTTAATTGTTTTATTGTAAATATTTTTTAAACTTTTTATTTTCATATGATTGCGTCAAATGTTTCTCCAGAGCACCACTGCAGAACTCTACTTTGTTATTTTTAGACATTGGTGCTGACTTTTCATCTAAACCTACATGTTCAACCATCACTTTTGTGCAAAAATTTTTTTCCCATACTTAATTTTTATATGTTGTTAATAATATGTATTAATTTGTACATGTCTACTACCGGTACTAACCAGTTACCTGATTTTTTACCTTGAGGTGATATTTTGACTGATGATGCCCTCAATGAAGGGCGAAACATGTCTCAAGTGGAATCTACAATAAATTCCTAATTTATAAAATTTATATGTATTGAATAGGTGAAAAAAACAAACCTTTTAACATCCTACATTCAGTATCTTCAATACGGACAACAATGATTTTTATCACTTGCAATCCCCTGCTGATGTCGACCGCCTTCTCACCACCGGCGTCCGTTTTCGGGGACGTCTCCATCGGGTGGAGCGTTCTCGCTCCCCCCCGCGGCTTGCTGGATTTACTCGTTCCACGTCTCCTCCTTCTCCCTCTCCAACCATCCCCCCGCCGCCACCCATTCCCCCGCCACCACCCATCCCTCCCCCAATTCCCCAGTCTCCATTCAGCCTTCCGCCACTCTCCATCTTAGAACTTCTTCGTCTCCTGGCCACTTCCGTTACGAATCTCACGACTAATCTGTACTACCTCCTTCTTCAATACTCCCCCTGTCCTTCTCCTTATGCCTCCTTTTCGAACCCCCTCACTATTCCTCCACAATACTTGTGAATATTTGTCTCTTTTCTGTAACACTTTCATGTTCTGTGTTCTTTTCTGCTATTGCGCGCCCGAGATATACCAACTCCTCCCTCAATAAATATGTACCCAGTTGGGGTCCACCCCGGTGTGTGTGGTGTGGGTCTGCCCTGTGGGCCCCTTTGCGGTTCACGGCCCCCTGCGCCACAGCTATAACCCGGTCCTTTACGTATGTACGGTACATACTCTCTTCTTATGTCTTCCAGTTACATTTTCTTCTTTCTCATGGCCGAAGAGCTGCTTTGTTCAGCTGATGGCCCGCCTCCCCTTCGGGAGGAATGAAATGACGTCATGGACGACGACGGACGCTAAGAGCTTGCATTAGCTCTCGTTTGACTTCACTAAACTGGCTATTAACTATTTCCCAAACTGTACCGCAGAGGGCAGCGCCCCTGCTTTGTAAACGGATGGTCCTTCCTTCCGCGAGTCTTTTATCTCCTTGACATGATGTCTTTGTTGTTGTTATGACCTAAAGGAAAGAAAGATGGAGTCGCCTCTACTCGGAGTAGCATTTTTGAATTATCGATGGGTTTTTATCAGGTTTAAACTCTGCCTGTATTCATATTCTGATTTCTAATTGATCAGCTTCAACCTCAGGTAATGTGAGCTGTGTTTTCGCTTTTATTTTATGTTTACCTTGTGGCCGTTTCTAGTGCCTCGTAATCGCGACTGACTGATATACGTCTTTGCCCCGCGATATGAATGGGTGTGTGTTTGCGGGCATTATTGTGGTGGTGGTGACGAGGTAACTGGGTCTCTGCGAGAACTGTCATCATGTGCACGACATTATACTTCTTTATTGCCACCAAATGTTAGTAGGCTCTGGGTGTCGACACGGAGATACGTCGTACCCAGTGCCTGTGTTGGTGGGCTTGTACGTGGGCCGTGGGTCCATATCGTCCTGCTTATATATATATATTTTTGCAGTGTGCACGTTTCTACGTCGTGTGCGGGAACTTACTTATGGCCAGGTGAGTCATACTACATGTGTTTACGATCTGTTTTGAAAAGAGGTTATTGACCCTATTGTTGCCCGATGTCGACAATGCCTGAATGTTTGTGTGTATGTGTGAGAGCGAGCGAGGGGCTAAAAGGATGTCGTATCGGTTAGTTAATTTATGTTTCCTTTTCATTTATTCCTCGTACACTTGGTTTTCACTTCGAGTGCTGTATTTATTATTTTTATCTTGGTCTATTTTATGACCGTTTTGCTCGTTCTTATGGCCGCCATTTTGTTTCATTTCAATTCGGGTGATGCGCACACCCGCTTTATTTTCTTTGCCTTTTGTGTGCTCTTTGGTACAGAGATGCTGCACCCCTGGCCATCTCGATACCTTCATTGCCTTCATGTAACTATTGTTCGCTCTACTCCGAGAGGCTGCGTTATCTTTTATCCTTGTGTTGGTCATTGTTGATGCTGTAATAATGATGGAGGCTTGAGTAACGTTTAGTAAATAAAATGTGAACTGCTTCGCGGAAAGAAATGACCAAAATAAGTCTGTGAGGATCCTTCCTGTTGTAGGTGTTTAAAGATGTGAAAATATCAATTAAGCCGTGAGGTATTGTTTATCCATATGTTTATGGTATGTTGTGCTCAAAAGGTTACGATGCTAGCTTCTACTAACCTGAAGGACAAAAGCACGTATGTAATAATGTTTCAATTATTATTATTATTTTTTTTTTTGGGTGGCTTCCTTTTTGCATTTACGTTTTATCTTAATAAACCCTCATTTAATTTCATTTGATTTTTATTGCTGGTAGTTAGTTGTTTTTCCTTGTCATGAATTATTATTATTATTAATCAACGTCTTCAGTTCGAGGCTGTTATCTGCCTCTCCTGATCGGATTCCACGTCCTCGAATCTCCCGTCGGTTATACATGTGTTTTTTCGTATTGGGTCCGGTGCAAATGGTAGCAGATGCGTGCTCGATCAGGACGTCTCCTCTGTAATAGACTCGGACGAGATGGAACTGGAGATGGTGATTTATGCTTATCTTTTTATGTGAAGCCTCAATTTCTCTTAATTTATCTTGTGAAGCCACTATTATTCTGACCTTAATTTTGAGTCATATATTCTATTTATCTGCATTGTTGTGCCAAGCGGCGTGTATGCGTTGTGTTTATTTGAGTTGAATAGCATTGTGTTGATAATGGAGAGTCAGAAAACCATTGAGATGAGTAAACATACCGATGTTTTGAATACGGAAATGCCCGACGCTGTGAGAGATAAAACGGAGGATACTGATGAGCTTAATGCTTCAGTTGCGTCCGATAATGATAGTGCTAGGTGCCCTGACCGTGGCAATGTTATTGAGTGTCATAATCGTGCCCTTGACCTGAACCGTGAGGAGCCCGTTTCTCCTATTTCCAGACCTGCTTGTTATCCGAACGCTAATGCGAATATTAATCCTGTATTTGATGTAGTCCGTAAATGGAAATTACATTTTTCGGGGGAAGGCAATAGTTCTTGCGTGATTGTATTTTTAGAGCGGGTGGAAGACATCGCAGAGTGCAGCTCGCTACCCCTCGATCTGTTCGTACCCGTCATCCCCGGAATGTTAGAAGGGCCGGCGTTGAGATGGTTTAGATTGACGAAAGGCAATATTCGGTCGTGGGATGATTTCGCCGTCCGCATTAAGCAGCGATTTGGTTTATCAGACATGGATTATTGTTTGAAACAGGAAATTTTTAGAAGGACTCAGGGAATTGGAGAAGGTATCGACGATTACGCCACAGGCATTCTAACCCTATTCAATCGTTTAAGCGTTAAGGCACTGGAATATGAGGTCTTTGACCAATTTTATCGAAATCTAGCCCCTGACTACAAATTATATATAAAGAGGTCCCAAGTTGACTGTGTTGAAGACATTATAAATTTAGGCCGTGAGTTCGAATCGACAGTAACTCAGAACAAGCTGTATCGTCCACCTCCTACTCCTTCCAATTGTTCTTTTCCCGATGTTGCCTGTCGTGTACCCATCAAGTCGGTTTCCTTTGGTGCCACCCCCTCTTCATCTCGGCCTTGTGGCAGTCCAGATCGAAAGTCCGACCTTGCATCCCCACCTCGGCGCTATGTCAACGCCATTCAACCCTCTAATCCAACTACCGTAAGAAACGCCTCTGCTAGAAAATGCTGGAATTGTGGTAAACAGGGACATATTTCAAAGTACTGCCGGTCTAAGAGTCCTCTCAAATGTTTTAATTGTGGTCTTACTGGTGTTACTCGGCGCGTGTGTCCGCGATGCAATCCTGAGCAGGGAAACTGAAGGCGCGCTGGCGTAATGGCCCGCCGTTGGCGCCTTATATATGTGTGAATAAACGAATCTGGGGTCTCCCCTCGTCTACACCCTGGGCCAAGATTTTGATAGGATCGCGAATAGTTTATGCCTTGTTGGATACTGGGTCGAGTGTTTCGTTCATCAGCCAATCCCTTGTATCTTCCCTCAAATTGACGTATCTGCCAGCCTGTGAGAACCTGGGAAAGTTCATGTCCGCTGATGGGCGTCAGGTGTGTGCCGTGGGTCGTGTCGAGTGTCATATCAAAATTCATGGTTTGTCATGGGACTGGACGTTCAATATTGTTCCCGACTTGTCTGTCCCGGTCATTTTAGGTTCCGGTTTCATGTTGGCAACTGGTTTGTCCATTGATTTCATCAGTCGTACCTTTGCCTTTCGGTTCAAATCTGATGTGAGTTACCCCTTTGAAACCCCCTTTCAGCGTGGCACCGCATGCGCCATCGTGGAATCTCCACTGCCCAACGCCTCATGTGAATTGACTGAAAATCAAACCTTGATGTTGAACGGTCTGTTAAAAGAATTTTCCGATGTGCTGACTGCCGATCTGGGTTGTGCCAAGAATTTTTCCTATTCAATCGAACTCAAAAACGACACCTCTGTTAGGTCCCCTCCGTTTAGCTGTTCACCCCCTAAATTGTGCGCCATGCGCGAAATGGTAAACGAGTTGTTAGAAAGGAAGGTCATCAGTCCCTCAAAATCGCCCTATAGTAGCCCCGCTTTCCTTGTCCCCAAAAAGGACTGTCGATTTAGGTTCGTGATCGACTATCGAAAAGTCAATAAGAACATCGTCTTTGACAGTTTCCTGTTGCCTACCATCGAAAGCGCATTTCAACATTTTCATGGCGCAAGGTTCTTCACTGTTTTTGATTTCAATTCGGCGTACTACCAAATCCCCTTAGACCCCAAAAGTCGTCCTTGCACCGCCTTCGCCACTCCTTTTGGGCTTTTCGAATTCAATAAAGTGCCGATGGGTATCTCAATTGGTGGCCAAGCGCTTAGTCGGGTGATGGACTCGATCTTCGGAGACCTAAAATTTTCTTATGTATTCAATTTTTTGGATGATCTTCTCATATATTCCTCGAGCTTCGACGAACACCCAGCTCACCTGCGCGAGGTACTCACCCGTTTGCGCAAGCACGGTTTTACCATCAATCCCAGAAAGGTGTCTCTTTGCTCTAAGCGCCTGAATTTCCTTGGCCATGTCATCTCCGAGTCCGGCGTTGCCGTGAACCCTGACAGAGTCAAATGTATTAGAGAATTTCCTCGCCCAAAGAATGTACGTGGCGTTAGAAGATTCTTGGGTATGGTTGGCTTCTACAGTCGTTTCATTAAGGATTTCTCCCAAATTTCTGCCCCCTTAAACCTTCTCAAAAAGAAAAATAGTCTCTTCGTCTGGGACGAACCCCAAGCCAATGCCTTCAATCAGTTGAAAGATGCCCTCTGTCAAGCCCCTGTTCTTCACAGTCCAAATTTCTCCCGTGATTTCGTTCTACAGTGCGACTCTAGTGAACTTGCAGTTTCCGCCGTATTAAATCAATCCGATGAGGATGGGAAGCTGGTCCCCATTGCATTCTTCAGCAAGTTGTTGCACGGAGCTGAATTGCGGTACTCTATCTATGAAAAAAGAATGCCTAGCCGTAGTCTTGGGAGTTGAAAAATTCCGGTCTTATTTGGAACACCGACATTTCTTCGTCCATACGGACAACCAAGCGCTATCATGGATGATCGCTAATGTCAAACGACTCGGTAGAACGGCTAGATGGATACTCCGTTTGTCAGCTTATAAATTCACCATTGTTCACGTTCGAAGAAAAGAAAATGTGGTGGCCGACTGTCTGTCGCGCATGTTCGACGGAGTGCCGGAGAGTGAGGTCGAACCCGAAGACGATTGTTATCCATCCGAGTTTGTTGAAAGCGTCAACATTTTGCAAAGTTATCCCTGGTCTTTCACAGACATCTCCGAACATCAAAAAAATGATATTGAATGTCATGAGCTGATGAAGGGTGTCGCCGATGGGTCTCTTCGAGACAAATCATTTGGTGTCAAACGAGGTCTGTTAGTCCACCGCAGCCGTAAAAATGGCAAAGACAAGGTTTTCGTTCCTCTGGCATTACGATCCATGATGTTACACTACTACCATGAATCTTACCTAGGTGCTCATCTGGGTCAATTCAAAACCCTGAATCGTATCTCTCGGGATTTCTTTTGGCCCAACCTGAAAAAGAATGTACTGGAGTATGTGAAAAGTTGCGACATATGTCAAAGGTGCAAATCTGCGCAATCCTGTCAAACTGGTCTTCATTCCGCTGACATTGCATCCTACCCCGAAGAAAAGTTGTTTGTAGATTTTTTTGGTCCTCTTATGAAGTCCAAAAATGGCAACATCGGAATTCTGTCGGTAGTTGACGCCTTCTCGAAATTCGTCTGGTTGTTTCCGGTTAGAAAAATTAACTCCAGCAGCGCCATTCGCCTTCTATCTCACCATATTTTCGGGGTTTATGGCCCCCCGAAAATGTTAGTAACTGACAATGCGTCTACCTTCAGTGGCAATAAATTTCGCCATCTGTGTTTCGGATGGGGAGTGAAGCAGGTTTTTTTGAGCCCCCACTATCCCAAACCCTCACACGTCGAAAGATTTCATCGCAATCTCAAGGCCTGTCTGAGTGCTTACCATAGCGCTGATCAGCGGACCTGGGATGAAAATCTTGATTTTTTTGTTCTAGCCTTCAACAGTGCAGTCCACAAGTCCCATCGCCGCAGCCCGACAGAATTATTCATTGGTAGAAATCTGGCTGACCCATTGGAGTTGAAATGGAATATTGAATACCTGAGCAAACCGTCAAGGAACGTAGAGATTGAACAGAAATGGAAAGAAGCAGTCGCCCACTTGATCCGTGCACGAGACCGGGTGGCTGAACGGTTCAACCGGGGCAGAAGAGAGGTCGCCCTGCAAATTGGAGACTTGGTGGTGGTGAAAACGTTTCCTGTCAGTTCTGCAGCTAACCAGGTCACCGCCAAACTGTGTCATAAATGGTCGGGCCCCAAAAAGATAAGTCAGATTCTTGGGACCTGTCACCGTTGAACTACAGGACCTGAAAAGTAACAAATTTAGTAAGGCTCTCGTGTCTTTGTTGAAAGTTTATCATCCACGGAGCCAATAATACTTCATTAATTTGCCATATTATGTTTAATACTTGTACTTGTTCTTTGCTTGTAGCAAAATTGGCAATCTTCTAAAATTCCTTTTCTTTCAGGGATAATATTGATGAAAAAGAGAGACCGGAGCGGGAAAAATAATAATCGGATGTCGTGAATTGGAGATGAGACGAAATGAATGCAGATTCCGTGGAGAGGAGAGGACTCCCAATCTCACTTTCGCTCAGCTATTCCGACCATCGCTGGTGGAGACATTAAATAAATTGCGTAAAAAGAAGGGATAAAAAAAAGGGGAAGAGAGACTGATTAATTCAGCCTGTTATTGTTAATCAAGAAAGTACTGAACCTAAAAATCACATGAACAGAATTTCATGATACCTTGTTGTGTACATAGCTCGTAACTGTATCTGTCTTGTGTGTTTTAGTTGTAGTTAGGATGTAAGATTCTTTAGGTTTAGATGTGTGCACACTCTAGTTATTAGGTTTGAGTCTCATTTTAAAATGTGTCTCTTGGCTGATCACCAAAGGAAGACACATTTTAAAACGGGGCTGTGGGATGATGAAACATGCTCGTTTAGCATGTTCATAACATGTAGGTTTATCTGTGATTGCTAAGAGCTTGCATTAGCTCTCGTTTGACTTCACTAAACTGGCTATTAACTATTTCCCAAACTGTACCGCAGAGGGCAGCGCCCCTGCTTTGTAAACGGATGGTCCTTCCTTCCGCTAGTCTTTTATCTCCTTGACATGATGTCTTTGTTGTTGTTATGGCCTAAAGGAAAGAAAGATGGAGTCGCCTCTACTCGGAGTAGCATTTTTGAATTATCGATGGGTTTTTATCAGGTTTAAACTCTGCCTGTATTCATATTCTGATTTCTAATTGATCAGCTTCAACCTCAGGTAATGTGAGCTGTGTTTTCGCTTTTATTTTATGTTTACCTTGTGGCCGTTTCTAGTGCCTCGTAATCGCGACTGACTGATATACGTCTTTGCCCCGCGATATGAATGGGTGTGTGTTTGCGGGCATTATTGTGGTGGTGGTGACGAGGTAACTGGGTCTCTGCGAGAATTGTCATCATGTGCACGACATTATACTTCTTTATTGCCACCAAATGTTAGTAGGCTCTGGGTGTCGACACGGAGATACGTCGTACCCAGTGCCTGTGTTGGTGGGCTTGTACGTGGGCCGTGGGTCCATATCGTCCTGCTTATATATATATATTTTTGCAGTGTGCACGTTTCTACGTCGTGTGCGGGAACTTACTTATGGCCAGGTGAGTCATACTACATGTGTTTACGATCTGTTTTGAAAAGAGGTTATTGACCCTATTGTTGCCCGATGTCGACAATGCCTGAATGTTTGTGTGTATGTGTGAGAGCGAGCGAGGGGCTAAAAGGATGTCGTATCGGTTAGTTAATTTATGTTTCCTTTTCATTTATTCCTCGTATACTTGGTTTTCACTTCGAGTACTGTATTTATTATTTTTATCTTGGTCTATTTTATGACCGTTTTGCTCGTTCTTATGGCCGCCATTTTGTTTCATTTCAATTCGGGTGATGCGCACACCCGCTTTATTTTCTTTGCCTTTTGTGTGCTCTTTGGTACAGAGATGCTGCACCCCTGGCCATCTCGATACCTTCATTGCCTTCATGTAACTATTGTTCGCTCTACTCCGAGAGGCTGCGTTATCTTTTATCCTTGTGTTGGTCATTGTTGATGCTGTAATAATGATGGAGGCTTGAGTAACGTTTAGTAAATAAAATGTGAACTGCTTCGCGGAAAGAAATGACCAAAATAAGTCTGTGAGAATCCTTCCTGTTGTAGGTGTTTAAAGATGTGAAAATATCAATTAAGCCGTGAGGTATTGTTTATCCATATGTTTATGGTATGTTGTGCTCAAAAGGTTACGATGCTAGCTTCTACTAACCTGAAGGACAAAAGCACGTATGTAATAATGTTTCAATTATTATTATTATTTTTTTTGGGTGGCTTCCTTTTTGCATTTACGTTTTATCTTAATAAACCCTCATTTAATTTCATTTGATTTTTATTGCTGGTAGTTAGTTGTTTTTCCTTGTCATGAATTATTATTATTATTAATCAACGTCTTCAGTTCGAGGCTGTTATCTGCCTCTCCTGATCGGAGTCCACGTCCTCGAATCTCCCGTCGGTTATATATATGTTTTTTCGTATTGGGTCCGGTGCATCTACATCGTACTATAGTCTACTGTGTCAGAGAACACGGTCTCTGTATAATGTGCTTGACCACTGGCTGTCCATAATATCTATAAAGGATTTACTTTGATTAAATAAATAGGCATGTACAGTGAAATCCCTTAAGTTTTTTTTTTTTTTGGATTGCTAGTTGCTTTACGTCGCACCGACACGGATAGGTCTTATGGCGACGATGGGACAGGGAAGAGCTAGGAGTTGGAAGGAAGCGGCCGTGGTCTTATTAAGGTACAGCCGCAGCATTTGCCTAGTGTGAAATTGGGAAACCACGGAAAATCCCTTAAGTTGGACACCTGCGGTTCCTTAAATGTGTGTCCAATGTAGTGGGGTGTCCAATCTAGAGGGTGGGTTTACTGACTTTCAGAAAGTCCACTGACAGTGCTTTTTTTTTTTTTTTTGCTATTTGCTATTTGCTTTACGTTGCACAGACACAGATAGGTCTTATGGCGATGATGGAACAGGAAAGGCCTAGGAATGGGAAGGAAGCGGCCATGGCCTTAATTAAGGCACAGCCGCAGCATTAGCCTGGTGTGAAAATGGGAAACCACGGAAAACCATCTTCAGGGCTGCCAACAGTGGGATTCGAACCCACAATCTTCCGGATGTGAGCTCACGGCTGCGCGCCCCTAACCGCACGCCTAACTTGCCCGTTCACTGACAGTGCAGGAAAGGAAACACTGTGAGCTAGTGTGCACTTGAATTTATATACAGTATAAAACTGAATTTCATACCTACTGAAAGTTTAAAAAAAAGCACTACAGTATTGTCTTATGTTTTATTTTGCATATTGTACTGTTCAGTACTCACCCTTCACTGCTTAGTGAAAAACATCACAAGACTGGGTTTTTTTTTTGACTTTTGTATGTGCACATTCTGATTCAATTTTCCTACATAATCCAAATAGAGTTTCAATCATTTCTGATTGGTTATGCACCAATACATAACATTCCAACTCATTAATACACTACACAGCATTTTGATGAGTAAGTGGTTCCTTGGGGACAAACTATTTCTTCTTCTTCTGAAGACAATCATTCTTCTGAAGAAATCACTTTTTGTAATAATCCATCAATTGTTCCAGGAATACCATCGTGGACTTCCAACACATTATCGAAATCACTAAAAACACTAAAATCACTGCCAAGGACTTTAGGGAGACATTTCAATTCCCCATTTAACACATTTCACAATTGTTTCATTAAATATGCCCATCCAAGCACCACGAATCCAGCAAATTGCGTCGAGAACCGTCACACTCCGTGTAAATTCGATTGCAATGTTACACTTCTTAGCCAAATTACAGGAAGACTCTCTGTCTTAAAAATATTGTTTTCAAATTCTTTTGGACAGGCACCATTTTAGGGGCCGATGGCATAGATGTTAGGCTCCTTTAAACAACAAGCATATATCATCTTCATCATCGTCATCATAGGCGTCATTTCCACTGGCAATGCTAAACTTTCTTGCACTAAACCATTATAAAACACAAAACAAAATAGTTTTGAACCAGTCCAAACTGTCATTTAATAGCTGTCCAATGTTCAGTGTTGAGGGGTGTCCAATGTATACAGGATTTTTAGCATGTGAACGTATAGGGAATTAAACGGCGTATTCAATATATGTCCAATCGAAAGGGGTGTCCAAAGTGAGCGGTTTCACTGTAATTAGGTAGGTATCCTGCATTAAAATGCGAGTTATCTGAGGGAGGACTCAATAATATGATTCCTGAATATACAACAACAACAATAATAATAATTATTATTATTATAATTGTACTGGGGGTACGCCTTCTCCGTCCATTTGAACTGCCCACCACCTACGAGTAGAAGGCCATCTGTGCTGTGAACCCTGAACTACGTATCTGAAGACACTTGGACCTTTAATCTTTAGGTGTCACTAGTATGTTCCCCCTCTGGCGGAAGGATGGACAATTCATGTTTAAGGGAATTTGCTATTGTCTAAGTTGGTAAATCGTAAGTATTTGTAAATTGTTTTTGTATGTGCTGAGATTGTCAGCACTACTACGGTTTCCTTCTTCCTTAGGTTATGAACCAATCAGAAATTTTTGTATATATTTTTATAGTCAATTAAAATAGGGGGTATGTACTGGCATTCTGCCTACTTCAAGAGAGTTCAGCAAACTTCCCCCTGAGTTGCTATAAAAGCTGGGCGCTTTAAGGCCGTATCGCCATCTTCATCGTTCCGGTCTTAAGTGTGTGTACGGCATAGTAGGGGGCAGGGGCAGCCTTGCCGTCGTTGGAAGGCCCAACAGCTCAAGGTAATGGCAGACGTCTTTTAATATGTAACAGCTCCAGGCAGATTACTTGAGGGGAAGGTTTCAAACTTCCTTCTTAATGTAAAATTCTAAAGTTTAATATCACCTTTTAAATGTAATTTTTCAGCCAAGTGTGAAGACTTTGTTCAATCCCTGCTGGGAAATATTTAACCTTGAGAATAAATAGTGTTCACTCTCTATTAAAACCAGGAGAGCAACATCTTATCCCCACCATTTACTGAGTCCTGTAATTCGTCTGCTTTCCACAAAACTTTCATTTTTTTTTACTTCGTTCACGTAATTTGCCCAATTGCCTTATGTTTTCATGGCATAAAAATTTTAGTTCAGCATTTGGAACAAAACCATGTTCATTACCTGCGTGGACTAAGGCAAATCACGGTCCTCGGCTTTTCGGTGGCCTAAGTCCCGAACTCACCCCTTCAAAAGCAGCCTGCCGTGCACTTTTCACAGTCGTATCTTTCCATTCTTTTGTCACTGTCTGCCCAATATTTACCCACGATTCATCTGTGTAAATTATAGCTTTATTTTGTGCCCTCAAACGTTTTATCTCCCTGAGATATCTGTGCCTCCAATTAATAATTTCATCGGTTTCAGTGAAAGCTGCTTTATTACCCCGTCTTAAATAACGGAAGCCTATATCATGTAAGAAGCGATACAACGTAGTTTTGGAAAATCGTGGCAAAGAATCTTCTCCATTTACGCGACTCAAAATCACGTTCAATGTCGGTGGTGTGTTAGCAAATAAAAGAGAGTGAACCACCCGACGCATCCACTTCTAACAATTTCATCATATTTAATTTTTCTGTCGTCCTTTCCTCTTTCTTTTTCTGAGAGTTCGCAAAGGACCATGCGTGTGTTCCTTCCTTATAGCATAGATTGTTCTTTCGGAACAACCTGTTGCTTTAGCTGTTTCACTGATTGCGCTGCTCATATTCATAGTCTTTAAAAAATAATCCAGGACACTCATTATAATATTGCGTTCTTTTCCCCTGAGTTTACCTACGGAACGTTTCTTTTTAATTTGACGATCCATTATACATCCTTCTGCACTTTTTCTTCGAACTAAGAACTATGCATACGAGCACGAACTGACAACTACACAGACTACACAAACACAATCCACTTGTCCTCAAGAACTATACATTTATCACTGATCTTGTCCGGTTTCATGGCTAAATGGTTAGCATGCTGGCCTTTGGTCCAGAGGGCCCCGGGTTCGATTCCCGGAGATTTTAACCTTCATTGGTTAATTCCCATGGCTCGAGGGCTGGGTGTGTGTGTGCCGTCTTCAGCATTAGAATTCATCACAGGTAGGGGGCCATTCTTATAGACGCGCAGGTCGCCTATGCGGCGTCAACACTGGAAAGACCTGCACTCGGCCTCTTCGGAGGCCACACGCCATTAAATATTATATATATCACTGATCTTTATTTAATCAATCTTATAATACTGATTAAATGAACACCACTGCACACGGCTGCCAGTATGGTGGCGTGCCAGATGCGACCGTGCCGCATGCGACCCGTGCCACTAGCGACCGCATAATCTGTAACCGTGCCAGATGCGACCGGCGTTGACAGGATGCGACCGGCGTTGACAAGCAAATTGTCATTTGATAAGTTGTGTCATCACCCAAGATAAGGTACGCTAAACGAAGTGCAATGTAATTTCAAAAAGTCTTATAAGCAGCTACTGCCCCTACTTTAGATAACACTTCTGGGGGAAACTCGTTTTACAACACGAAATATGGTGATGCGTTTACGTCTTTTCCCACCGGGCGAGTTGGCCATGCGGTTAGATGCGCGCGGCTGTGAGCTTGCATCCGGGAGATAGTGGGTTCGAATCCCACTGTCGGCAGCCCTGAAGATGGTTTTCCGTGGTTTCCCATTTTCACACCAGGCAAATGCTGGGGCTGTACCTTAATTAAGGCCACGGCCGCTTCCCTCCAACTCCTAGGCCTTTTTTTATCCCATCGTCGCCATAAGACCTATCTGTGTCGGTGAGACGTAAAACCATTAGCAAATAAATAGTATTTTCCTAAAATATCTCCATATATGGAGCTGCGCCTCCATGTCTGGGAGAAGGTACCAAGCAGGTTAGGTCAGTGCGTTGCCGGACGACTAGTTACAGCTACTTCGGTAGGCTGCTGGGTTCGAATACCCCGTCGGCCATCCTCGAAAATTATTTCTCGTGGTTTCCCATTTTTCATCTCCAGGAAAATGGGCGTGGTATTTCATTTCGTAAATCCCACAAATATTGGCCGGGAATCAAACCCGGACTGCCTTGATTAGAAGCGAGCAGTGATGCCACTGGGCTCGTTTCTATTACTCCCCGCTCTATCCGGTTCTTACTGCGGGTCAGGGTGTGTAGCAGATTTGGCATTTTTTTACGGCTGGATGCTTTTCTTGACGCCAACCATTAGAGGAGAAATTCTACGTGTTAATGTGGTGGTGGTGGTGGTGGTGGTGGTGGTGGTGGTGATTATTGTTTTAAGAGGAAGTGCAACTAGGTGACCATCCTTTATTTAACACTAATCAGGGAGAAAAATGGAAGGAATCCGACACTGCGAAAAAGGAAGATATCAGCGAAAGAAAGACAAGAGCCACGAAGGGCGTGGAAACGAACGACTCTCTAGGCCTAAAAAGTTCTAATCCCGTCGGGGTTGGAATAGAACAAGATTTGACCAAGGAAAGTCGGATAGGATAGATGAAAATGAGGAGCCTGGCACAAGTAAGTGGAAGCAGTGCTAGGACTCAACTCAGTGCCCCGTGGTCACTAACCCACGCTCCCAAGTTGAGAGCCCCTTACGAAACGCAGGGAATACCGTGGGTGTAATTCCACCGCCCCCCTCCACAGGGGAATGTGGAGTTAGATAACTTTCTTCTTTAGCATGATTTTCCTCTCGTTCATCGATTTTCTGGTACTACTGGTACGTAACATACTGATTTATCATAGTACTCCACGCATTTGATTCCTTCTCTGTGGCACTGATTGGAATGAGCAGTGTGCACACTTAAAGGAATAATGGCAGAGGATTATTCACGGCTGTTTGCGGCCTGGTCATTCCAGTTCGGGAACTTTGGACTGTTAGATCGGCAGCATAGTACTGTTAAAAATCAGAAAATGTGCGGTTTTCTATTTTATCGAGTATTTCATAATTATGATAGCATTGCTTGTAACTGCGACATTTCTGTTGACTTCATTGTAATGACCTATGATAATTTCAGTTGGCAAAACCACAAAGACAGTCTTTCTGATGATGTAAAAAGACAGGTAGAGAGTGAGTGCCTGCCATTATCATCAAACTGCCCAACTCCACTGACTGGCAGTGGGCAAGTGGGCCTACCATCATAATGAAAACTTACCAAGTTGATTGTGACTGACAGTAGGCAAGAGGACCTGCCATTATAATTTCCTAACCAAGTCTTCACATGCGAAAATACGTATGGTGACTTGCCCGTCGCTTTTCTGAGTAACTTTAAGAGCTATTCAGTTTAATATAATCTTATTCACAACGTGTAGAGTATTTAACCTAGAATTCTGAATACAATGTAGAATTCCGTAGCAAAGCACGGGTACATTAGCTAGTCATATCTAAATTTGTATCAGAATCTAATTATGCTGTACCAGGGACTCCGACATTAAGTTTGAATCCCTTTCAAAAAACAATCGATAATGTTTGGTAACAAAACACACGAGTAGCGTTGCGAAAATATTGCAAATCTTGGGCTAGGAAGACTTAGAAGTAAGAAGACGAGCTGCTCGACTAAGCGGGATGTTCCGAGCTGTCAGTGGTGAGATGGCGTAGAATGACATTAGTAGACGAATAAGTTTGAGTGGTGTTTTTAAAAGTAGGAGAGATCACAATATGAAGATAAAGTTAGAACTCAAGACGACATATTGCGGCAAATATTCGTTTATAGGACGAGGAGTTAGGGATTGGAATAATTTACCAAGGGAGATGTTCAATAAATTTCCTACCGGGCGAGTTGGCCGTGCGATTAGGAGCGCGCAGCTGTGAGCTGGCATCCGGGAGAAAGTGGGTTCGAATCCCACTGTCGGCAGCACTGAAGATGGTTTTCCGTGGTTTCCCATTTTCACATCAGGCAAATGTGAAAGTCGATGTGTACTTTAATTAAGGACAAGGCCGCTTCCTTCCCACTCTTAGTCCTTTCCTATCCCATCGTCGCCTATAATGTATATAATTTCGTGTGGCTATTTCTAGCCGAGTGCAGCCCTTGTAAGGCAGACCCTCCGATGAGGGTGGGCGGCATCTGCCATATGTAGGGAACTGCGTGTTATTGTGGTGGAGCATAGTGTAATGTGTGGTGTGTGAGTTGCAGGGATGTTGGGGACAGCACAAACACCCAGCCCCCGGGCCATTGGAATTAACCAATGAAGGTTAAAATCCCCGACCCGGGACCCTCTGAACAGAAGGCCAGTACGCTGACCATTCAGCCAACGAGTCGGACATCGTCGCCTTTAAGACCTGTCTGTGTCGGTGCGACGTTATACCACTAGCAAAAAAAAAAAAAAAAAAAAAAAAAAAAAAAAAAAAAAAAAAAAAAAAAATCCTAATTCTCTGAAATTATTTACGACTTAGGCCTACTTACTTATCGTGCCCTATTAGTGCCGGGAGTGTCCGAGGACGTGTTCGGCTTGCCTGGTGCAGGTCTTTCTACCTGACGCACATGGGAGGCCTGCGCGTCTGGATGTGAGATTATGATAATGAGGTAGGGAAAGGTGAAACCCGGTGTCGGCACGTACCCTACTCCTCTCAAATAATACCAAGGGGTCTGTTCAATGCTTTACGTCCCTATCCGACGGCCGAATCACCATCAACAGCATCATAATCCCTCACTTCATTTGAACACTGCGAAGAGGTTTAGATTTGAATCCGGGCTTTTGGTACGCAATCTAGTGATTACAAATTCTATACACCAACTTTCCTACCCTGCCGGCCTACATTCTCATGGTGAAATTTTTTTTTCATCCGGGCTAAGTGGCTCGACGGCTCAGACGGTTGAGATGCTGGTCTTCCGACTCCAACTTGGCATGTTCGATTATGGCTCAGTCTGGTGGTATTTGAAGGCGCTCAAATACGTCAGCTTTGTGTCGGTGGATTTACTGGCACGTAAAATGAGTCCTACGGGACTAAACTCCGGCACCTCGGCGTCTCCTTAAACCATAAAAGTAATTACTGGGACGTAAAGCCAGCAACATTATCATATTTTTCTTTCGACCAACGGCACTCGAACCTGCTAACAACGGTGTCAGACCTTTATTTTAGAAAAGACCAAGTTAGCTACTAATAAGCAATCTGCCACTTGGTGACAGCCCTTAATGCAGATCAATTGTAAGTGATTGATGGGTCGCATGCGGCACGGTGCATATCCGCTCGGTCGCTATTGGCACGATAAAGGCCGGGTCGCATCCGGCACGGTCGCATCTGGCACGTAACCGCCAGTATATTTAAAAGTTCAGCCAGCCGAGTCACTCGTGAAATGTAAACAAACGAGACGTTCTCCCTGTCATAAATTAAGAGATAACGAGATAGGGACTTGAGGTCTGATTTAAAAATAACTTCGATATTCGAAGAGCGTTTGCTTTGCTTTAAGCACGCCATGATCCTTCTGCACATTTTCTTTGAAATTAGATCCCCACGCACGAGCACGAACTCACGAACCACACAAACGAAATACACTTTCCCTCAAGAATTGTACATATGTCACTGATATGTATTTAATCACTATTATACATACTACTGACGAAATGCGCACTGCACTGCATGCGACTGTCTGGAAATGTTAAAAGCGCATGTTTGGGAGATCACTACCGGTACATCAGCCAGCCAGCCGAGTCACGCGCGAAACCAAAATTCAAGGAGATATTCTTTCTGTCACAAATTAATAACTAAGCAAGATAGGAACTTCGGGATTGTTTTAAAAATAACTTCCATATCTGAAGACCATTTGCCTCGCTTTGGCCTCCCATGCAAATTCAATAGGAAAGACGCTGGCCAGCGACTGACTTTTTCGTGCCTACACATACAATTCCCTGAACATGACTGAAAATAAACGCATATACTGCATTTTGTTATCATTTAAATTTAAAAATAAAGTTATCTACATCGAGCTAAAATGTTTCTTTACCAGCAGTGAAAAATTTAGGAAAATAATGAATATAAAATAGGAGTTATGGCATGATAAGTTCTTTGCAATGAAGATTTTGCATTTGGCGAAACTTTCCATTATATTACCATTTTCACACTAAATTATTTTTTTACATTTTTTTTTGTCAACGGCATCAAATGTCCCTTTGAAATTATGTACATAACACGATATTCACCCATTTTAACCGATAACATTCTGATTCACGGATATTTGGCAAACCCGCTGCATTAGAGTAGGACAGCGCTATCCGCAAAACATGGGAGAAGGAAAGAGACGGAATTATCCCATTACTGCTGTACTGCAATTTAAGGTTGGAACGCTCTATAGACGAATTCGAGTAGAGCAGATCAAGAATTTTGGTCCTGTTATGAGGCGATGGCTACTGGAATTAATGAATATCTGTGTCCAATAATGCAAGATGCCCAAAATCTGGCGGAAGGCTAGAGTCATTGCTATCCCTAAACCAGGCAAAGATCGGTTGGATCCCGAAAGCTATAGGCCTATTTCCTTGCTCTGTCACCTGTATAAGGTCCTGGAGAGGCTCATTCTTCAGAGACTGATAGGTAAGGTGGAGTCATCTCTTATAGCCTACCACAGCAAGATGGATTCTGAGAAGGAAAAAGTTGCACATGACAGCTATTAAACTTGACACAGCACATTGAGGATGGCTTCGAGAATCGGCTCATTACAGGCGCTGTTTTCATTGATCTTTCTGCAGGTTATGACACAGTCAACCATCGGCTTCTTCTAACAAAATTGTATGACATCACCAAAGACTTCCATCTAATGTGCAACATTAAAAATATTCTCCAAAATCGAAGATTCTTTGTGGAATTTCAGGGAAAAAGAAGCAGATGGAGAACACAGAAGAATGGGTTACCGCAAGGCAGTGTGCTCGCACCACTGTTATTCAACATCCATACTAACGATCAGCCTCTACCTGAAGGTACCCAGAGTTTTGTCTATGCTGATGACTGTGCAGTCAATGCTCAACCCAACTGTTTTGAAAAGGTAGAACAGACTTTATCCAAAGCTGTGGAAGAATTTATCAACTACTACAGTGAAAATCACTTGAGGCCAAATCCTGCTAAACTCAGAGCTGTGTATTTCATCTCAATAACAAGAAAACAGCTGCTAGTTGTTTTACGTTGCACCGACACAGATACGTCTTATGGCGACGATGGGACAGGAAAGGGGTAGGAGTGGGAAGGAAGCGGCCGTGGCCTTAATTAAGGTACAGCCTGGTGTGAAAGTGGAAAACCACGGAAAACCATTTTCAGGGCTGCCGACAGTGGGGTTTGAACCTACTATCTCCCGAATACTGGATACTGGCCGCACTTAAGCGACTGCAGCTATCGAACTCGGTAAAAAAAAAAACAGCTAAAACCCTACAAATCACCTGGGAAGGAATCCCTATTCAACACTGTTCGACTCCAAAATATCTGGGAGTGACTCTGGACCGTACGCTTACGTATAAGAAACACTGCCTAAATGTGAAACAAAAAGTGTCTGCCAGAAACAACATAGTGCAGAAACTGAGAGGCACCACCTGGGGAGCTCACCCTTGCACAATGAGAACAAGTGCGCTAGCACTGTGCTACTCCACTGCTGAATAAGCTTGCTCCATGTGGCATAAGTCCAGCCATGCCAAAAACATGGATGTGGCACTAAATGACACTTGCCGTATTATCACAGGTTGTTTAAGACCTACTCCCATAGATAAACTCCACTGTCTCGCTGGTATAGCACCACCTGAAATCCGACGTGAGATTGCTGCTAGGTACGAGAAAAGCAAGGCTATGACTATGGAAGCCCACCATTTGTATGCCTGTCAACCAGCACATCCTAAGTTGAAATCAAGAAAGAGCTTCTTGACAACCACTGAAGCTCTTAAAGAAACACCACAGCAAGCAAGAATCTCAATGTGATGGGAAAAATGTCAACATTTGAGAGAATGGATGGTTCCAAAGGAAGAACTTCCTCCTGAACATTCTGAAAAGTCGACAACATGGAAGGCTCTCAATCGATTACGCTCCAGTACCACGAGATGCAAGACCAACCTACAGAAATGGGGCCTTCCTGTGGAGACTGTTTACTGGAAGTGTGGTATTAAGCAGACTAACGACCATCTTCTACTGTGTCCTTCTTCTCCACTCACTTGTACCATAGAAGACTTAATGAGGGTAACTCCAAATGCGCTTGTCGTGGTCAATTTTTTGGTCAACCAGTGTATAAAATTTCTTCTGTTTAATTTGTCTTGTTTACTTTGTACTTCTGACATGATAAATAAATAAATACCCTCTATTAAGTCTGGCTCCATGGCTAAATGGTTAGTGTGCCGGCCTTTGGTCACAGGGGTCCCGGGTTCGATTCCCGGCTGGGTTGGGAATTTTAACCTTAATTGGTTAATTTTGCTGGCACGGGGCTGGGTGTATGTGTCGTCTTCATCATCATTTCGTCCTCATCACGACGCGCAGGTCACCTACGGGTGTCAAATCGAAAGACCTGCATCTGGCGAGCCGAACTTGTCCTTGGACACTCCCGGCACTAAAAGCCATATGTCATCGCCATAAGACCTATCTGTGTCGGTGCGACGTAAAGCCCCTAGCAAAAAAAAAAAAAAAAAAAAAAAAAAAAAAAGAAAAGAAAGCCATATACCAACACACATACACCCTCTATTAATTCCCATTCAATCTGGTATGTGGGTGACTATGATTTTCTAAAACTCTACATTTTTCTAAACTATTTTGGTACTTAATATGTCGCCATCTAGTCACCCCTCTGTAGTATAGGCTTAGCCTCTGTAACTTCGGGCCAAAACCCCGTGTAGGATTTCAAGTGTATTTCAAAAGGAGTGCAAGTGTCTCGACTACTAGCATTTTGTTTATGCCGATCGTCCTAAACCGTTTCTTTTGTACTTCTAGGCCATTTAGAATGGCACTCATTGCCCCTGTTAAATTCTCATTATTTAAAGGTGTGTGTGTAATAGACTGTCGAGCAGAAATGAAAGTAAACACAGTTTTTGAAGTTCACCTAGTGTAAATTGGTGCCTCGAAGAGACTGGATTGGATTAATGTTTGAAGCTCAAAGTACTGTGCGATGTAAGTGAGTGGAGTAAATATGCTCTTTGAAATAATGCACCTTTTAGGGCTACCATGCTCATTCATTTGTAAACTATTGTATTGAAAAACTTCTCCATTGTACCTGATTTTTGACTTTAAGTCATCCTTGTTATCAGAGCTGACGAGCTCATCATTATTCCATACTGTTGATATTTGTTGTTGTTCATTCAGATTATCTATCAAATTTTAAACTCAAAGAAAAAAGGAAAGGGAGAAAATGTCAAAATTTAGTGCTTTAATTTCTGCTCTGATCTTTTCTCTGTCCACCCATTCATCTCGGCACCTTCTTACACCTCTGTAAACCACGGAAATCCCCGCAATAATAATAATAATAATAATAATAATAATAATAATAATAATAACTCAAAGTCCTACTCTTGAAGAAATACAAGCGATTTATTTGATAATAGGGATGAATTTTTCGTGCTGAACAACTGGACTTCCTTAATGTCGTACTAGTAGAAAATGGCTGATGTACCCATGCTTCGCTACCGAATTCCACATTGTATACAGAATTCTAGGTTAAGTAGTGTACACGTTGTGAGTAAGATTATATTAAATTGCATAGCTCTTAAAACGTTACCTCAGAAACGTGACGGTAAAGTCACGATACGTCTTTTCTTATGCGAAGACTGGGTTAGGAAATTTCCATTGCCTACTATCAGTCACAATCAATTTGGGGAATTTTCATTACGATTGCAGGCCCACTTGCCTACCGCCAGTCAGTCGAGTTGGGCAATTTTCATTATAGTGGCGGACACTCACTCTCCACCTTACCTTTTACATCCCAAATGAAATCAACATAGGTCAACATAGGTTATTACAGTGGTCAGGAGGAATGTCACGATTAAAAGTAATGCAATCATATGAAATAGTCGATCAAATAAAAACACGCACATTTTCACACTTTTAACGAACAGTCCAAAGTTCCAGAGCTGGAATGACCAGGACGCAGACAGCCATGAACACTCCTCTGCCATTATTCCTTTAAGTGTGCACACTGCTCATTCCAATCAGCGCTTCAGAGTAGGGATCCAATAGCTGGATGATGAACCAGTGTGTTACGGACCAGTAGTATCAGAAAATTTATGAACCAGAGGATTGGCATGCTAAAGAAGAAAGTTATGTAACTCCCCAGCTACTTCCCGCCAATATTCAGGGAGGCTGTTATACTCCATACGCAGCAGTAATCCCATCTATCAGAGATGAGTGGCGTCAGAAAAGACAAAGCATAAAACAAATAACAATGGCCAATGTAATGTTATTGTTGATCAGTTTTATGATCTTTCGATAGTGTAGGCCTTCACATTTAGTTTTCTTCCGACTTTGAGATATTGGGGCATCTAATGTACAGGGAGTCTTCCTTTCCTCCCTCTTGTCTTATTCTTCAAGCGATCGTTCTTTTACGATCTCCCTTCGTCAATATTTTCTGACCCTGACAGCATTATGTATGGAAGCCTAGGGATCATTTTCATGCCCTTTGCGGCCCTTGTCTTTCTTATGCCGATACTTTCATTTTTCGAAGTGTCGGACCCCTTCCATTTTTCTCTCTCTGATTAGTATTATATAGTGGATGGTTGGCTAGTTGTCCTGTTAAAACAATAATCACCACCACCACCACTCTTATTATAGTAGTTGCGGTAAAACTGAATAAACCGGGCGAGTTGGCCGTGCGCGTAGAGGCGCGCGGCTGTGAGCTTGCATCCGGGAGATAGTAGGTTCGAACCCCACTATCGGCAGCCCTGAAGATGGTTTTCCGTGGTTTCCCATTTTCACACCAGGCAAATGCTGGGGCTGTACCTTAATTAAGGTCACGGCCGCTTCCTTCCAACTCCTAGGCCTTTCCTATCCCATCGTCGCCGTAAGACCTATCTGTGTCGGTGCGGCGTAAAGCCCCTAGCAAAAAAACAAAAACTGAATAAGACATAACTGATTGCAAAATGTATTCTCTACAACTTTGTTATGTAGTACTTTTCGATAGGACAAATAACAAGTATTAAAATTTAAATTTCAGGTGCCTTATCCAGCATGAATAAAATTGTTTATAGCCTAGACTGTAGTTCCTTATTCCCCGACTTTACATACCGAGTTTCATTAAATTCTGTTCACCCATCTTCTCGTGGTTCGGCGTTCGTTGATATCGACTTAGCAACAAAATCGAAGTTCATGAATATCTCTGTTAACATAACCGGTACGGTACAAGACATAAATGATCGAAAATTGAATTTTGTGTAACTTTAGTTATATAGTATTTATCGATAGGAACACTAATAACATACATATTTGAGAATTAAATTTTAGGCCTTTCCCTAAACTACCATTTGACTTGGCAGGAATGAAATTATTTATAGCCTAGATTGTAGTGGCTCATTCCCCGAGTTTACATACCTATTTTGATTAAAGTCTCTTCAGCCATTTTCTCGTGACAGACAGACAGACAGACAGACAGACAGACAGACAGACAGACAGACAGACAGACAGACAGACAGACAGACAGACAGACAGACAGACAGACAGACAGACAGACAGACAGACAGACAGACAGACAGACAGACATGGCGAAAAATTAAAAAGTGCATATTCTTGTTATTGTGGGCACGATCGACACAGAAATGCCATTTTTTAAAAAAATTTTGAGCAATGCACAGACAAAACTCTTATTTTATATATACAGTATATGTCCAACTAACAACTAATGTGACAATACAAGAGTTGCTATTAAATACTAAATTAAATTAATTGCTTATAGGAGGGACACGTTATGGTTTAAATACAGACATGAATAATGGACTGTAAATCTAAAATACACATATTTACGCATGCAAGCATAAACAATAAAATACAATATGCCAAAACACACCTAGGTGTGCCTTGTCCTTAATTCCTGTATCAGATCCACTCTTCTTTCTTTAACTGTAGATCAGAGCCTGCGCATTTTTACCTCTCAGTTGCCATTGTACTTCTCAGGAATATCTTTATTCTATATAACGTCATTGGTATAATGTTGTATTATTTTCAACAATGGCACATTAAGAAATACAAGTCAAAGAATTGTGTAGCTTTTTCTTTCTTTTTCTTTTTCCAAGAGAACTAACTACCTGCTAACCTTCTCGTCACTATTTGCTTGTGACCGAGGCTTTTTCAAAACAGCACGTCCCTTCCCCAAGGAATATAGCCAGCGGCAACGTTTGGAGACCATGCACTTTAAACGGCTGCTCGACGGTCACATGGTGGTTGTGACCCGGAGCTGATATACATGATTATACGCTCTATCCTGAAGCCAGATTTAGCAGTTTATAAGCAATAGTCACCTTCATATGAGCTTAAAACCTGTATCTTTCCTGTGTATAATGTACTGAGAAGTAAAAATTAAAAGATTCATGATTATTGGGAGGGCACGTGACACTGTGACTTTGTGCGCCAGCCGCCACTGCTTAGATAGGCTACCTGTGAAAGCTGTTCCCGAGAGTTGCTCTGCGTACAGTCCGTAGGGACACTTCTGAGGATTGTTCTGACCCTGAGGTAATGCTCCTGGACAGCGAGGATCCTCGGACTGGAACTCATTGCCGAAACCACTTAGGTACTGAAATAAATAAATAAATAAATAAATAAATAAATAAATAAATAAATAAATAAATAAATAAATAAATAAATACATAAATAAATAAATAAATAAATAAATAAATAAATAAATAGTCAAGTAGTTAAAACAAGTTTATACAAATTTTGATAGTGCCTATTTTGCCTGCCTAAAAAATAATAAATGCGTAAATTTCCTCAGCTTACTCAAGATTTCATTTCCAAATGGCCTACATTAATTTATCTTATGTTAATTGGTAGCACTGATATATAAGGCATAATCAACCAATATAGTTGTAGAAAGTTTGCGAAAATTTCCGCCTGTAATAATAATAATAATAATAATAATAATAATAATACACTAGCGGAAATGGAAAGTGTTGCACCTAGAAGAACCACTCCGATATTTATCAAACTTTGTGGGGATGTTAACCACATAACAGGTATTATATGATTAAACTTTCAGTCCATTCGGAACTGTCCATCACCATCATCATCAGTATGAGTTATGACCCCCACGGGCATGAATACACTTTTGTATTCAGCGTGGCATGGAAGCGAACAGCCCCCGAATGTCATCTTGAGGGATTTCTTGTTATTCCTAAAACACATGCTGTGTCAGTTCATGAAGATTGCTGGCTGGAAACTGGTATGGCCGTATATCTTCCCATCACATCCCAGGCATGCTCTATGGGTGACGGTCAGGGAACCGGACAGGTTAGTCAAGGATCCGTACATTCCCAAAGGCGTTTCTGGTGTGATCTGCGGTGTGGGCTCTTGCATTATCCTGCTGGAAATATGCCATTTGGTACCCTCGTCATGAAGTGCATGACAACAGCGTTTACGATTCTTGTAACATACTGGCGAGCATGTAGTCCCCCTTCAACACGTACCAAATCCGTCCTGTTGTCATATCCAATTGCTCCCCACACCATGATTTCGCAAGTTGGAGAGGTATGCGCCTCGATAATTTTTTTCCTGTGACCTTTCACCAGGTCGCCTACGGATATGTTCACGTCGGTCTGACCTCCACAAACAGAAGCGATACTCATCGCTGAACACCGAAGAATGTCACTCGATGTCCCAGTTGACTCTGGCTGTACAGCATGCAAGTCTCCGTTGTCTGTGGTTTGGTGTCAGCGGTAAACAACGCATGGCAATTCAAGATCTCAACCCAGCTTCCAGTAATCTGTTCCCGAAGGTTCGTTGTGACACTCTGCTTGTAACCTCTGCTCGGACTTAAGCTGTTGTCTGTCATCCGTCTGTTCGTCAGACCCAACCGACGAAAGCTACGATCTTCGCGTGGTGTAGTCCTTCTGGAAGGACCCGTGCCTGCTATTCGTGCCACACTGTTGTCCTGAGTCCATCTCGTCACTACTTGTTCTGCAGTCATTGCACTACAGCCAACTGTCTGAGCAATCTTTCGGTATGATGTTACCACATCCCTCATGCCAATGATTCGACCTTTCACAAAGTTCGAAAGATGGTGATAAGCTGCCTGTGCACGTCCTCTAGGCATGCTGTGTTACGATCTCTACTTGAAAAGAGATAGTAACGTTAGACACACCCAACACACACCAGCCGCCATCTTTTGGAACGGCGTTAACCTGTATTAACAATTAGACCGTATGAGGATGAAATTTTAATCATCATATCTCACAGGCATGGAAATACTGGGGTATAAGTTAGGTGGCTTTCGGTCAAGGTGTTCATGGTGTAACATTTTCCATTTCCGCTAGTGTAATAATAATAATAATAATAATAATAATAATAATAATAATAATAATAATAATAATAATAATAATAATAATAATAATGTATTTATTTTATGACCCAACAAGTAGCAAAGTTAAGGCTCTCAGTCACCTCCTACACATTATGTCTAGTCCTAATAAAATACGGGGAGGGCAAATCTCTCAAAAGCATGAGGGTATCGGCTTAAGAATGGGAAGGACCTTGACAATCAACGGATCGAAAACTTAATAACTTCTAGATCAGATGGTGTTGGTATGATTATTGTTTTAAAGGACTAGGTAACCATTTTCACCCAATAATCAGAGGTGTAAAAAGAAAAGGCCCGATGCTTCGAACGATGAAGGTATCAGTGAAAGGTTGACGAAGAGCATGAAAATAAAAGGTTCTATTCGCCTCTCAACCTACTATTATCGGGGTCGGAAGAAAACAAGACTCGGCTTAGGGAAGTCGGATATTAGAGATGAAAGGGAAGAGCCAAGCACAACTACACGGAAAGTGTATCATCCTCAGCTGGGGGTCTGATATCGCCTTACCTACATCTATTGTTTTAAGGGGCTAACAGGGTTATCAGGGAGAGAGGAGAGACATTCGTGTCCCTCCGTTAATGATGGTGATAATTATTTCAATGGGGATGGATGAGATAACCCTCCCCTTTTTACGCTAGTTATGGAGGAAGCGGGAAGAGATCCAATTTCTCGAAGAGTGAAGGTATCGGCAAGGGAAAGGCAAAAGACACGAAAATGAACAGGAGTTGACCAACAGATAGGAATGATGAACGTGAGGGCAAAGGCAGTGTTACAGGTAAGTGGAAACAATGTCACAACTCGCCACACCACGCCACAATTGCCATGAGTAAACGGCTCTGTAAATCTAATGATGATGATGATGATGCTGGTTGCCACTGACACAGATTGGTCTTAAGGCGACGATGGGGGCAGGAAAGGGCTAGAAGTGGGAAGAAAGCGACCGTGGCCTTAATTAAGGTACAGCCCCAGCATTTGCCTGATGTGAAAATAGTAAAACACGGAAAACCATCTTCAGGTCTGCTGACAGTGGGGTTCGAATCCACTATCTCCCGAATACTGGATACTGGTAGAACTCAAGCGACTGCAACTACCGAGCTTGGTGATGCCTTTTGTTTAATGGGGCCTAACATCTAAGTCATCGGCCCCAATCGGTAAATCATCTCTCTCACATTTAAGCTCTGTTAAATGCCAACCATTGAGCGAATTGGCTGCGTGGTACGTGCCACATAGTTGTGAGCTTGCATTCGGGAGATGGTTGAATCGAAACCCACCGTCGACAGCCTTAAGATAGTTTACCCTGGTTTCCCAAGCTCACACCAGGATAATTCTTGGGGCTGTAGATTAAGGGCCACGGTCACTTCCTTCCCAGCCCTAGCCATTTCCTCTCCCACTGCCGCCTAAACAAAATCTGAGTTAGTGTGACGTTAAACGTCTAGTAAAAGAAAAAGGACCAACTGATTGCACAAAATTAATTTACAGAAGAACAGCACTAAATAGTTAATGAATTAAAGAAGCTAAGACAGGATTTTTCCACCGGGCGAGTTGGCCGTGCGGTTAGGGGCGCGCAGCTGTGAGCTTGCATCCGGGAGATAGTGGGTTTGAGTCCCACTGTTGGCAGCCCTGAAAGTGGTTTTCCGTTGTTTCCCATTTTCACACCAGACAAATGCTGGAGCTGTGCCTTAATTAAGACCACGGCCGCTTCCTTCCCATTCCTAGCCCTTTCCTATCCCATGCTCGCCATAAGACCTATCTGTGTCGGTGCGACGTAAAGCAAAAAAAAAATCCCCTTCTGAAATAATATGGTAAGTTTACAGCTAACATTACAGAAGCAAATTATTCATTCAACGATTTTAGAATAGGCCTACCTACTTGTTGAAGTCAGATCTGCTGCAATGCTGAGATAAAGTAAATATTTACACATTTCTCTGAAACGTAATGACATTGAACTTGTTTACTATAAGATGTGGCCGACCTTCACCAAGATCACCATAAAACCTGTTATGTTGCGTCTTGTCTTCTGGCAAATCACTGCTTAGCCAAGAGACACACCTTCCTTAGGTTGTTGCGTGGTCTGTTTCTTTTTTTTTTTTTTTTTTGAGTGGCTTTCCGTCGCACCAATAGAGATAGGTCTTATGGCGACGATGGGATAGGAAAGGCCTAGGAGTTGGAAGGAAGCGGCCGTGGCCGTTATTAAGGTGCAGCCCCAGCATTTGCCAGGTGTGAAAATGGGAAACCACGGAAAACCATCTTCAGGGCTGCCGACAGTGGGATTCGAACCCACTATCTCCCAGATGGTCTGTTTTTAGCAGAACTCTAGTAAGAAGCTTGTGTTCTCTTCCGATTACTTTTCTAGATACATTGTATTCCTGGACTTCTACTACTATCGCTTTTCCCATACACGTGAGGTCGCGGGTGCAAACGGTGGATTTGGCCGTGTTTTACGGCCGAATGCCCTTCCTGGCTCAAACCCTATGTGAAAGGTTGTAATAACTTTTGCATGTTTCTGTGGTGTTGGTAGCGTGATGTGTTATCGGAATATGAAGTGGGGAGTGTTGGGACAAATACAAAAACCCAGCCCCCGAGCCTGAAGAATTAATCAGACGTGATTTAAACCCCTAGCTGGTCAGGAATCGAGCCCGAGACTCTCTGAACCGAAGAACTCAACGTCCACCACTCAGCTAAAGGGTCGGAAAGTACTACTTATAATCATATGGCCTGTGTGCAGGCATTTTATTTCGACGCCATTTAGGCTGCGTATGTGTCAGTTTCAATGTTCTGTTTTACCCTACCAGATGGCAGAGCGAATCGGATCTCTGTTGGGCGCTCTATGGTTGAGTTTTAATTAATTTTGTCGGTAAACATCAAATGTGTTACGAGAGATCTTTTATATGCCGACCTCGAATGGCATGGAGTGTCGTGGTGATGATTATTGTTTTAAGAGGAAGTACAACACTAATCAGAGAGAAAAAATGGAAGGGGTTCATAGAGTGTCGAATGGACTTTTTTTTTCTGTCCTGCAAAGATCCGACAACCTCTACGGGGTTTGAACCCGCGGTTTTGGGATCCGGAGGCTGACACTCTATCCCTGATCCTGGACTAATAACCGCATGTGGCCTCCGACCAGGCCTGCTGCAGGTCTTTCGAGTTGACATCGTAGAAGCGCGTCTGTGAGGATGGGGCTCTGACTATGATGAATTCTAATGATGAAGACGGCACACACACCCAGCCTCCCGACCCATCGGAATTGACCAATGAAGGTTAAAATCCCCGATCCGATCGGGAATCGAACTCGCCAACCCCTGCATCAAAGGCCGGCACGCTAACCATTTAGTTAGGAGCCGGACGATTCTGGACTAACAGTACAATGGAAGCCGTTCTTGTTGCAGTTTGTTAGAAGGTGTACTAATCTATGTCATAACCACAAGGTGGTGACTATTGTTTAATACAACCAAGCAACTATCCCCTCTTAACAATGAACCCCTGTGAGTGTGGGGTGGTAGAATAACACCCACGGTATCCCCTGCCTGTCGTAAGAGCTGACTAAAAGGTACCCCAGGGACTCTTAACTTGGGAGCGTGGGTTGGCGACCACGGGGTCTTTAGCTGAGTACTGGCATAGCTTCCACTTACTTGTGCCAGCTCCTCACTTTCATCTCTCCCATCCGACCTCCCTTGGTCAACTCTTGCTCCTTTTCGACCCCGACGGTATTACGTATGGAGGCCTGGGAAGTAATTTACACGCGCTCGTGACCCTTGTCTTTCTTTGGCCGATATCGTCATTTTTTGAAGTGTCGGATCTCTTCCATTTTTTATCTCTGATTAATATCATATAGAAGCTGGTTGCCTAGTTGTACTTCCTCTACAAACAATAATCACCACCACTACCATCTTTACAATGATCAACAAATAAAATAAAATAAAATAAAATAAAATAAAATAAAATAAAATAAAATAAAATAAAATAAAATAAATAATGGATGGCTGGGCTTAGTGACTCAGACGGTTGAGGCGCTGGCCATCCGACCCCAACTTGGCAGGTTCAATCCTGGCTCACTCCGGTGGTGTTTGAAGGCGCTCAAATACGTCAGCCTCGTGTCGGTAGATTTACTGGCACGTAAAAGAACTCTTGCGGAACTAAATTCCGGTACCTCGGCGTTTACGAAAATTGTAAAAGTAGGCAGTGGGACGTAAAGACATCATCATAATCATCATCACGGTATTTACACGAATAATCTCCGCATTTAAAAAAAGAGGCACGAAATTGGGGCGCGGGTTTTATTTGCGTCGAGGTTGGCAAGTTTTCGATGTTGGATGTACAGTTACGCTTTGTGTAACCGCAGATGGAAGAAAACTGCCCCCCATATATCTTATTTAAACGGAACACGTCTCAGACTTTTAATTTAAAACTGCATTTACATTAAAAAATTGTATTTTACAGTGCAATTTAAATTCAAAATTTCTCCGTCACGATAGATTTCGTCTTCCGGAACGTGCAGGGGTAGCTTTCCGCACATTCTTTCACTTCGCTGTGTCGACGGTGTGTTTCATAGTTGCCAAGTTCGAGTGAAATCGTAATTCCTTTGTATTCAGCGTTTTAAGGAACGGCACAATATCACGTAACAGGCAGTATGCGGAGAACAAGAATCCGCGAGCACTGGTGATGTCGACAGCAGGTGAAAAGGCGTGGGTCATAATAATTATAATCAATTCGTACGCATCGAACAATACTGTCAATGCCAATCAAACTGCACTGTTTTTAATGCCTAGCCAAAAACGGACGTTTCTAAACGAGATGTGGTCACTGTACTGTGTTGCAATGCAGTAGTTCTTCCCCTCGTCATAGGAAAGCTAGATAAGCCACGTATGTTTGAAGGGCGTCGGGTACTTTCCGTGCAAGTACAAGACATCTAAAAATGCAAACAGTACAGTAATCCAAAAAATAAAGCACTTGCACAGGGGAGCCAGCATAATTTTCCCTCGTCTTTGAATAGGGTTTCTTTTTTTCTTTCGTTGCGTGAGGTTATGTTTGCCACTGAGGTGTCCAAGTGCATTATTTGAATACTGTAAATGTACCTTGTTGGATACATTTGCATGCAGTAACTGATCTTGAATATCTTGTGACGTGGCAAGAGTTGGCATTTCTGAAGCTCGAGTTGGTAGTTAATTCGAAATCACGTAATTCGAAGTCAGAGTTTTGTGTCCCAAAGAGTTCGAATTAACGAGGTTTTACTGTATCACAAAAGTAACCTCAGTGTTCGCTCGTACATTCGTAATTTAGGAGAGGATTCTAGTGTTGCAAGAGACAACGAATCTTCCGATCGACAGGGAATCAAGCCTATTGCAAACAGTACAGTAATCCAAAAAATAAAGCACTTGCACAGGGGAGCCAGCATAATTTTCCCTCGTCTTTGAATAGGGTTTCTTTTTTTCTTTCGTTGCGTGAGGTTATGTTTGCCACTGAGGTGTCCAAGTGCATTATTTGAATACTGTAAATGTACCTTGTTGGATACATTTTGGAAATATTTTTCGATAGCTCAGTCGCTTAAGTGCGGCCAGTATCCAGTAATCGGGAGATAGTGGGTTCGAATCCCACTGTCGGCAGCCCTGAAGATGGTTTTCCGTGGTTTCCCATTTTCACACCAGGCAAATGCTGGGGCTGTACCTTAATTAAGGCCACGGCCGCTTCCTTCCCATTCCTAGGCCTTTCCTATCCCATCGTCGCCATAAGACATACCTGTGTTGGTGCGACGTAAAGCAAATAAAAAAAAACAACTGAAGAGCTCCGAAACTTCGAGAAATGAAGATAGCGGCCTAAGAAGTACAATGGCCAGAAAGTTTCTTTTACAATTATTGTCTTTACGTCGCGCCGACACAGATAGGTCTTAAGGCGACGATGGGATAGGAAAGGGAGGAGTTGGAAGGAAACGGCCGTGGTCTTAATTAAGGGTTGTAGTCTTACCTGAAATTACTTATGGATGTGAAATATTATTTAAACTATGGCAAGGGAATAACATCGACACAATTTTAAAAATAGAAAGAAGAATGGTAAGAACATGCATTAATAAGAAGTGCCAAAAAGAAGGAGAATGGCGTATCATCCCAAATGAAGCAGTATATCAGGAAATAGAACCTATAACGGATTTCATAAGAAAGAAGAGAATATCACCTCAAGACAGGTTAAGACGCAGAATTTTGGAGACGCTTTGGAAACAAAAAGAACAACCTGTCTGGATAAAACAAATAAAAGAATACATGAAGAAATTAGACGTATGACCGGAGGATTTAAAGAACAAATCAAACAAAGTAAATAAATTAAAAAATAGTAACATTAGATTCCTACCAAAAATTGATAAAAGGGAAACAGCTGAAAGGGTATATTCGGAAGAACGAAAAGGAAGATCAGGTAGAATGAAGAAATACTGGAAGAGCAGAAAGGAAAAAACTATAACACATCATAGAAGACCGGATAGAAATTGACTACAGTGGTCCAATGCGGCGTATAAGCTCAATAACAATAACAAAAAAAGAAAAAGAATGGTTGACCTGTTGTACTTCCTCTTAAAACAATCGATCGGAGGAGCCAAGTGAGGTCGGATAAATAAGATGAAAGCGAGAAGCAACTGGAAGCAGTGGAGGCCTTCTATTCTTCAACTCGCTTCCAAGTTCCGAGCTCTAGGGCTTTTACTATCTGACTGAAGACAGGTAGAGGCATGATTTTTCGCATTAACAATACGCGCGACAAAAGATATTTTGAAGTGATTTTGAGATATCTTAACGAATCATACGATTCTGGTTAAGAAATTAGTGATTTTGTTTTCGCAAATTACAGCGAATTAAAGCGATAAGGCCAGTTTAAAGCGAAATTTACTTATTTTGCGATAAGTAGGAAAAAAAACTGGAGCGAAATTAATGAAAAATAACGAACTTGAAATTGTTTTCCGATATCACGCGTGTGAAGGGAAACGGAAGACAGAATAAGGATTTCTCGACTCGACTGATATACCTGTTCGTTTTAATATTCTATAAAATCCCTTAATGCTATAGGCCATATAGGGTGAAAGCTATGATCATGTAGGGTGAAAGAGTGATTTTTTATGTAATCTTGATTAAGACTATAATATTATATAGCCCTAATCAAGATTCCATAAGGAATAATGAATGATTTAGTGGGGGGGGGGGGGTTGCTAGACCTGGGGGTATGTAGTATTTTTAATATTTTGGAAGATGAATGTCGACTTCTGTTCCACGGTAGAATACCACACACGTTATCCCCTATCACTTCTATGTAATACCGATTTTAAACCATTTTCTTGATAGAAAAATAGCTGACTATATTAGATTTTTTCCTTTCCCTGAGAGCTAGGGGGGAGGGGGCGCGTCCCCACCTTGCCCCTGGGTATAGGGCCCATGCGTTCTCATAAATACATTCTTGCATATCACCAATTACATTTTTTATGAATAATTTTAGTAAATTATTAAAGCAAAATTAAAGCGTCGGTGTCAGCCCTATTTCGCAAAATAACGCGAAAAATGCTTTCCTTTTCGTGAAATAGAACATAAATTAATGCGAAAAAATCATGCCTCTAAAGACAAGTATCGCTACACATGCCTGAGGTTCGTGCTGAAAGGAACCAAGGAAAATTTACACTCTGTTATTGTAACGCTAGCATATGTGATCGGTGCAGCTTCCCAGGCCTATCGTGGACCGTGAGTCGGTCGCTGCTACGCAGGATGGTCACTCAATTTAGGCTTTGTACACCGAAGGTATAGTCAGAGTGTTTACAAAGTACGTTCCTGTACGGCGGGCTGTTATGAAACCTACAGAGGCTCGGAAGTGATATACTGTTGCTTTTGTGGATCTCTCGGGAAGAAGAAACTCAGTCACTAAGAGGACTTACCTTAAGCTCACTCGCCATGGTAACTCCAGCTGCGACTAGTGTCTACGACGGACTGGTGAGATGAGGCTGCAGTTAGCAACTCGAGGACCACATTATGGGCTCGTTCCTTGTCAGCCAATCAGCAGGCACTATCAAGGTCCCAGGAAAAGTACCTTTCGATCTAACACCGTGTTTTTGATCGTTGGCAGTGACGTAAACCAAACACCATGCCGCAAGAGCCCCGAAGGGCCATGGTCTACGAAGCAACCGCTGCTCAGCCCGAAGACCTGCAGATTACAAGGTGTCGTGTGGTCAGCACGACGAATCCTCTCGGTCGTTATTCTTCGCTTTCTAGATCAATCTCCTCAACTGTAATCACGTAGGCTGACAGGACCTTGAACCAGCCCTCAGATACAGGTAAAAATCCCTCACCTGGCCGGGAATCGAAACCGGGGCGTCCGGGTAAGAGGCAGGCACGGTACCCCTACACCGCGGGCCCGGCACACACATTAAAATTAATAAAACCGGGCGAGTTGGCCGTGAGCGTAGAGGCGCGCGGCTGTGAGCTTGCATCCGGGAGATAGTAGGTTCGAATCCCACTATCGGCAGCCCTGAAGATGGTTTTCCGTGGTTTCCCATTTTCACACCAGGCAAATGCTGGGGCTGTACCTTAATTAAGGCCACGGCCGCTTCCTTCCAACTCCTAGGCCTTTCCTATCCCATCGTCGCCATAAGACCTATCTGTGTCGGTGCGACGTAAAGCCCCTAGCAAAAAAAAAAAAATTAAACAATGTCTTGTGGCTTTTATTCTTGTCCGTCTGCACGTCGCTGGTAGAGTGACCTAACGATTACAGTAGAAACAATGAAGGTCAAGGTCGTTCCATCGTAATCTCCTCCAACCTCTCATTAATTAGTTTAATAGCCTCAGAGTGCATCCATCTTCGTAATGACATTAACGCTTTAAAATTACACTTCATCTCCTATGTTCTTCCCATTGCTGACTTTTGTTCCCCTATTTGGCCCTCATCTGTTATCACAAACATATCTCAACTAAATAGTAGTTTTAACTTTTTTCACTTTCATTGTTAAGACTTGCTATCCAGTTTGTAAGAATACAACTAAATCTAACTTCTTGAACTTCCCGGGCATACTTGACCTGAGAAGCCGTTTACTTTCTCCGATCTTTGTTACCTATATGAAATTGCTATACCAAATGCAATACTCTTTCAATGTACTCGGAAGTGATATACTGTTGCTTTTGTGGATCTCTCGGGAAGAAGAAAGTCAGTCACTAAGAGAACTTACCTTAAGCTCACTCGCCTAACACGCAACCGACATACTGATCAAGTGATCATGTGTTCCGTTGGCGCCTAACCTTACAACAACGCTCTGTCTTCCACCGTCTCCCTACTCTTGGTAACTCACTACCCGATGTCGACATTTTCACACCCTTTGCATCCTTAAAACACAAAATTAAAAGATTCCTTTGAAGTCCTCTCTATGTTTCTATTTTCTTCCGTCCCTCCAACCTTTCTTCTTGTTAACTCTGTAACTAATCCTTGCCAGTTATCGTTTTCAGTTACATTGTTATTTTGTCAAGTTACTGTTGATACTTAATATTTTTGTATATTGGGATGGTTATCTTATTATATTTATTTAAATTTGTTATATTATTGAGTGTGAATGGCCCCCATCGGCTGTAACTAACTAACTAACTAACTGACTGACTGACTGACTGACTGACTGACTGACTGACTGACTGACTGACTGACTGACTGACTGACTGACTGACTGACTGACTGACTGACTGACTGACTGACTGACTGACTGACTGACTGACTGACTGACTGACTGACTGACTGACTGACTGACTGACTGACTGACTGACTGACTGACTGACTGACTGACTGACTGACTGACTGACTGACTGACTGACTGACTGACTGACTGACTGACTGACTGACTGACTGACTGACTGACTGACTGACTGACTGACTGACTGACTGACTGACTGACTGACTGACTGACTGACTGACTGACTGACTGACTGACTGACTGACTGACTGACTGACTGACTGACTGACTGACTGACTGACTGACTGACTGACTGACTGACTGACTGACTGACTGACTGACTGACTGACTGACTGACTGACTGACTGACTGACTGACTGACTGACTGACTGACTGACTGACTGACTGACTGACTGACTGACTGACTGACTGACTGACTGACTGACTGACTGACTGACTGACTGACTGACTGACTGACTGACTGACTGACTGACTGACTGACTGACTGACTGACTGACTGACTGACTGACTGACTGACTGACTGACTGACTGACTGACTGACTGACTGACTGACTGACTGACTGACTGACTGACTGACTGACTGACTGACTGACTGACTGACTGACTGACTGACTGACTGACTGACTGACTGACTGACTGACTGACTGACTGACTGACTGACTGACTGACTGACTGACTGACTGACTGACTGACTGACTGACTGACTGACTGACTGACTGACTGACTGACTGACTGACTGACTGACTGACTGACTGACTGACTGACTGACTGACTGACTGACTGACTGACTGACTGACTGACTGACTGACTGACTGACTGACTGACTGACTGACTGACTGACTGACTGACTGACTGACTGACTGACTGACTGACTGACTGACTGACTGACTGACTGACTGACTGACTGACTGACTGACTGACTGACTGACTGACTGACTGACTGACTGACTGACTGACTGACTGACTGACTGACTGACTGACTGACTGACTGACTGACTGACTGACTGACTGACTGACTGACTGACTGACTGACTGACTGACTGACTGACTGACTGACTGACTGACTGACTGACTGACTGACTGACTGACTGACTGACTGACTGACTGACTGACTGACTGACTGACTGACTGACTGACTGACTGACTGACTGACTGACTGACTGACTGACTGACTGACTGACTGACTGACTGACTGACTGACTGACTGACTGACTGACTGACTGACTGACTGACTGACTGACTGACTGACTGACTGACTGACTGACTGACTGACTGACTGACTGACTGACTGACTGACTGACTGACTGACTGACTGACTGACTGACTGACTGACTGACTGACTGACTGACTGACTGACTGACTGACTGACTGACTGACTGACTGACTGACTGACTGACTGACTGACTGACTGACTGACTGACTGACTGACTGACTGACTGACTGACTGACTGACTGACTGACTGACTGACTGACTGACTGACTGACTGACTGACTGACTGACTGACTGACTGACTGACTGACTGACTGACTGACTGACTGACTGACTGACTGACTGACTGACTGACTGACTGACTGACTGACTGACTGACTGACTGACTGACTGACTGACTGACTGACTGACTGACTGACTGACTGACTGACTGACTGACTGACTGACTGACTGACTGACTGACTGACTGACTGACTGACTGACTGACTGACTGACTGACTGACTGACTGACTGACTGACTGACTGACTGACTGACTGACTGACTGACTGACTGACTGACTGACTGACTGACTGACTGACTGACTGACTGACTGACTGACTGACTGACTGACTGACTGACTGACTGACTGACTGACTAACTAACTAACTAACTAACTAACTAACTAACTAACTAACTAACTAACTAACTAACTAACTAACTAACTAACTAACTAACTAACTAACTAACTAACTAACTAACTAACTAACTAACTAACTAACTAACTAACTAACTAACTAACTAACTAACTAACTAACTAACTAACTAACTAACTAACTAACTAACTAACTAACTAACTAACTAACTAACTAACTAACTAACTAACTAACTAACTAACTAACTAACTAACTAACTAACTAACTAACTAACTAACTAACTAACTAACTAACTAACTAACTAACTAACTAACTAACTAACTAACTAACTAACTAACTAACTAACTAACTAACTAACTAACTAACTAACTAACTAACTAACTAACTAACTAACTAACTAACTAACTAACTAACTAACTAACTAACTAACTAACTAACTAACTAACTAACTAACTAACTAACTAACTAACTAACTAACTAACTAACTAACTAACTAACTAACTAACTAACTAACTAACTAACTAACTAACTAACTAACTAACTAACTAACTAACTAACTAACTAACTAACTAACTAACTAACTAACTAACTAACTAACTAACTAACTAACTAACTAACTAACTAACTAACTAACTAACTAACTAACTAACTAACTAACTAACTAACTAACTAACTAACTAACTAACTAACTAACTAACTAACTAACTAACTAACTAACTAACTAACTAACTAACTAACTAACTAACTAACTAACTAACTAACTAACTAACTAACTAACTAACTAACTAACTAACTAACTAACTAACTAACTAACTAACTAACTAACTAACTAACTAACTAACTAACTAACTAACTAACTAACTAACTAACTAACTAACTAACTAACTAACTAACTAACTAACTAACTAACTAACTAACTAACTAACTAACTAACTAACTAACTAACTAACTAACTAACTAACTAACTAACTAACTAACTAACTAACTAACTAACTAACTAACTAACTAACTAACTAACTAACTAACTAACTAACTAACTAACTAACTAACTAACTAACTAACTAACTAACTAACTAACTAACTAACTAACTAACTAACTAACTAACTAACTAACTAACTAACTAACTAACTAACTAACTAACTAACTAACTAACTAACTAACTAACTAACTAACTAACTAACTAACTAACTAACTAACTAACTAACTAACTAACTAACTAACTAACTAACTAACTAACTAACTAACTAACTAACTAACTAACTAACTAACTAACTAACTAACTAACTAACTAACTAACTAACTAACTAACTAACTAACTAACTAACTAACTAACTAACTAACTAACTAACTAACTAACTAACTAACTAACTAACTAACTAACTAACTAACTAACTAACTAACTAACTAACTAACTAACTAACTAACTAACTAACTAACTAACTAACTAACTAACTAACTAACTAACTAACTAACTAACTAACTAACTAACTAACTAACTAACTAACTAACTAACTAACTAACTAACTAACTAACTAACTAACTAACTAACTAACTAACTAACTAACTAACTAACTAACTAACTAACTAACTAACTAACTAACTAACTAACTAACTAACTAACTAACTAACTAACTAACTAACTAACTAACTAACTAACTAACTAACTAACTAACTAACTAACTAACTAACTAACTAACTAACTAACTAACTAACTAACTAACTAACTAACTAACTAACTAACTAACTAACTAACTAACTAACTAACTAACTAACTAACTAACTAACTAACTAACTAACTAACTAACTAACTAACTAACTAACTAACTAACTAACTAACTAACTAACTAACTAACTAACTAACTAACTAACTAACTAACTAACTAACTAACTAACTAACTAACTAACTAACTAACTAACTAACTAACTAACTAACTAACTAACTAACTAACTAACTAACTAACTAACTAACTAACTAACTAACTAACTAACTAACTAACTAACTAACTAACTAACTAACTAACTAACTAACTAACTAACTAACTAACTAACTAACTAACTAACTAACTAACTAACTAACTAACTAACTAACTAACTAACTAACTAACTAACTAACTAACTAACTAACTAACTAACTAACTAACTAACTAACTAACTAACTAACTAACTAACTAACTAACTAACTAACTAACTAACTAACTAACTAACTAACTAACTAACTAACTAACTAACTAACTAACTAACTAACTAACTAACTAACTAACTAACTAACTAACTAACTAACTAACTAACTAACTAACTAACTAACTAACTAACTAACTAACTAACTAACTAACTAACTAACTAACTAACTAACTAACTAACTAACTAACTAACTAACTAACTAACTAACTAACTAACTAACTAACTAACTAACTAACTAACTAACTAACTAACTAACTAACTAACTAACTAACTAACTAACTAACTAACTAACTAACTAACTAACTAACTAACTAACTAACTAACTAACTAACTAACTAACTAACTAACTAACTAACTAACTAACTAACTAACTAACTAACTAACTAACTAACTAACTAACTAACTAACTAACTAACTAACTAACTAACTAACTAACTAACTAACTAACTAACTAACTAACTAACTAACTAACTAACTAACTAACTAACTAACTAACTAACTAACTAACTAACTAACTAACTAACTAACTAACTAACTAACTAACTAACTAACTAACTAACTAACTAACTAACTAACTAACTAACTAACTAACTAACTAACTAACTAACTAACTAACTAACTAACTAACTAACTAACTAACTAACTAACTAACTAACTAACTAACTAACTAACTAACTAACTAACTAACTAACTAACTAACTAACTAACTAACTAACTAACTAACTAACTAACTAACTAACTAACTAACTAACTAACTAACTAACTAACTAACTAACTAACTAACTAACTAACTAACTAACTAACTAACTAACTAACTAACTAACTAACTAACTAACTAACTAACTAACTAACTAACTAACTAACTAACTAACTAACTAACTAACTAACTAACTAACTAACTAACTAACTAACTAACTAACTAACTAACTAACTAACTAACTAACTAACTAACTAACTAACTAACTAACTAACTAACTAACTAACTAACTAACTAACTAACTAACTAACTAACTAACTAACTAACTAACTAACTAACTAACTAACTAACTAACTAACTAACTAACTAACTAACTAACTAACTAACTAACTAACTAACTAACTAACTAACTAACTAACTAACTAACTAACTAACTAACTAACTAACTAACTAACTAACTAACTAACTAACTAACTAACTAACTAACTAACTAACTAACTAACTAACTAACTAACTAACTAACTAACTAACTAACTAACTAACTAACTAACTAACTAACTAACTAACTAACTAACTAACTAACTAACTAACTAACTAACTAACTAACTAACTAACTAACTAACTAACTAACTAACTAACTAACTAACTAACTAACTAACTAACTAACTAACTAACTAACTAACTAACTAACTAACTAACTAACTAACTAACTAACTAACTAACTAACTAACTAACTAACTAACTAACTAACTAACTAACTAACTAACTAACTAACTAACTAACTAACTAACTAACTAACTAACTAACTAACTAACTAACTAACTAACTAACTAACTAACTAACTAACTAACTAACTAACTAACTAACTAACTAACTAACTAACTAACTAACTAACTAACTAACTAACTAACTAACTAACTAACTAACTAACTAACTAACTAACTAACTAACTAACTAACTAACTAACTAACTAACTAACTAACTAACTAACTAACTAACTAACTAACTAACTAACTAACTAACTAACTAACTAACTAACTAACTAACTAACTAACTAACTAACTAACTAACTAACTAACTAACTAACTAACTAACTAACTAACTAACTAACTAACTAACTAACTAACTAACTAACTAACTAACTAACTAACTAACTAACTAACTAACTAACTAACTAACTAACTAACTAACTAACTAACTAACTAACTAACTAACTAACTAACTAACTAACTAACTAACTAACTAACTAACTAACTAACTAACTAACTAACTAACTAACTAACTAACTAACTAACTAACTAACTAACTAACTAACTAACTAACTAACTAACTAACTAACTAACTAACTAACTAACTAACTAACTAACTAACTAACTAACTAACTAACTAACTAACTAACTAACTAACTAACTAACTAACTAACTAACTAACTAATACTGCTATTTGTTTTCGGTTCTTTGTTGATTAGTCCTGTGTAATTAATGCACCTATGCTAAATTTGACACAAGTGATCTGAAATACTTTTTGTTTATTATATGTACCCGCCTGGTGTCCACGATCGTTAAGGCGTTGAAATCTATAAATGGTCTAACATCATGGTTACCCCGTTGGAGTCCCGTTGGTCGAAAAAGAAAATCACCATCAGAATGTTGGCCGGCAGGGCAGGAGAAGTGGTAGAATACAATTTCTAATCATTAGATTGTGTACCAAAAGCCTGGATTAAATTCCAAACTTCCTCGCAGTGCTCCGTCCGCGGATGGAGACGTAAAGATTTGAGCAGCCCCTTTGGTGTTATACGGCAGGAGTAGGCTACGTGTCGACACCGGTTTTCACCCTCTCCCTACCTAATCATCATCATCATCCCACATCCATACGCGTAGGTCACCTATGGGTGTCAAACAGAATGAGGTGTACCACACGAGCCGGACATATCCTCGGACACTCGGGGCACTAACAGCCATACGATAAATAAATAAATAAATAAATAAATAAATAAATAAATAAATAAATAAATAAATAAATAAATAAATAAATAAATAAATAAATAAATAAATAAATAAATAAATAAATAAATATAACTGACATATTCATGGTTTAGAAAATACTACAGTAGTTAATAAAGCAGATATATCCTGGGTTCGGCGTTGGATTTTTGTACGGTTACAAGCTACCTATTGACACCAAGTTTCACCCTCTCCCTACCTCAAAATCAACATTTCACACATAAATGCACATGTCGCCTATGGGTGTCAATTAGAAAGTCCATCCGGCACTGAAAGTCATATACTAAATAATATAAAAAATCAGGAAGGCTGATCCCTTTAAATATGCATGTTTAACCCAACAAAGAGCGATCAATTTCATATAAATGCAAATCTCGTTTTTTATTCTTTTCTAATATTTGACAACAAATAATTTAAATGTAGTTTTAAATAATATTACACATAGATGTAAAAAAAACTTACCTCATTTCTTGAATACATTGTTTGTCCTGCAATCTTCTCTTTGCAGCATAAAATATAGCTGATCATATTTCCTTCATTGGCAACCGAATCTTAGCTTTGTTTCTAATACTTATTGGAACTTCTTCTTTTTCTTTTTCTACCACTTTTCCCACATCTGTGGGGTCCCGGGCACGAACTATGTCTCACATGTGGATTTGGCCCTGTTTTATAGCCGGATACCCTTCCTGACGCCAACCCTATATGGAGGGATGTTATCACTATTGCGTGTTTCTGTGGTGGTTGGTAGTGTAGTGTGTTGTGTGAATATGAAGAGGAAAGTGTTGGACCAGAAGAATTAACTAGAGGCGATTAAAATCCCCTACCCAGCCGGGAATCGAACCCGGGACCCTCTGAACCGAAAGGCATCAACGCTGACCATTCAGCCAATGAGTCGGACTACTTACTGGAAATTCTTCTAGGTTATTAAATAAAGTTATTTGCCAAATAAATCATTTTAGATGGTTTTCCTGTTGCCTGATCGTTGAGAATATTTCAAGGTATTTTATATTTCTAAATTGTGATGAAAGACATTGATTTGTTAAAGACAACACGATTAATATACAATATATATCGTGGCTATGTGAGGAATACTTCATATCCCACAATTCTCTTCCTATCAATTATTGTCCTTAAGACTTCTCACGCCTCCCAGCCACATTTGGATATGCAGTCCGTCAGAATGTTCATTGTATTCATTTCCCTATGCCAGCTTATAAAGGAAGATGAACCTTACGTTATCATACTGTAGGAATGTATATTTTCATGAAGTCTTTACGCATTTAAGGTTCATATTCCTTTACACTTTCGCATAGGAAAATGAACACAACGAACGTTGTTCTGATAGACTGCATATCCATATGTGGCTGGGAGGCGTGACCAGTGTTAAAGAACACAAGATTCAGGAAGAGCATTGTGGAATACGAGGCATTCCTCACAAAGCGACGATATTTTATTCCAAAACTTTCTTGAAGCATTTACAGGTTGCCATGATGATACCAAAAATGTCAATTTTGAAAGTACAGTAGTTTGAAAGAAGTAGAGAAATAAGTGACTAAACCATTATAAAACAGTTCTCTTAAGGTCCATAAGTATGATTCCTAAATATACTACCATTAGAATGAATATTCCCTAACCCAGTATTCATATCAGAAAATATGTTTGGTAAGTACCCCGTCGCGTTTCTAGGGCAACGTTAAGAGCTATGCAATTTTATACAATCTTGCTCACAACGTGTACACTACCTAGCCTAGAATTCTGTATACAATGTAGAATTCCGTAGCGAAGCACGGGTAAATTAGCTGGTATATATATATTGAGGTGTCTGTGGGGCGCCTTAAAGGCCCGGGCCCGCCTGCATTACAGGCCCTGACGTTGCGCCCCTGGCTCCCACAATACGGGCAAGTGTTTCAGTCTTAATCTGTATGTATAATGTAGAAAATCGTTAGCAACAAATAGCGATTTTCTCTTAGGCTCCTCTTGAATGTTGACGGATATTAAGAGCTCCTAGGCAGGTTCGAGCATGCTGATGATTTTTGTACCAGAGCCCGCTTTCACCAAGACATGAATGGTATGAATTAGACATGGTAAAAGTCGAACGTTCTCTAAGATAATCGGACGTTGCCTACTAGTGTAACTTAAGCACCGAATAGGGATGTGTTGCGTAAGATTTACTCGGCAGGCAGCATGTATGTAGACGTCGGCATTCGCTTCCACCCTCTTTTGTTTTGTAATGTTTTAAATGTAGCTGTGCATAGATGTTAACACAACTTACATCATTTTTCGAAAGTAGTTTTTGTCCTGCTATCTTCCCCTTGCAGCATGAAATGCACCTGGTCATACTTCCTTCATGGTATTCGAATATTATTTTAAATGGCATCTCAAGTGCTTTCTTGCTAATACTTGTTGGTACTTCTTCTTGGCTGGATTATTTCAAAATGTGAGATTTTCAGAGCAAAACTTTTATTCTTATTGAAAGATAAATGAGATTGTCATCTTCTGCCTATTCTCCGACAGAGGTAAACAATAATATAGATGCGATGACAACAAATTGGACCGGGCCGAATAGTTCAGACCGTATACTACTGGCCTTCTGAGCCCAATTTTTTGGGTTCGATCCTGACTCAGTACGGTGACACGTCAGGTTTGTGTCAGTAGACAGCAATGACTCGATCAGGTGTTGCTCTGGCGGTTTGAATGGTCACTAGTGTGCAGGGACTGCCCATGTGCTAGTATCGTCCACATGCGAGGAGCAGCAAACTGTAGTAAGTTTTAGGTTTTTTGTGGGCAAAAGGAAAACACCGAGTGAAATTCACAGAGAAATGACAACATGAAGCAATACGAATGGTAGAAAGAGCAGTAATAGCTGGTAATAAAATTACTGTAAAACAAGAGAAAGGCAAGTGACCAAAAATGTTGGTATAATTATGAGTGTAAAGAAAAGAAAGAAAGAAAGAAAGAAAGAAAGAAAGAAAGAAAGAAAGAAAGTGAAAGTGATAAGGGCACTAAAATTTACAGAAAGGAGGAAATAAGATTTAAAAGTAAAATTTTGCGAGAAACGTGTTTGTCCTTGTTTAACATCTAGGACAAACAATTGATAATGTTCAAAATGAGTGTAAGACTTTCATTATATCTGTCTATAACGCTGAATGTAGTAATAGCCAAACTAACCGCAACAAGAATGTTGTAAATGCATGTGTCAGAAACAATTTGGATTACAATAAATGATTACTACCACTCAGTTTATGACGATCCGGAATTAGGGAAGCAGAGTATTCTATTTATAATGCAGTTCGCTCAATAGCTGTAGCTAGTCTCCGTCATAACAGTGCGAAGTCTATGAGGAAGTCGACTGATTCTCCTTCTCCGCAAACGTCTGTACTACGGGCGAGGCTATCGTAGTTCATCATCGAAAAAGAAAAAAACCTTGTCTTAGAATGGGTCCCACAACTCTCTTTGAGAGCAATGAACAACAACAACGAGAGGTGGACAGGGAGAAGAAAAGTATTTTTGAACCATGTTGCCAACAATTACTTAGGTTATAAATATAACACCGGCCACTGGGAGGTAATTGCTATGAGGTCTGGAGCTGGAGGAATCAAACCAAAAGAAACTTTGGAATTCCTAAAAGAATGTTAAATCTGTGAATTAATTTTGAAATATATCGTTTACTATTTTAAAATTTTGTCTGTCAGTAATCGGACACCATTTATACTCCCTAATACGAATCGAGATTAAATAAATAAATAAATAAATAAATAAATAAATAAATAAATAAATAAATAAATAAATAAATAAATAAATAAATAAATAAATAAATAAATAAATGGAGAATAGCTCCCAAGAGCAAGTACGAACACTCCTCTGGTGATTTTCAATCAGTACTTCATACCAATCTTAACCTAAGGTATCGAAACCTTCACCACCACTAAGAAGGACTCATCAAGGTTTCAGGCATCTGAGATGAAGTTCCTTAGATCCACAATTCAAAAAACTAAACTGGACAAGTTAAGGAATGACGTGGTTAAGAAGGAAGCTGGGATTAAGACATCACTGTTAGAGCGGGTTTGCATGTCCAGATTGAGGTGATTTGGGCATGTAATGAGGATGGGGCCAACAAGGACAGCTTATATTAACTTGGGGAGACATGTGCAGGGAAATGGATGGTGGGAAGACCAAGAATCCACTGGATGGACATCATAAATATGGACATTGCAGATCGGGAAAGGACACTGGAGGACGTTATTAACAACAGAACATATCTCAATAAGACAGAGTGGAAGATGCTCGCCAAGAGTACCCGAGAAACTGGAGCTGTAAAGTGATGTTTATAAATAAATAAATAATACAATCGATTGACGCAGCTCACCTGAACTGGGTTAAAATTGCATTCCCTTCTATTTAAAAAATATTTTTAAAGACGGTTAATTCAGATATTTTTACGGACATGTTAGTAGGATTATCTTTCGTTAACTCCTGGTTGATGTGGCTATAGTTTTTTATTCCGTCCTTGTAATCGAAATATGCATAGTTTTATCTACTTTAGGGATAAAATGTGTTTAGAGACTATAAATAGCGGACCCCAGTTGAATACAGCATCAGTGAACCTTCTGCGCTTGTGTAGCAATATATTATACCTACCAGGTGGTCCTCCAGCGACGTACTTTCTACGTATAAGTGTACCGCATGCACTAATGATGAATGGGTTGCCTAATACATGGTTTACAAAGGAGCACTACAACATGCAGTATTTCGGATGTGAAACAAGAAGCAGTCATTTGACTACACACGTTCTGTAGCAGGGTGTATTTGTAAACACGCCAAAAATTCAGAAAATAAAGTTTAATAACTCATTAATTTATGCATGTACTGTACCGGGATTGACCGCACATAAAGTATTTGTTATACTGTTCACTATGATGAAATCATAAAGTTTTGGCGTGTGTATTTTTCTAGCGGTTACAGAAACTGAGTCCCACAGGAGCAAGTAGTCGACCCGCACAACATTGCTTGCGTCATCGCCTGGCCAGCGCTTATCAAGGACAGGTTACATCATACATTCTCGAAACATCCAGTCAATAATTTTTCTAAATCTTGAACCAATTAAGATAGGCTATCAATTTAAAAACAACGGCATCTTATAGTACATATTTCAAACGCCTCCTCGTGTTAATTTCTCCAAAATCGATCGAGGGATTACGGAGATATTCAAGGTTTTGTAAAAGAAAAGTTACGTCAGAGCCAGTTTTATATAAAAGGGCCACCATTCTAAGCACTGTCATCAGTGCATCAACAGTTCGACAGTGGTCTGCACCTCGACGATGTTGGTTCGCCGGTGTTACGAAGTCGTACCTACAAGACGAGACTATGTCCGAGTGAAGTGCGAACTTTGGACATTGGCTAATTCTGGTGTTACAGAACTTATAAATTTTCAGTGAATAAAACCTCTTTAAGGAATATTCTAGTTCGACTCCAGGACTTGTGAATCATAGTATAACCAATACTTACGTGTGTCACATTTGTCAGAACAGTTTCAAAGTGAACTCAATTGAAAAACTTTTAACATTACGACTTGAGTGATTATTCAGATATCTTGGTAATGGGCTTTTCGTATTACAAGTATTCTAGTTGTTCACTTCAGACATTGTCCGGCTCCATAGCTAAATGGTTAGCGTGCTGGCCTTTGTTCACAGGGGTCCCGGGTTCGATTCCCGGCAGGGTCGGGAATTTTAACCACAATTGGTTAATTTCGCTGACACGGGGGCTGGTTGTATGTGTTGTCTTCATCATCATTTCATCCTCATCACGACGCGTAGTCGCCTGTGGGCGTAAAATCGAAAGACCTGCATCTGGTGAGCCGAACTTGTCCTCGGACACTCCCGGCACTAAAAGCCATACGCCGTTTCATTTCACTTCAGACATTGTGGAGAATGCAGTCGTTATAAATGATATGTTAAAGTGAATTGAACTTTGCTAACAGAAATTAATAATAATAAGTGCTTCGTGTAGAATGCAGTAATCATAAATGCTATTTCCAAGTGAATTGTACTTTGCGAGTAGATATTTAATGCCACAAGTGCAGTCGTAGATCGCTTTAGACATTCCTGAAGAATTCAGTGAGTACAGTGATATTTACATTTGAATTATGATTTGCTAATTGAAACTTTATCTCACAAGTGCTTTTGGCAGGTCGCAGCAGACATTCAATTTAATTTCATTATAGAACTTTCTTTTTTGCTATTTTGCTTTACGTCGCACTGTCACAGATAGATCCTATGGCGACGATGGGACAGGAAAGGCCTATGAATGGGAAGGAAGCGGCCGTGGCCTTAATTAAGGTACAGACCCAGCATTTGCCTGGTGTGAAAATGGGAAACCACGGAAAACTATCTTCAGGGCTGCCGACAGTGGGGTTCGAACCCACTATCTCCCGGATGCGAGCTCACAGCTGCGCGCCCCTGGCCATATAGAACATTTTTTTTGCTAGGGGCTTTACGTCGCACCGACACAGATAGGTCTTATGGCGACGATGGGAGAGGAAAGGCCTAGGAGTTGGAAGGAAGCGACCGTGGCCTTAATTAAGGTACAGCCCTAGCATTTGCCTGGTGTGAAAATGGGAAACCACGGAAAACCATCTTCAGGGCTGCCGATAGTGGGATTCGAACCTACTATCTCCCGGATGCAAGCTCACAGCCGCGCGCCTCTACGAGCACGGCCAACTCGCCCGGTATATAGAACATTTAGGAATCATTATAAACTAAAGTTATTCCATCAGACACTATATTTCTGATGCGAATAGAAATAAACTGTGCATTTATTAGTGCAAAGGAACAGTGTTAATGTCAGTTTAGTGGGAAGACACAACGCAGGTAAAGGGATTCGAACCTTTTTTCCGTGTGTGTGGAAACAACCACAATCTTTTCACACAAGTGCAACTTATTTTACCAAACTAACATTCTGGTTGTAAGTCAGAGCTGAGGTAATGGTTAAATATTATGTTACGATTACGAAGTACTGTGGTTTACGTGAAATCATTCCAATACTAGGGGGACAGTTAAATGTAAACACTCGCGTAACATCTCAGTGAGTGATTACCTCGCGCCGAGACCTTCTAGAATCAACGACGACCATTGCTGCTTACAACGGATCGTGGTTCCATGGTTCGGTTGCTGAACACGAGGGATCGTGTTTCCCTGGTTTTGACTACTGCCTATGAGGGATCGTGGTTCCATGGTTCGGTTGCTGAACACGAGGGATCGTGTTTCCCTGGTTTTGACTACTGCCTATGAGGGATCGTGGTTCCATGGTTCGGTTGCTGAACACGAGGGATCGTGTTTCCCTGGTTTTGACTACTGCCTATGAGGGATCGTGGTTCCATGGTTCGGTTGCTGAACACGAGGGATCGTGTTTCCCTGGTTTTGACTACTGCCTATGAGGGATCGTGGTTCCATGGTTCGGTTGCTGAACACGAGGGATCGTGTTTCCCTGGTTTTGACTACTGCCTATGAGGGATCGTGGTTCCATGGTTCGGTTGCTGAACACGAGGGATCGTGTTTCCCTGGTTTTGACTACTGCCTATGAGGGATCGTGGTTCCGTGGTTCGGTTGCTGAACACGAGGGATCGTGTTTCCCTGGTTTTGACTACTGCCTATGAGGGATCGTGGTTCCATGGTTCGGTTGCTGAACACGAGGGATCGTGTTTCCCTGGTTTTGACTACTGCCTATGAGGGATCGTAGTTCCATGGTTCGGTTGCTGAACACGAAGGCTCGTGTCTCCATGGTTGAGTCGCCGCTCAGCTAGGAGGATCTATGGAGAACTTCACTGTAACCAGCACAATTGTAGGGTGAAACTTATGTGAATAAATTGAACTTATAAAAATTTCTGAGCTCATTGTAGTTAGGACCTCTCTCTGTACCCAGCTCCAGGTCTACACCCAGTGTGCTCTGTGGTTGAGATTTCTTAAAAATATCCGAAACGACTAGTCGTGGCCTATTATTAAAGAATTTCTCGGTACAGTACAGACATTGCACACTACCAAAACGTTGCTTGTACGTGCCGTAGACGATCTATTAGGTCTCAGTTGCAACTATTTTCGGCGAAATACCTGTATAGAAGGCAGACGGCTAATTGAAAACCCCTACGCATAACGTCAGTGAGTTTCAGCTACATTCCGACAAGATTCTCTATGGATTAAAATTATGTATGTGTATTCGCCGTTGCTAAACACATTGTTGACAGCAGCTGTAGTGCTGCTGTACCAAATACCAGGCTACTACTCTGCGTTCGAAAACGAGGCTTGCTAACGCAAGACGGTTAGCGCTGAAGAACATGCAGCGAGCGGCCGTCCGGTTGTTATCTCTTCATATTCTGACGTAACCTTCCTGCAGGCAGTAGTACCCCTGTGAAAATCAGTTATTAGACATCCCATTCATCATTAGAGCATGCCTGCCGGACATTTATAAGTAGAAATCCCGGCGCTGGCAGGCCACCTGTTATATACTATATACTCTCATTAAGAAGCAGGCGAGAAATTCATAATAAAATATTCTTCAGGAACAGATAGGACCTTGTCTTCTTCATTTAAATATTTCATTCACTCTCATTTTATTTGATCGGAAGCATTATGAACAGAGATTTTCAATACATATTTTTGTTTTAAATGTCTGTTTCTTCACCACTAAAGGATTTCCCAAATTCTGGAACTACGGAATTTTCTTGTTTATCTGGAATGAAGATTATTTTACAAACTGTTTTTCAAACAGTAAACACTAAGGCCTACAAGAACACATTTCAAATTCTCATAAAAAACCGCAGCTATATCAGGAACGATTTTTATTCAATTGACGTCATAATGACGGATGATTGGAAACCAGCAAATCACGAGCTTTGACACGTAATAACGTGATATGCAACACATGGTTTCCATCACAAGTTCTGTTAAAATAAGATATTTCATCACCCGAATGAAAATTGTGTCTGTGAATTGTGAAATGAACACTGTGAAAGATATCACGCAAATATCTGCAGTAAAAGACAAATATCAATAACAAAACTAGGACTAGAGTAGTGTAATATAGATTTTGTATTTTGCACATTGTGCGCGTTTTTGTTAATAATAATAGTAAGGGAGACAACACAATTCTGTAAAACATTAAGCTGAGGTCATTTAGTGGACATTTGAAACGGAAAGAATTAGAGGAAGGAAACTCTCTAAATACAAAAGAAGATATTGAAAAGAATCATGATGAGAAAATACAGTTTAATATGCACATTACGATGTAAGTACATTATTGTCATATACAACGGATGCAATAAACAGTCTTCAGACTTTCATTGCATACATTCATTTAGCGCCTTAGACTACTTTCAAATCTCGAAAGTTGTCTCTTCTTTTTAGAGCTTCGTCATAATACAATCCACAATATTCCTCTTCTGATGAATGAAACCCAAATTACTGTTTTCATCATGGGATGCCGTTTACTCGTCTACACGACTTCCTATTAAGGAGCTGTTCTTGAGCACAGTTTTCATACAATCAATCCCCATCGAATGCAGTAAGTTTGTTTATACATTTTTCTAAATTACGTAGTTTTGTTTCAAGAACTAATTTTGTAAGTTCTGATGTTAGAACGGGTGCAGAACTCCTTCTTTCAAGAGTTAAAAGGTCGCTGTCTTCAGCCGGAGTTTCTGTACCTTCATACAGAGAGCCGACTACATTTTCGATCATATCTCGCACTACAGATGCCATTGCTATCAGTTTGGCTGCGAGCGGTACATAGTTCTTCTTTCCGGCTGAAATGGTCATTTCTGCAATGCGTTGCATAGCTTCATGGCGTGCCATGGACAGTTCTGGAAGAGGCTGGGTCTTCTTCACAACGAAACATTTATTCTTCATGAGACCAAACCTCAGCAGATGACGCCTCAAACTCTTTCTTTGAGAGACCACGTCAATAAGCCGAAGTCGGTTAATCACTATCATTCGTAAAACCTGGAATCTAGAGGTGAATTTCGATTAACTTACTCAGACTGGCAAAGAAATTGAGAATAACGGTGACCACCTGTTTCGAAGTTACATTTTAACAAGAGGAAAGACAGGGAACTGTACTGTTGAATAAGCTATAAGAGAAGTTATGTATTGCTTAAAATTAATAATATTTATTCTTCCTCAAATGACTGAGGTTGCCAAGCAGACAAAGAACATCATACAATATAAATTTAGTAGCTAATCTAATTACTGTAAAGAATAAAAAACAATAATTATTTTGATAATGTAGAGAAAACAATACTTAGTCACAAAGAATTAGCAGATAAATTATAATTGATTTAATTAAGTGAGTGGAGCGCAGAAGTGATGTCTGAAAATAGATATCGAGGCTTTCAATGTTTGTATGCCCAGCTCACCATGGTCTCATTCGACACACCAAAGCGTCGTAAGTAGGTGACCACTAGTTTAGGAATTGTGCCCCTTGCACCCAGCATGAGCCCTACGACCTCGATGTCTTCAAGATTTTACTTATTCAAGTAATATGGAATGGTTGGTAATTATATCCTCTTTTATTCTTCATTGATTTCAACGGGCTGTTGTTCTGTGTTAATTGCTAAACGCACAAATTTCGTTTCTGCTTTTGAAATATATTGAAAAGAAAGAAAGTATTCGTACCCACCATCTCCCGATTGCTAGCTCACTGCTACGTGATCCGAACTGCGCATCCAACTCGGTCGGCCATTATATTTCCAATTTTATTAATTAATTAATTAATTTTATTTATTTTAATGAAAAGCTTATAACAGAGAACAAGTCTCCAATTACGTTCTCCTTCTTGTTCTTCTTTTTCTACCGCTTTTCCCACATTGGTAGGGTCGCGGGTGCGAACTGTGTCGCACATGTGGATTTGGCCCTGTTTTATGGCCGGATGCCCTTCCTGACGCCAACCTTCTATGGAGGGATGTAATCACTATTGTGTGTTTCTGGGTGGTCGGTAGTGTAGTGTGTTGTGTGAATATGAAGAGGAAAGTGTTGGGACAAACAAAAACCCCAAGTTCCCGAGCCAGAAGTATTAATCAGAGGCGATTAAAATCTCCGACCCGGCCGGGAATAGAATCCGGGACCCTCTGAACCGAAGGCCTCAACGCTGACCATTCAGCCAAGGAGTCAGCAAGTCTCCAATTACAGTATACTTCACAAATTTAAAATATAGCTGTACATATATTAGTGAATTGTATTCATGGTGGTGATTGCGATAATGAAAATGGGTTAATGAAATGAGAAATGAGGAAAAGAACATAATGATGGCAAGGATGGTAACAACTTCGTGTAATAACCACTGCTAACGTAATTACTAGCTAATTGATCATATTTTAAACTTTTATTAGTGCCTAAATCATGAGCCTGAGCTGATGAAAAAAATTGTGCTTGTTGCAGCCGAAATCTAGCTCCATATTGTTCATGGCCATTCTGTACTTTCCTTAGAGGTCAAGGTTTGGTGATGAAAATTTTAAAAACTAATTTGTAAAGTACATGGCAACTTATTTGAAATATCAATTAGAAAGTAAAATAAAAATTATCAGAAAAATCACTAAATGATGATAGCCACTTGTTATCTCTATGATCAAGAAAACACAAAATGAAGTAATATCTTTGCAAACGTCGGTATCATTCCAGCACCATGCGAAAAAGAAATGTCAGTGATTTCCTTAACCTTCTACTGCACAGTGTTGCCGGCAGGCAACATATAACTTTTTACTTGTGTAAATGGTTAGAGATTGTGGACAGAGGTAGTTTTACAGCACACCTTCAACTGTCCAATCAATCAAATACATATACCAGTGATGCCTTGTTTTTCTTACATAACAGATGTCAAAACAGCCCTACAACCAAAGGTACTCCTTCAACCCCATCAACATCCACGCGTACCAACCACCGTTTATTTTCCGTGGGCCCTTCCCATCTTCGTCTTCTTAAACAGTTTTTATTCCTCACCCTGAGGGGATGAGGCGGCCACCTAAAAAGGTACGTTCTTTCGCTGGCCAGGAGATGCGGGCTGGTGGGGGAAAATGTGCGGATAGGGGGAGATGGATGGGGGAGGTGTGAGTGTTTGTGGATTTTGCTTTATTTATTTCTGATGATTTTTTCCATGGAGGAGTTTTACATTGATTTTTCATATAGATTTTTACAATGTATAATTTCTGTTTTTGTTTGGTTATTCTCGGCATATAAATCTGATTACAAACGAAGATACATTGCTTTATTTTCTTTCTTTTTATTTTTTATTTTTAATATGGAAGGGGCTTGGTGCTGTCTGTTTTACATTTTTGTTCATTTTAAATATATTGTTAATTTTATATATTTGTTGATTTTACATATTTGTTAATTTTACATTTATTTACTGTTTTATACTTACATTTCCAAAAATTTTCTGTGTAAAGAGCATGGTGATTTAGAAATTTTTTACAACTGCGACACGTAATTAGTGATTGTTGAGAATGGTTGAGGGAGAAGCTGCCTTGTACCTGTTCATATATGCACGTACACACATACATGCATCTCTGCTGTTGAGTAGGCTGTGTTGATTTTCTGTATAATATTCTAATTTGGTAACGTGGGCCAGTGGTGATGATGATGGTTGCTGTGGTTAGGGGCAGGTTTTGGTTTAGGAAGTGAGTGTGGATAGTTAGTGGTACGGGAATGAAAGGATGAAGGAGTGTTGCTGTTATTGGGGAGGATTCACCCCAGTATAGCATTAAGTAGGGGGTGGGCGATCGATCTGTGGGCTGGGAGAGGGTGTGGAAGTAATGGATTGGGGAGGGAATTCGAAGTGGAGATTTCAGTGGGATCTGCAGGAGTTTGGTAACGACGGGGTTGTTCCGGTCTAGGGATTGCTGTAAAAAGTGGTGGAAGAGGATGGGGATGTATGTGTTCGAGTTTGGGAGAAGGGAATATATCGTAGAGGTCTCGGGTGTGAAAGTGGGTTAGTAGGCAGAGGGCTAACCGTACAAGACGCCGTTCCATGGAGAGGAGAGGGAGATAAATGTTTCGGTTGTGGTTGAATATGGCTGCCCATGCCGGATGACCGTAGGTCTGATGAAGATGTTATGGGTGAGTAGGAGGAGCTGGGAGTTGAGGCCCCAGTTCCTTCCAGGTAGTCTGAGAAGGGGTGGGCTCTGCGAATGGACTTGGATTTGAGGATAAAGAAATGGGGCCGAAAGGTGAGGTGTTGGTCAATGGTTATGCCTATATATTTCAGCGTGGGTTGAGTATGGATTGGGGTTTCTCGGAGGGATAGTTGGAGGCGGCCGGGATCACGGGAAAAGCTGCAGCGGCTCTTACGGGGGCGAAGGAGGATTGATTGGGTTTTAGTCGGGTTGAGTTTTAAGTGTCATCGGTCACACAAGGCATAAATGATTTCAGAAAACGTTGGATACGTTTATTAATTGAGAAAATGGAGGGAAGCTGGGCTAAGATGGCAGTGTCATCGGCGAACTCTAGTAGATGAGTCGGGGTGGGAGGTTGAGGAATATCTGCGACGAGCAGGAAGGATAGTAGAGGAGATAATTGTGACCCTTGGGGTACTCACATCGTCATGATGAAAGACTTGGATTGGTGTCCTTGGGATAGAGATGTGAGCTGATCGATCTGTTAGGTAGGCGGAGAAAAATCCGACGTAGTAAATTGGGAGGGTAAACTGGTGTTGGAATATGAGGGCAGGGTGCCAAACGGAATCGAATGCTTTGTTAAAATAGAAGGTTAAGAAAAGTGTTGGCCGACCCAGGTGGAAATTGTTGGTAGCTACTTGGATGAGACGGAGGAGTTGGTGGTGGGTGGAAGGACCAGGACAAAAGCCACTTTGGGATTTGGGGAAGAAGTGGTTCGAGTGAAGGTATGAATAGAGCCGGCGGACCAGTGTCTTGTCGAGGATTTTGGCCAATGTGGTAATAAGGCAGATAGGCCTGTAAGAGTCTGGGTCTGTGGTGCCCTTGCCGGATGTTTTCCAGGGAGTGGAGTAAAAGCCTGTGGTGAGGATGAAATTGCAGAGTAGAGCTAGGAGGTGAGTAATGCAGGTGAGGCTTCTTTTATATGTCGATACCTGATTCTGTTCGGGCCGGGGGCTGTGTCGCGTATTTTGCGTAGGGCGTCTGCTATGTTGCCTTGGTTATGGGGTTGTCTAGAAGATGTGTTGACAAGGTATGGGTTGAAGATGGGGTGAGCTGAGGTGAGGTTTAGATGGATTGGTACAGTTCGGAGTCGGCATAATCGAAATCTATGTCTATGCTGCTGGTAAATCTCTTCTGGAAGTGGTTGGTAAGGATCTCCAGTTTTTCCGTGGTATTACTTGGGGACTTTCCTTCGTGGATTCCATGGGAAGCGGATGTGTCTGTCTGGTGTAGATTGTGGTGAGATGTAGGATTCTGGGGCCGAAGTAGTCCGTAGCTATGACTGATTCCAGGAAGGAGAGTTGATATGGGGATGGTGTAGGCGGACTGGGAGAGAAGGGCGGATGGCGATGGCTGCTCCTCCGCGGCCGATATCATGTGGATGATCAGAACGGTGGAGGGTGAAGCCAGGTAGGTGGGATGGTTGGTGATGACGGAGCATAGTTTCAGGGGAAGTGTGTGGATAGGATGTTGAAGGGTTGGGGTGTGTGGATGGAGGCATCTGGAAGGAAATATTGTATGTTTAGGAAAAGGATGGAAATGGGCCGGGAGCCCTGGGCACGTGTCTGACTTTAGGCCATAATTTAAACCAGAGTTTCCAGGCGATTGAATTGGAAGTGAGTATTTAGGCCGACGTGAGTGGTTTGGAAGTATAGGTTCAGTGCTTGGTTGGCTGCTGCTTAGAGGTGGGAAAGGACAATAGGGCGGTGGTATGGGTACATGTTCATGAGGGAAATGGTGATGAATATTATTATATCTTCAATGGTGGGTGCGGGAAACAGAGTTGTTTGGAGTGGTCGGGGGGAGGGTTCACAGTGCGGATGGCAATGAGATCGGGACGGTTTTCTGGAGGGGCGTCGGGCTTTCCAAAGACGGGGTGGGTCTTCCCATATGAGTTACACTATGGTGGAGCTTGGGTGTTGGGGCATTTATTGGTGGAGTGGGGTTGCCTACAGTGTCCACAGATTGGCCACTCTGCTTTGCATTGTTGGGTGCTGTATTGATTGTAGGTGGGGCACCGCTCGCATCGTAGCGGTTCTGGTGGTGGGGTACGTAAGGGTTCTACGCTGGAGTGTTGACGGTAGATGGAGGCACCTGATTTTAAAAGGCGGTCAACATCATCCTTCGTAGTTCAGCTCTGCTAGAATCGCGTCATCTGTGATGTCTGGGTCGACATCCCGAATCACGCATCTGAACAGGCTATGTCGGGGTGGTGGTGGTGGGGTTTTGGGGGATGGTTGGGAGAGAGACTTGAACGAGTCTGCTGAGCCTAATTGGGTTGAGCCCATTGTTTGTGTTAATTTGTTGGCAGCTTCTTCCCCAATTACCTTGATTATCATTCCATTATCAGTGGTCTTAATATTTGCACTTTTGTGTGGTTGGAACTTAAAGTTCTGGAGCTTTCTAAGTATTATTCTTGACGAGCAGAAATCTGGGGAGGGGTTTATCAGAAGGAAGGAATGAGTGCCTTTGGTCTTTCTCGAATGGTTCCGACGGAGATAATAGGGCGGTGAACTGCAGAGTGTGAGGATGTATTTGGGGCATTTGAGTAGTCGTCTGTTTTCAGATTTAGCTGGCTTGTGTTGGAGAGTAGCGCTGGGGTGATGTACACTGCTTGTCGACGGGCTGCTGGTCCTTCGTCTGGTGGAAGTTTGGGGGCAGTTCGCTTATACTGGTATGTGCGAAGTGGTTCTCTCTCTGGAGCTGGGGGTACTAGCAGATGGCGAGTGGGTGGGGGGTGCCACTGATGGACACATCACAGCTGTATGGTGAGCAGTGCTGGTGACGGTGGTTAGGCAAGAGGCTGCGACCGTGGTAGTGGCGGTAAATATGGTGGTAAACACGGCACAGGATATCTCTTTGCGGAGCAGTCTTTGTGGGTGACGAAACCCCACGTGGCTTTTGGGCGAGCCCTATGTTTAAGGGATCACCGACTCCAGCTGTACAAACCCCGAAGCCTCTGGAATCTTCGATGAGCAGCCCATCACATTACCACAGGCTTACCCATTATGGCAAACCACATCACATACGAGTATTAAGGTATTATATCAACAATTCTTAACTGGGGCTAAACACTGAACGTAAGTTGAACTTTAAAGCTTGAAACTTTCTTCACCAAACGGAAACGGAAAGTAATTCATGCAGTAGAGGATTAAGACTGGCGTTCTTTGAAGCTATTTAAAATGAACTGATTACTTTAATTTTAAATTATCGAAGGATGATTATGTCCTGTGTAAAGGACAAAAGTTACAAATTAATAACTGATACTAATATGTAGGGATTACAATACAGGTAACAGGAATAACATTCACAATACACCTAAAAGAGAGAGTCATCGCAACTATACGAAGCATTAGTGATATTAAACACCTTCCACAGCTATCTTTGGTGAGAGCCATGGCTCTGTTTTATACGAAAGTTGTTCCAACAGCCATACATGGGAATAATATGGGAACATCTCTCGAAAAGACAACTGCAATAGCTGGAACGTCTGAAGGCCAGATTCTTGAAGATAGTTCTATGTGTTTCTAAATATACATCCTCAAAACTAGTATACGTTCTTGCAAAGGAGACGTACTTCAATCAAGATATAAAGTTTAGACTGTTACTTTCAGCGACAAGGAGTTACACGGAACTGTAATCAAAGATGGCTATGATATGGGATGAGTTTTACTCAACTGATGCGATAATAAATTTCGTGTAGCTATTTCTAGCCGGGTACAGCCCTTGTAAGGCAGACCCTCCGATGAGGGTGGGCGGCATCTGCCATGTGTAGATAACTGCGTGTTATTGTGGTGGAGGATAGTGTTATGTGAGGTGTGTGAGTTGCAGGGATGTTGGGGACAACACAAATACCCAGCCCCCGAGCCATTGGAAATAGCCAATGAAGGTTAAAATCCCCGACCCGCCCGGGAATCGAACCCGGGACCCTCTCAACCGAACGCCAGTACGCTGACCATTCAGCCAACGAGTCGGACAACTGATGCGATGATAAACAGGGATTGGATGCGCGGAGGATATGATCTGAGGCATACAGTGACCAGGTTTGCCGTACACGGGTTTCACCATAAGGTATGCAAAACCTTGGGATTTCACAGGCCGGGACCAGGCTGCATATGTGTATTCTGCGACCAACGATATGATATATACCATGCCATCGAATGTGTCCGTAGAAAAGGAAGCTTGACAGAATTGTGTCAATGACTGATGATGTTTTGCACGCATTGGTTGTATATTATTATTGATGCATATCTGAGCGTATTTAAGTCTATATATTATGTCCATTTGGTTGCAGTAAATTTATTATTAATTTTAAAACTGAGTAAAATATTTCTCAGGTAATTGCAATGCAGCCCGATTACTTTTTTCTTGTACTTTTCCCATCACTGATTCTAGCGCTATCACTGTATAATTGTTGACAGCCATGAAATCATGGCCGTTTGGTTCACAATTGCCACGAGTCTCTGAGTCGGGAATTGCGATATACCGTATATCGAAGAATAGAACACTGCGTCCATACTACTACTACTACTACTTCAGCTCAGCTGACGCGTGGATTGGTACTCAATCATACAACCACCGAGCGAGAGACGCGGGAGACACGTAAGTTCGAACCTCACTGAGAATGGTTTTCTGTGGTTTCCCATTTTCACTTCCAGGCAAATCCTGGGAGTGTTCCTATTCATAGGCCACCTCCTTACCCGATTTTATTTACCATCATTCACGAGCTCCTCAACTGAGGTTGGTTTCAGGAAGGGCATCCGGCCATAAAGCATGTCATGTAAATTCACCTCACATCATATCAAGAAACAGCAAGTGTGAAATTGTCTGTAACCACTTCTCTTCATTATTATAACGGACGAGGTGATAAAAGCAGTAAAGAGGAAAAGACTACACTTGTTTTGGCGAATGATGATATGGTATGGGGTGAGACAGGAACAGAAGTACTAGATCATTCGCAAGTAGAATTTGAAAGAATGGGACAAATCATCAGCCGAATGAAAACAGTAGGTTTGGTGGTGAGTCGAAATCCTTGAGCAGTCCACCTGCGTGTTCAAAATGAGGAAGGAGCTACCAATAATAACTGCAAGTACTTGGGAGCTTTGTTTCTTCTGACAATACCATGAACCAAGTGATAGCAAGAGGAAACAACATGCATAAAAATTGTAACACTCCGTTCGTCAACCAATTTAGGATGACACATTTCCCTAAGATCACGATGATGATGGTGATGATAATGTTAATGATGTTTGTTGTTTAAAGGGGCCTAACCGCTGGGTCATCGGCCCCTAATGGTACGAGGTGCAACGAAATGCAACTATAAGTGAAACTTCAAAATGTATCCACTGACTAAAATATAAAACGTATGATGATGACAAATGAATGAATCCGAAACAATCAGGGGATCAAATTCACAATATCTTATTTTATGAGATGATGCTTGTTGTTTAAAGGGGTCCAAAATACACGTCATCAGCCCTTTATAATGGTACTAATCACTGGTAAAGCTGAACCATGGTGTTCCTCACGTAGTGGTACTAATGACAGGCAACGTAGACCTATGGTGTTCGTCACGTCGTGGTACTAATCACAGGCAACGTAGACCCATGGTGTTCCTCACGTCGTGGTACTAATCACAGGATATGTAAACCCATGATGCTCCTCCCCGAATGATACAAATCACAGACCCATGGTGTTCCTCATGTCGTGGTACTAATCACAGGCAACGTAAACCCATGGTGTTCCTCACGTCGTGGTACTAATCACAGGCAACGTAGACCCATGGTGTTCCTCACGTAGTGGTGCTAATCACAAGCAACGTAGACCCATGGTGTTCCTCACGTCGTGGTACTAATCACAGGATATGTAAACCCATGATGCTCCTCCCCGAATGATACAAATCACAGACCCATGGTGTTCCTCACGTAATGGTACTAATCACTAATCTCATGGTTCCAAATTCATCATCCCTTGGTCGCCTCTTTTAGTTGCCTCTTATTACAGGCAGGGGATACCGTCGGGGTATTCTTCGTCCACAGGGGTCCTAAGATCACGTCTCATATACCTATCACTGTCGGGGTGAGTAACGAACACGAGGAAGGTCGAAGGGGAAAGATGCTCAGAGGGGCGTAGCAAGGCATGCGAAGCAATTCCAAATTCTGCTGTGGCCTCACAGTCGCAATTTTGGAGACACCGGAGGAATGTATTTGAAACACCATTGTCTGAGAGAACCTGTTAATGCAGGATAAATCCTTTTCCAAAGTAATTCTTTTGCTGGTGATGGATTATGTATCGCCTTCTTCTTCTTCTGCCACTTTTCCCCACACCTAGGTGGGATCATGGGTGCGACATGTGACGTACATGTGGACTTGGCCCTGTTTTCAGGCTGGATGCCCTTCCAGACGCCAACCCTGTTTGGCGGGAAGTATTTCAATATTGCGTGTTTCTGTGATGTGGTGTGTTGTGTGCAAATGAGGAGGTGTGTATTAAGAAAAATACCCAGTCCACGAGCCAGAGGAATTATCCAAAAATGTTGACTAAGCCCAGAATCGAACAGGGTGCCACCTGAACCATAGGCCGCGACGCTAACCATTCAGTCAAAGAATCGGGCGGATTATGTATCCCCTAATTTTTAATTTTGGAACCTTGTTTGAAAGAAAGATCTGTCGAATTATACCGTGTATTGATAGCTCGAGCCCGCCTCATGGCCATGGTCATTAAGGCGTCAAGACAGCGTGGGTAGTCGGTTCGAGTCCCTTGGGTCGAATATATTTTCACCATCAGAATGTTGGCCGACAGGATAGGAAAGGCGGTGGTATACAATTTCTAATCACTAGATTGCGTGCCTAAAGCCTGGATTCAATTCCAAACCTCTCCGCAGTGCTCATATGGAGTGAGGGCATATGACGCCGTTGATGGTGATTCGTCCGCGGATGGAGATGTTAAGCCTTGAGTAGACCCCTTGGTGCTATACGACAGGAGTAGGCTAAGTGCCGGCACCGGGGTTTCACTCTCTTCCTTCCTGCTATCATATATGGCGTCATTCATTTAATCTTATTAACTTATCTGTGTGACAAGAATGGATAAGATGAGAAATGAGAAGGTTAGGGATATAGTAAAAGAAGAGCCACTACAGAACAGGATAGAGGTATCTAGACTTAGATGGTATGGGCACATGAAGAGAATGACAGGGGAAAGGATAACGAGGTGGATGCATGAAATGGAGATAACAGAAAAACGATCGAAAGGAAGAATAAGAGGCGGGTAAATAAAAGGAGTGCAAGAGTGTGTGCAGAGAATAGGAGAGGTCTGGGCAAGAGTGACGACGAAGAAGTAGTGGGAAGATGGAGAGGCTTATGTTCCGAGCAGACCTGACCAACAGTTGGAAAGTGCATATGATGATTGTGATGATGATGATGATGATGATGATGAACTTCTCTGATGAGCTTGACGTCAGAAAGTGCATCCGGTCGTAAAAACTCGCTACGAAGTTTCATCTTACTTGCTACCCGGTCCCGTACAGAAACGGTACAAGGGGTGAACGTTAATATAATACTGATGCTAGCTCGATATTTCTTTTCTTAAGAAATTATTCTGGCCTATATGCAGTTAGTATCATGTCGAAAAGGAGCAAGAGGAGACGTTTCTGTTCAAGTTGTTTGCTGATGGTACATTTCAAGGACTCGGGACAATTTTGATCATGAGCTTCGTCTATGTGTGTAATTGATCTCGTACCTTCTTACCTTGCAACTGCTTACAGATATTCATACCTGTAAAGGAGAATGACAGCAAAAATCCATCGCCACATCAAAATAACGATTCTGAAGAATGCGAGGTAGAATAATGTTCCCGTCAAAACCATCCTTTTCGAGGTTTCATTCACTAAACTTCCGAAGGCGAAGTTGCCCTTAGCAAAGCCCACAATGGAGACGCCTGCCGCTTCAAGGCTCCTGAACCTGTCAAAGCAACATTACAATCCAAAAGTAAATGCATTGTTCTTGTTCAATAATTTTGTTTCTAAGTCATATTGATAACACTTACTTGTACGACGTTGTGACGAAGAGAAGGTAGCCTAGGAGGCAGAAGGCACACAGAAGTAGGACAAAGTACACCGCGAAGTGGAATAAGGGTTTGGCTGCATGTCTCAGAGCTACCGTCATCAATCGGAAGCGGAACTTGACTATCAACACGTGCCACATCTTGAGTAGTACCAGAAACAACATCACTGCGCACAGGATCTGTCCAAAAATCAGATACTTCAAGCTTACAAATAATTCCGAGAGTCGTTTGCAGTTAGTTAACTATGTTTAAAGGCATAATTTTTTGGCAATAATTTATGTTCAATTTCGCGAAAAGGAAACAATTTTTCGCGTGTTGTCGCGAAATAAGTTTTGGCCCATCGCTTGAATTTCGCTGTAATAATTTTCTAAAGTCTATACTAATATAATAAAGGGAGAGTGTGAATTTTGTGAGTTTATGTATATCTGGATGGTAATCTCAGAAACTACTGGAATTCCAAAAACCGTGAAAGTAGTTAGTGGGACGTAAAAAAATTAAATTATTATTATCATTATTATTAATAATAAATGATTTAAGCGCATATCTAATGCAGAACATATAATTAATGGCGTTTTGCCAAGTATTATTTAATAAACTATTACATTTGATAAAATTCCATCTCCTTTGCTGAATGGCCAGCGTAGTGGCCTTCGGTTCAGAGCACCCCACGTTCGATTCTCGGACGGGTCGGGGATTTTAACCGCTTTTGGTTAATTCCTCCAGCTCAGGCGATTGTTTGTAATGGTGTGAACAAACATCTTTATCTAGGTACAACACATGACAGTAACAACCACTCTGGAAACACGCAGGAGTGAATGCATTCCTTCACAGAGGGTTGGTGTCAGGAGGGGCATCCGGATGTAATACTGGGCTTAACTCATATTAGTGCCGACTTCAGAGAACGGGGTAAAGGCCAAGTAGGAAATAATTTTAATAAAACCCCCACATTCTGGACGTTCAGATGTCAACAAGTGTAAACACTGATCAGTAACAGAGCGAGTGGCTGTACGGTTTGGGTCGCGCAGCTGTCAGCTTATACTCGGGAGAGAGTGGGTTCGAACTCCACTGTCGGCAGCCCGGAATGTGGTTTTCCGTGGTTTCTCATTTTCACACCAGGCAAATCCTGGGGCTGTACGTTAATTAAAACCACGGCCGCTTCCTTCCCACTCCCAGCCCTTTCCTGTCCTATCGTCATCATAAGACCTATCTGTATCAGTGCGACGTAAAGCAAATTGTAAGGAAAAAAGTCAGTACTTTCATTCGATAACAAGTTGCTCTTGTTTTGTCAGCTATTTGAAATACTGTATAATAATAATAATGTTAATAGGTTTACATACATACATACATACATACATACATACATACGTACATACATACATACATACATACATATCTTTATTGCCCACCCTAGTATACACCATCGGCTTACAGGCAATAAAGACAGAGCGAAACAAAAAACAAACAATAGCTACTACGTCTCTCTTTAAACTACTTAACTACATTAACTACTTCTACATCTACTCAGTATCATCCCGCACGTACGCGGATAGCCAGCACACATGCAGGACGCCACCACACTACTAACTACCCTAAACCCAACCCCTACCTCATCATCATCATCAACATTTCCCTTTATCCAACTGTAGCCGGGTAGGGGCAAATATGGTTCCTCTCCACTTTCTTCGGTCTTTCCACCACTCCTCCTCCAACACTGTGTCCCAGTCCAGGTTTCTTTCTATAATGCTGCGTTGGATGGTATCTTTCTGTCTCAATCGTGGTCGTCCACGGCCTCTCCTTCCTTGGATTTGCATTTTCATCACCTTTTTGGCATTCTTTCGTCGCTCATTCGCTTTATGTGCCCAAACCATCTTAGTCGGCTCTTCTCTATTCTATAATTCATTTTTTCCACTCCAATTTCTTCCCGGATTTTCTCATTCCTTATTTTGTCTCTTCTACTCTTCTGTATCATACTCCTCAAGAACTTCATTTCGGCTGCCTGTATTCGACACTCATCCTTCTTTGTCACTGTCCAAGTTTCTGCTCCGTAAGTTGTTATGGGTACATAATACATCTTGTACATAGTATCCTTTGCTTCCGTTGGCACATCTTTGTCCCATAACATGATTCTTACACTATGATAGAAACAACTTACCGCTTGAATCCTTTTACTAATCTCAGCATCCAGTCGAGCATTCTCCATTAATTCACTCCCCAGGTATTTAAATGTTTCCACTACTTCCAGGGGCTTATCTGCAAGTCTAATCTGACCTTTCCCTTCCTTCTCCCCTCTAGTCATAACAAGAGTTTTACTCTTTTCTACACTTATTTTCAATCCATATTCTTCGATCTTCCCATTCACCACATTCAACTGTTCTTGAACCTTCCTGTCGTCTTCTCCCCAAATGATAATATCATCTGCAAATAACATCATGTTCATTTCTCTTCCTCCATATGCTGCTTTTGCTGTTCTCATGATATCATCCATTACTATTGTAAACAGGATTGCTGATAGAACACTTCCCTGTCTCAGCCCACTAGTTATTTTGAACCCCTACCTACCACCTAAAAATAATTAGACTGGTCGCTGCGTCAGCCCTAGTATGGAACACACGCTCACCAAGCCGTCGACAGCAGCCACCAGTCTCGCCACGTGAGAACTGATATCATATCTCACCGACACTCGCTGACACTGTTCCTTACCTACTATGGGTGACATTCCATCTTGTCTGAAACCAGACTCAACAGGTGGCTTGCTACACACTTCCGCTATGTACATCACACATATTCTTGTCCATTGGCAGCGCACTACCTTCCCTCTCGTTTTTCTTCCTGTGCAGACATGCTCAAGCCTAACTTCTTTGGGTGAGTCAAGTCCCCACCCCTCCCTCTTCCCTTAATACGTCACCCTCTCTTATCTCACACTACTCCCGCTCACCACACCTCACCTTATTGAACTTAAGACTTAAATATCAGCTAACAGCCATTTTACAATCCTCATCAACGCACCTAAAACAATTAACATTTTTTTCACATCACACTTACACACAGGCAAACAGTTTCCATTCCAAGTCCATTAGTTCACTCAGTCTTCTCAATCTACAACACCACACTTACACACATCAAACCGTTAGACTTATCCCAGTTCTTCCATCTTATTAAACTTAAGACTTAAACATCAACAATCCATCCTTTTACAACCCTCATCAAAGCACCTAAAACAATGTTCTTTTTACTCTGACCTACTTTCATAGTTTCTATACTGCCAACATTTTCTCCGTAACTACAGTCCCACTTAATCTACTTAATTACTGTTACATACACCTTCTTTATCCTCCCTCCTCACACAAATACACTTGTGCAAACCAATTTTTTTCCCACACCTAATTTACACACAAACAGACAGTTATCAATTCCAAGTCCATTAGTTCACTCAGACTTCTCACTAATTTTTTAATAACCTTTTTAGCTTCCAGCTAAGCGTCATTTCAACCATCATCGATAAACTTAAACTTTATACCAACCTCTTAAATTTACACTACCCTCAGAGCCTACTCAACCTCCCCTTTTCTCAACTCCTACGTAATTTTCTCAGGCCTTTCCTTTGTTACCAACTCTTCTCATAGACACATCTACTCTCGTATTCTTCAAGTCTTAAATCTGCTACACCCTCCCATCCTACTATTTTTCGATCTACTTCACAACAATTTGCCCCGGGCGGATCACCTTCCCACAGGGCAAAGTGCTCTTCCCCCTTTCCCTAACACTACAGCCCTCTCTTCTGATATCATGGTCACCATGATACCCATCCCGCATCTGCTCAGGGCGGAAATCCATTCCTCTGAGCAGAATGCCCTCCTCCTTTATCCCCCGGCATGAACCACATTATCTACACAACCCCTGTTATTCCCACAGTTTCTTTATAAATCTAGCTCTAGCCACATTTAAGAATTTCGCTATATTCGTTCCTTTCTGCCACTCTCTACATAACCATCTTATAGCTTTCCCCTACATTATCTAGCTCCTTCTTACTTAGTAGTTAAATTTTTATCTCCCCCAAAGCTCGGAATTGATTGAAAATATGCAGGTCCTCCCACATCTCTCCACATCACACACATCTATCCTTATTCTCGCTACCTACCCATGCCCTGTTCCTCGGAACTCCCAATAGCCACCAATACAAACCTTTCTTATCCTTTCTACCCTCAAACTCAGTTTTCGTGTTTATTACTTCCACCAATTTATTTAATACTGAAAAAGAGGCTCTTTCCCTACATTCGCTTATTAAACTCTGTCTTTCAATATCAAGTAGTCTTCCCTTTATTCTTTTCCATACCATTTATTCCTACCTCCCCCCTCCAAACATCGCCATATACCCCCAATCCAATCTATTGTAACCATTTTTTGCACTTATTCACCAAGTAAACTTCATTCGTAATACCTTTCTGAAAACTAAACGTTTCTTGTACTAATATCCCACCCTTCCTTTCCTCCAATCTAATCCAATACTTGAACACCCTCTTAGCTATTTCAACCTCCATCGATTCTTTACAAACTAATCTGGCACCGGCATTGGCTGTACAGTTCGGGAGGTCCATCATCATCATCATCATCATCATCATCATCATCATCATCATCATCATCATCATCATCCTAAACCATCTCCAGTTTCCCGGGTGTGGTATATGAGCCTCCTCCATCTCATCCTGTCCTGGTACCATTCTTCCTCCACCAACTTGTCCCAGTCATGACCTCTCAGCAGTACATCGTTCTTAACTAAATCTATCCATTTCCTTCGTTGCCTTCCCACGGGTCGTATTCCTTCTACTTTTCTGTCAAATTCCTTCCTTGCAGTTCTGTTTACTGGCATCCTCTTCATGTGACCAAACCACTTCAGTCTTGATATCTGAATCTTATTGAGAAGAGAATCATCTATTCCTACTTCTTCTCTAATTTTCTCATTCCTAATCTTGTCTTTCCCGGTTTTCTGGATCATAGTGCATAGGAATTTCATTTCAGCTGCCTGAAGTTTGGAATTATCTCTATTGGTCGGTGTTGTGGTTTCGAGACTGTATGTAAGAATTGGTGTGTAATAGGACTTGCACAATGTCATTTTTGTTTTCATGGGCATTTGTTCATCCCACAGCAGGTATCTTACCTGGTGGTAAAATTGTGTTGCCTTATTGATTCGATTATTCACCTCATGTATTGCTAGGTTGTCATTTGATATAACGCTACCCAAGTATTTGAAAACTGAAACGCTGTCCAGATGGCCTTTATTTAACATGACTATTGGTTCTGCTCCTTCCCCATACACTTTTATCACCACCGTCTTGGTCTTGCTGATGTTTAAACCACATTTCTTAAACTCCTCATTCCAGCTTTGCGTTCTCTCTCCCAAATCCTCTTCTGAGTCACTCCAGATCGCAACATCATCTGCAAATGTGAAGGCTTTGATATCTCCATGTTCTTTCCTTTTAATAGATTTCATTACTACATCCATTACAATAATAAATGGAAGTGGTGACAATGAGCTGCCCAGCTGCACTCCTCTCTTTGTTTCAAACCAGTCCGACAAACAACATCCTACTTGAATACACCTTCTCTTCCCACTATACAACATTTTCACTTTGTCTATGAGGCTGTCTCGCTCTTGAAGTTCTTTCATGCATTGCCAAATTCCTTCCACCGCCTGGTTTAGTTCACCCCTGCCTTCTTCCATTCCCTATACTTCCACCCCAAATAGCATTTTGCCCATTACCAGTGATTTAAACACCGTTTTCTGAATTTTGTAATTAACATCTGGAAATTTCTTTTCTAATACCCCCACTGCCGCAAGCGCACCTCTTCCTTTAAATTTAGCCATCCTACACTGTTCCTTCCAAGAACCATTCTTACTAATTATTACACCTAGATACTCAATTTTATCCCCTGGTCTAATTTCTTCCTGATCAAGCCTCCAGACTTCCTTATTCTTTCTCCCACCCCTTTTCCTACACACCATTATCTGAGTCTTTCTTACGTTTACTGTGAGAGACCACTTCCTAGTATACTCAACTACCTTGTCCAACCCTTTTTCCAAGCCACTTGCCGTCAAAACCAAAATCAATAGGTCATCCGCGAATAGCAACCCCAGAACCTCCGTTTTCCCTATCCAAGGACATTGCCATGCCTCTCCTCCATGTCCCTCTAAAATATTATTTATAAATAATACAAATAATATTGGGGATAGCTTACACCCCTGTCTCAACCCGTTCTTCGATTCAAAACAGTTACTCATCCTTCCATCCTGCAATTTAATCATCACAAACACTTCCTCATATATTGTATCTAATGCCACCCTCATTTTCTTCGACATGCCAACCTCCCTTAATCTCAAAAACAGCGCCTCCCTACTGACCGTATCGAAGGCTTTTTCTAAGTCGATCGCTGCTACATATAATTTGCGCCCTGCTATCCTCACATACTTTGTAATCAATGTGTCCAGAATCCAAACATTATCAACTGTGTTCCTTCCTTTCCTAAATCCATTTTGAAACTCGGATATCCTACCATACTGTTCCGCCCAGTTTGTTATCCTATTCGCCAAAACCCCTGTGTACACCTTCGACAACGCGTCTAGGAGTGTAATTCCTCTATAGTTGTTAGGATCGCTACTAGTCCCTTTATTTTTATAAATAGGGCATAATAACTCCTTCCTCCATTCCCTCGGAAATTTCCCCGTATCTAACAACCTATTAAAGAATTTCACAATCCCTCTCAGTATCGGTTCATTTGCCCCAACCTCCTTCCACACACTATTGGAAATACCGTTCACACTTCCTGCAGCCTTGGTTCTAGCATTTTTTAATACTATCATTACCTCCTGCCTTGTTATCTCCTCATCCAATATTGGAATTTCAACTTCCGATTCCCTTCTTACATATGACATGTCTATTTCTCTACCCAATTTCCCCTCCCCTTCTACAAGCTTTTTAAAATGCCTAAGCCACTCGTTTTCTCCTATTTTATTTCCTTTCCCCACCGGTTTCGTTCTTCTAATAGTATTTATTGATTCCCATATCCTCTCATATTTCTTCTCTCTACAATATCTATTTATGTTTTCAGCCTCCGTTTCCTTCCGTCCTCTTTTCTTCTCATTCAATACCTCCTTATATTCCCTTCTCAATTTACAATATTCCTTCCTTTTTTTCTTGCTCCCCCTCCTTCCTAAACTCTGCTAGCGCTCTCATTACAACCTCACGTTTTCTCCTGCAGTCTTCATCAAAGCATTCATTCATTTTGTTCTTTTACCCTCTACCCTGTCTATGTCATTCCCTTCTGCTGCCCTTTCATTTCCTACCCTTAATATATCTCCCTCCTCGTTCAAATCCCGTCTCAATTTCTCTTTCGCATTATCATCCCATACATACTTCCATACTCCATTCCTATATCTCTCCCTACTTTCCTCCATCTTTCCCTTCACATCAGCAACCAAAGTTCTCAATTTTATTTTGATAGGCATATGTTCCGTTAACCCACATTTTAACACCTCAAAAATTATTCTCCTTAACGCTATCTCTGAGCTTATTCCTATATCCACTACACTCACTCCATTTCTTGTAATATACGTCAATTATCCCAGACTATCCCCTTCATCCACCCATTTAAAATAAATAAATGTTCTATAGCACATAACTCCAATAACTTTCTCCATAACTATTTACACCAATATCCTTACTCCTTCTTTGCAGTCCCCACCTACTTTTACTTCTTTTCCGTACACCGGTACCCCATTGCCCACTCTCGCATTCCAATCCCCCAATAAAATCATCCCATCTTCTACATACAGCCCTTTAATTATGTTTATTTCTTCAATCAGTTCGTCAAAAATGTTTATTTGCATAAACTGAATCACTCGGATGGTTATAAAGCAGGGTCAGACAAATTGATTCCCCTACCCATTTCCCCATTTTTACTCTCTGCCACACTATCCCCTCTACCCTACTCTGTAACATCTCCACCCATTCAGCTACCTCATTTCTTATTAGAACTACTATGACCCCTGGGTTTCGGACCCTCTTTACTATTTTTTCCTTAACACGTTGACTACCCCATCACCGTCCCATGTAATATCAACCTCCTTCCCTAACCACGTCTCCACTAGAGCAATTATCTCAAAATCTTTCACTAAATCCAGAATTTCCCTATTCCCTAACTTCCCCATCAACCCTTCAATATTCAGCACCCCTATCACCATCTCTGGTTATTTCTTTCCTCCCCCCCCCCTCTCTATACTTCTGCGTTTCACCACTTCCCCCTAACTTCTCGTAATTCTTCCTTGTGGTTCCTCCCCATCCCTCTCCCCTTCTCTCCCTTTCTTCTCCCTCCTCCTTCCCCTTTTCCGTGATAAGCCTTTTTTCCCTCCCCATAGATCTTTTAAGGGGGTCGAAGGGGTAGTATGTGGTCCTGTGGGTGCACTTCTTGCTGATGGGAGTGTACTAGCAAAACACAGGAAATGCCATTTATTCCTACCAAGTCCGATACATGCACGTCCACGCCGTGGCCTCTGGGCAACGGGTACATTCTTTAAAGTACACGGCTAAGTCATGTAAGGGTAGAAAGCGAGTTCAGCTAAGGGAGACAACCCTAACAGAAAACATCGGTCCTCCAGGATTGCTGGGGGTTGGAGCAAGGCTAACAACCTCGCTCCGGAAAACAAACTGTTGCGAAGCCCCAGAATATGCCTCGGAATTGTGGATTTAATAGACGACGAGCTAAGCTAAAGGCAATGGACTACGCAATTGGTACATGGAATGTACTTCTACGAGCCGGAGCACTGAAAGTACTGATGCAGAAACTAGAAGTCAACAAAGTGGACATAGCAGCCATACAAGAAACTAGACTGTCAGGAAGGGATGAGATCTGGGACACCAAAACCCACACAATATTCAGTAGTGGGAAGTCAAGGAATGCACAAGAAGGAGGAGTAGCATTTATGGTACGAAAACAAGCTAAAGATGATGTACTACAGTTTTTGGCAGTAAATGAAAGATTGGCAACACTGCGTGTTAAAATGCGATTCTACAACTTAACAATCGTAAATGTATATGCACCAACGGAAGACAAGGAACAGATAGTCAAGGATCAGTTCTATGCTGAACTGGAACGAGTGCTAGATTCAATCCCATCAAACGATGCTAAGATGATAATAGGAGACCCAAATGAACAAATTGGGAAGGAGGATATATATCAAGGAATAATAGGGATCCATAGTTTACACAACAATACTAATTATAATGGACAGAGATTGCTTGACCTTGCTACCAGCAGAAACATGAAAGTGATGTCAACTTGTTTCCCTCATAAAGAGGTACACAAGCAAACATGGATATCACCGGATGGAAAGACCTGTAATCAAATAGACCATGTAATGATGGAGAAAAGATGGGCATCCAATATCATGGATAACAGATCATTCAGAGGAACAAGTTGTGGGTCTGACCACTTTCTAGTTAAGGAAATCTTAAGGTGCCGCATTATGAAAACAAGAAAGGAAGGAATGAGTAGGATAGAAAAGTACAATACTTGTGAAATGAAGAATAAGGAAGTATCAGAAAGATACGGGAAAAGAATGGCAGAAGTGCTGGTAGAGAAATATAATAAGGACCAAACAGCAACGGTCGAGACCAAATGGATTGCTCTGAAGGAAAGCGTTAAGGCCGTGGCAAAGGACACACTAGACATTGTAACCAAAGGGAACTCAAAGGAATGGTTTGATAAGGAATGGAAAAAAGCCATAGAAAAAAGAGATAAAGCATATAGAGCATACCTAGAGAGACCAACAAGGGTGAAGAAAGAAGAGGTTGAAAACCAGAATAAAGAAGTAAGGAATGTATGTCGAAGAAAGAAGAAAATAAAATGAGAAAATGGCTAGAATAGTAGAGGAATTTAAAGAAGATAATAGCTACATGGCTTACAGATAAGTTAAGGAAGTGAAAGAAGGATTCAAGGCAAGAACAAACATGTGTAAGGACAGAAATGGACAGCTTTTGGGAGATAAAGAAGGGATCCAAGATAGATGGAAGGAATATTTCCAACACCTCCTGAACCCAGTAGAAATGAAAGGGAAAACACCAACTACCTCAAGGAATAACACTGAGACAAATGAATCAGAAGTCATATCACCATCTATGCAAGAAGTGATAGAAGCCATACAGCAACTGGAAAACAATAAAGCACCAGGTATCGATGGAATCCCTGCAGAGTTGTGGAAATACGGAGGAACCACACTACAAGAAGCTATATATGATCTAATTGTGAGTGTGTGGAATACAGAAGAAATGCCTGAAGATTGGCGCAAAGGCATCATATGCCCAATATACTGTACAAGAAAGGGGATGAGTTGGTATGTAGCAATTATAGAGGGATCACACTGCTGTGTACAGTATATAAGCTGTTCACCTCCATTCTGAAGAGGAGACTAGAACCCCTGGCGGAAGAAATTCTAGGAGAATACCAGGCAGGGTTCCGGAAGGGAAGATCCACTATTGATCAGATATTTACTGTGAAACAAGTGTTGGAGAAGTGTTGGGAACGGGGCATATATGTGGTACAGATGTTTATCGACTTTCAACAAGCATACGACTCTATTGACAGGGATAAATTAATGGAGATATTAAGAGAGTTCAAGATACCAGAAAAGCTGGTGCGACTGGTGGAATTGACTATGAGAAATACGATGGTGGGAGTGAAAATTCAGACTGAAGTAGGCAGCTTCTTCGAGGTGAATCAGGGATTGAAGCAAAGAGATGGCTTAGCACCAATTCTATTTAATCTGGCACTAGAATCAGTGATTAGAAAGTTAAGGGTGGACACCAGTGAAACACTTCTATACAAAACAGCTCAACTAGTTGGATATGCTGATGATATAAATTTGATGGGAAGAACAACAAGGACAGTTAAAGAAGCATTTGAAGACTTGAGTAGAGAAGGCAAAGAGATTGGACTTAAGATCAATGAACAAAAGACGAAGGTAATGGTGCAGGCTCGGAGAAGGAAGTATACAAACGACCAACTTGTCCCTGAAGGATCCAAAGTGGAGGTGGTGGATGGATTTAAATATCTTGGTGTACATCTAAGCAACAAGAATGAGGAAATGGTGAAAATACAGGCAAGAATTCAAGCTGCCAACAGAGCATACTTCGCAGTACTACCACTTTTCAGAAGTAGAGATATAAACCAGAGCTTAAAAGTTATGCTATACAAAACCCTCATTCGTAGTATAGTGATGTATGGAAGTGATACGTGGACCCTCCCAAAGAAAGTCGTGGAGAAGATAGATTCCTTCGAAAGGAAAATCCTGAGGAGAATTTATGGACCTATACGCATACAAGGGGAATGGAGAATTCGATATAACAATGAACTATATTCCCTGTATGGGGAGGCACCCCTGTCGCATGCCATTCGAATGAAGAGACTTAAATGGGCAGGTCATCTAATTAGGATGGAAGAACACCGAATCCCAAAGAAGGTATTCTTAGGAGACTTTGGAGGAGGAAGGCCTGTGGGAAGGCCACGTAACAGATGGGAAGATGGTGTACATCAGGACGCAGCACATATCCTCAAGATCCGGAATTGGAGAGTAGCTGCACGAGATCGACAAGTTTGGCGGAGAGCAACTGGGGAGGCCATGACCCGAAAACGGGCCGTCGCGCCATAGGTAAGGTAAGGTATAGATCTTTTAAACTTAACGCTCTCCCCTTATTCAACGCCTGCTTTCTCTCCAAGTTTCTTTCTGCATTTCTCTTATTCGGGGAGGTTGAGTCACTACTCTGACTCCTTCCCCCCCCCCCCATCACCTCTTCACTACCTGTACTCACTACACTTCGGTCTAGTGTCTTATTTGTTTATCCACTCATTCCTGGGTTGTTCTGACTCTCCAAGGTCGTCTCTGCTATCCTCGCCACCTGACCGCTGACACCGCAGTCCTATTTTCTCTCTTCTTTCTCCCCACTGATGTCTCCCTGCTCTCGATTTCTGCAACTCATTTCCTCCTCACATTTTTCCATCGTCAGCAGTTCCTCCTGTGACCACGATCGGGACCAATTTCTATCTGAAGTCACCAGACACCTCCCCACTATCTTGGCTCGCAATCCCTGCGCTCTAGCCCGCCACATGTGCCGCTTAAGAATATCCATCCGCATCCTGTATTCTTTCTCAGTCTCAGCCTTCAAATAAATGTTCGATCCTTTCAAGTTTGCAGCGTTCCTCAGAATTATTTCTGCCATCAGGGTTGAAATTAATCTTAACATCACCGGCCTATGTCCCTTGTTCCTTCCTACTCTATATATATAATCTATATCCACTTCAGAGAAGTTTATCTTCATTTTATTCGAAAATATGTCCACCACTTTCAATACTAACTCCACTTTAGATTCTGTTCCTTCCTCAGGTACACAATACACAAACACATTTTTTCTTGCTGATTCGTTCCTTGCTAGCCTTACTTCCCTCTTCATTGCTGTCAACTTCTCTTCCAGTACCAACACCTTATTTTTCAAGCTCCCTGCCTCATCTTCTATCTCCGCTAACTTGTCATTTACCTCTCCAATTTCTTCTTTTATAAAAATGTTTAAGTCCTTCATCTCCTTCATTTGGGTTGCCTGGTGTTCCTGCATCATTTCCTTTATTTCTTCTCCTTTGCTCGCTTCCTTCACAACTCTCTTGATCTCTTCAAGTTCCTCCCAACCGAACGGTCCCTGATTTGGACCCGGGTTCTTTTCTATACCTCCTACCACCAGCAACATCGCAATAACCGTCGCACACAACATAATCTCCAACAGTCCTTTATAACCCCTAATTTCTCTTCATCTCTCTGCTCCACCTTTCTTCCAACACCACCTTGCACCATGCCATCTTCCAATTCTTAGCCTGTATCGATATAATGTTACTCCCATCTTGCACTCCTCAGCTCACTCACACGTTTGTACTTCCCGATTTCTCGCTCGTGACTGTCATACTAACCACATTTGTATGGTTTTCGGAGACCTCGAGATCCCGGAATGTTGTACCGCAGAAGATTTTTTTTTTTTTTTTTTTTTTTTTTTACGTGCCAATGAATGTACTGACACTAGGCTGACATATTTGAGTACCTTAAAATACCACCGGATTGAGCCAGGATCGAATCTGCCAAGTTGGGGTCAGAAGGCCAGCGTCTCAACCGTCTGAGCTACTCACAAGGAAACACTTCCATCAGTAAGTCTCCAATCTGACTGAGATTTAGTACAACGACTTCAGTAGTAATACTTTATTCACCGGGCGAGTTGGCCGTGCGCGTAGAGGCGCGCGGCTGTGAGCTTGCATCCGGGAGATAGTAGGTTCGAATCCCACTATCGGCAGCCCTGAAGATGGTTTTCCGTGGTTTCCCATTTTCACACCAGGCAAATGCTGGGGCTGTACCTTAATTAAGGCCACGGCCGCTTCCTTCCAACTCCTAGGCCTTTCCTATCCCATCGTCGCCATAAGACCTATCTGTGTCGGTGCGACGTAAAGCCCCTAGTAAAAAAAAAAATACTTTATTCTGCCATATCAAAATTAGATGCCCAGCTGTATATTTAGCTCCTGTTTAGGGGTGTCAAAGTTTTATCATTTAAACACCGCTTAGGCAGGAGTGAGTAGCGGGAAGCAGGTAGAGGCGGGGCGGCCGGCCAGTTCATATGTCACGCTCTCACTCCTTCTCTCTTTTTTAAAAAAATATTTTATTTTCTATGGCAAAGGAAAGGATGCATAATTAATTACCGGTACAGTGCTGCTTCAACAGACATAATGTTACAGATAAGCATCTGACACAAAAACTACAAACAACATATCTTCAGAGATGCACGACTATTAAGAATATCCCGGTTTAAAAAATAATTAACACACGTGATATATCACTTTAAAATGAAGAACATAAAGGCCATTCACTTTCGTCTGTGTCCTATAACTACTATACAATTACATCGTTAGATTAAATTATTAAATGAAGAAAGAAATAAATGCATACGTAAACAAAATAGTATTTACACAAGCTCTATCATCACAGGTTAAGAACATAAAGTCTATTGAATTTCTCCTGTGCTCCAGAACCACTATATACTGTCAGTTTTTGTCTTGTTGTCTTGAGAAACTGCCTAAAACATTGTACAGAGCATCTATCGTTGGTCTGCGCATAATGAAGAAAGCTTGTTGTTCTTGTTAGGTATGTCCAAAGTTAACAAGATACGGTACATATCGTTAGGGTTACTGGAAGATGTTAACTGCTGCACCATATTAAGTGTCCATTGCCAAACGTCTATCATACCATCACATCGTGTTAGTCTGTGGAGTTGTGTGTCAATAGTTGGAATCTCACACTTTTTTACACAGAGGTGACTGGACCATGCTGTGGCGAATTTCTTTCTCCTCGGTTGGTATGGCATCTGAACTTTTCCAGTCTGTTGGGATTTCTTGAGTTGTGAACTGCTTCCAGATATTTTTTCCAATTTTTATTGGGGAATTTTTCCATGATCTGTGGTGTGACAAGATGACGGTTTAAAATACGTCTGTAGATGCTTTTTGTGGTTGGAATGCACTGTTGATTCACATGAGGATAGAAATATTCAATATTTCTTATTCTTGTTTGAAGCTTCAAGTCTGCGGTGATGTCCAAAAGTTCATATCATTTATATCTCCGAGTCCGTTCTTTGGCATTGATCTCAGAAGTACGCTCTTTGCGTCTGTGTATTCCCGAGTGTATTATCTTCGGTAAGTATGGATAAGATTCTTCCACTCGGGTGATATTCACTGAGTTCGATAGTTATCCCTGCTCTATAGACTATGGCGATTTCTCTTAAATTTTCTCCTGCATTGAGTATAGAACTGTACTGAGATACAATGAATGCTAAGTTAGTGGCGTTAACCTCTTGTAAGAAAACTACGTCTAAATCATAATCTTTAATTAATTCTTTTAGCAATACCTGCTTGCTCTTACTTCGTAGGCAGTTCACATTCAGAGTACCGTAGCAGCTAATTATTGACATCACAGCTAAGGTTACCAAGAAAAATATATTAACGGTTTTCATACTCGTTTGGCGTTATCCGACAGCACGTAAATATACTTCAGATTATGTTTGTGGAAGACATTTACTTAATTTTGTTACTTTCTTACTATCATTCCCCTCAACCGGTCTTTTTAATATTGGATCTCTGTGACTAACTGCATGGTGGAATTTTGACTGAGTGATTTCCGTTTCCATTAAACTACCTTCTTACTTTCTTCATCGCCTCTTTATTTGTGTACTTGGGGGGATATGTCTGCAATGACTGTGTTGTGGTGTCACTTTTTAAGCCAGTCATTTCACTGTTAGGTTTCTGGAACTGTTCGCTGACAGGTTCACAAAGTTGTATCTGTGTCTGTGAGGGTGGTTCTGATAGTACCCGTACATCTTTTAACTGGGTATTTTTCTGGGAGGTCGATGAGCTTAGCGACTGTTCCACTGGGGAATCTCTATCGCAAACAGGTTCTGTTGTCTGCTCAAGGTGGTTGTGTGCTGGCTTGGCTACTTGTGTCTCTTCTTCTTCTGTGTTCATTTTTGCTTGCTGTGTGGACGCTGTGTTTACATGTGATTCTTGTGTATCAGCTGATCGTGTTTCCACCTCTGGAAAATCTAGGGTCAGTTGTGTTGATGTGAGAGGTATGTGTTGCGTCGGTAACTTCCCCGAGGTTGAAGTCAAGGTCGCCCAGGTTGGCTTGTCGGATGTAGCAGCTGTTTGTACTGGTAAACGGCGCGTTGGGCACTCACTACGGTAATGGTCTATCTTACTGCAGCGGGCACAGGTTGGTGATTGATTATCATAACTGACTTATGCCTTATTTCCTGCTATGTCTACGTAGGAAGGGGTATGTTTTTTAAGCATGATACACAATGCACGTATACCATTGTTCACCTTATATCGAAAATTGAAACTCCACGTTTCATCGCTTACTGAAAGTACAGTCCCGTACTGATGCAAAACATCTGAAATGAACTCTCACAAGTTTAATCCCTAGGCCGGCCGAATCAACAGTTATTTTGCTACGATAGGCATTGCTATGAACGAAATATTGCTCATCTGCATCGTTATTCAGAAGATGATCAATTGTCTCTTGCCTCCTGCACTTAATGAAGACTTGTCGGGAAGTTCCGTTGAGCTGTAATGTTTCCATGTCGGCTTCATCCGGTTTCAAAATTTCAAAAATCCACTCGTGGATTTCGTAGGGGGCTGGTCTTGGAATATCTCGTTCTGTGAATATGATGGCGATTGTATTTTTCCTTTCAACTATCATCTTTTAGTAATGTACTTAGTTACCTGAGCGTATAATACGCAGAACACTTAAATCAAACAGGCTTTCCGCACTTCAGTGTAAGGCTCCACACTTGTACACACTTGCTCGAGATACGTGTTGCTTGTGCTAAGGCTTACGCGGAACTGGTACCCTCGCACACACACATCACTTCCCCACCTCTACCTGCTTCCCACCACTCACTCCTGCCTACACGGTGATTAAATGAGCAAACTTTGACACCCCAAAATAGGTGATAAATATACGACTGAGCATCTAATTTTGATATGGCTGAGCAAAGTATACCAAATCTCAATCAGATCGGAGACTTACAGATGGAAGAGTTTCCTTGTTAGCCAGGCTATTCGAAACGTATAGCAATGTGTAGTATATAGCCTGTGCCTTTCAAGGCTTCTCCCAGAAGTGTTATCTCGAAGACCAATATTCTCGTCACTTTCTTTATGATATTTGTTTAGCGCGTGGTAATTTGTCCTCACTATCTCTTAAGGACATTTCCTACGATAATGAACTTATCCGAGCCCTCTTCTCCTCATAGCTTTAAATATAATATGTCTGAAGAACAGTGGAATTTGAAATATGGGATGGATGTTTTCTCAGTAAACCTTCACCAATTGATGCAGGAAACATTTGGGTTCAGCTTCAGTACAAAGTAGAAATACTAAATTTTTAAAAATAATTATCTGGAATTTATACCGTATCTTCATAGTGTTATATTAAAAATCAGAATTATAATTTGAAGAGTTACATCCATTATCCAAAGGCGTAGTAGTTATGCGTGCGCTAAGAACATTTTATTAAAAAACATTTTCAATTTAACACGTTCCTGGAGCGCTTTAATGTAATTTTCCAAACGCTCAAATATAATATATTAACTTAATTTGATTTCCAAAACAATAGTTTACATGTTGTGTACTCTAATTCAAGACAGCATTTAGGCTGCAGTACATACACAGGAATCGTTTAGAGAAACATTTTTTCGTCCAATTAATCTTGAAAAAGTCTGTGATTGGCTCAGTCAGCCTCACAAAAGGAAACACATGAAAACACGGTAGTTTGTAGTGTATTTGGGCTTGTGACTGTCTGATGAAGACTGTCTGTAATAGACAACATATCAGCTCATAATGTCGAATAATTCAATCTTCTTTCTTTCTTAATTTGCTTACCGTCCAGGGTTGGACTAAGCGATGGATCCGACCTCCACCGCCTCAAGGGCAGTGTCCAGGAGCGTGAGACTTTGGGTCGGGGGAATACAACTGGAGAGGGGGACTAGAACATCGCTCTGGCGGTCTCAGCTTCTATGCTGAACAGGGACCTTGTGGGGGTGGGGGGGTGGGAAGATTGGAAGGGATAAACAAGGAAGAGGGAAGGGAGAGACCGTGGCCTTAAGTTAGATACCATCCCGGCACTTGCCTGGAGAAGAAGTGGGGAAACCACGGGAAACTACTCCGAGGATGGCTGAGGTGGGAACTGAACCCTTCTCTACTCACTTGACCTCCCGAGGCTGAGTGAACCACGTTCCACTCTTCGTACCACTTTTGAAAGATCGTGGCAGAGCCGCGAATCGAATACGGGCCTCCGAGGGTGGCAGCTAATCACACTAACCACGACAGCACACAGGTGGACGAAATTATTATTATTATTATTATAATTATTATTATTATTATTATTATTATTATTATTATTTCTTCTTTCTTCGTTTCGGCCTGCTGTGGACCACGTTATTTCAACCGTTTGCATCCTTGAGCTTTAATTCTTCCCCAGTACTCACGCATTCTCGTTCTGTGAGCCTCCTTTCTTTCATCAGTCCACTTCTTGCCTGTTTTCAACTTTGGCCTTTCTTGGAACCTCTTGTATCCCTGGAGCTTTTCTGGATAGGAGCACGTTTCTGGATGTCTTCGAGTGTGATTCCTATTTCTTGAAGGTCTTTTTCAACTTCGATAAACCAGGGTCCCTTGGTTTTCTTGTTAAGAAAGTACGAAAAGATCCTATTGTTCTGTCTCTGTGTGCTCATGCGTGCTATATGGCCATAAAAATTAATCCTCCTTTTCCGAATCGTGTCCGTTATCCTCTCCATATGCTGGTACAGATCGCTGTTGTGTCGTCTCCTGTATTCACCATTTTCTTTGATTGGTCCAAGAATCTTTCTCAGGATTTTTCTTTCTTTAGCTTCTAGCTTCTCCATCAGACCTTTTCTGTTCATTGCAAGGCATTCTGCTGCGTACAGTGCTTCCGGGCGTACAACCGAACAATAACGCCTAAGCTGGCGTTGATGGACACTGATTTTTTGTTGTAGACATTCCTAGTCAGCTGATATGCCACCTCCATCTTGTTGATTCTGCACATGATTGCTTCTTTCTCAGAGTTGTTAGGTACCGGTACTATCCACTCGCCTAAGTACTTAAACTTTTCCACCTGCTTGATTTTTCCCTGTTCCACAATGAGCTCTCTGGGAGCTGGCTTGATATTGGTTATAAACTCTGTTTTTTGGAAAGAGATTTGGAGGCCAGCTTTTGCTGCTTGGATTCTCAGTTGGTTAATTTGTTTTTCAGCAGTATCTAGGGAATCAGAAAAGATCGCTAGGTCATCTGCAAAAGCTAGGCAGTCTATGATAAGATCATCTTTCTTATATCCTATTCTAAGGCCATTCTCAACCTCTTCCTTGCACATCTCCTTGCGCCATTCCCGAATGATTTTCTCCAGAACGCAGTTGAAGAGAAGCGGTGATATTCCATCCCCTTGCCTAACACCAGTCTTGATTTCCAAGACGTTCGAAATTTCTCCCCTGAATTTCAGCCTGGATGTAGTGCTGGTTAAGGTCTGTTGAATGATAGCTCTCGTTTTATTGTCTAAGCCCATTTCCTTCAGGATGCGGAGGAGTGTGTATCGATCTATGGAGTCGTAGGCTTTTTGGAAGTCATCAAAAGTAACTACAAAATTCTTATTCCTGGATTTTAGGTACGACAGGACAGACTTAAGGTTCATGATCTGCTCTGCACAAGATCGTCCTTTTCTAAAGCCTCCTTGGTATTCACCCAACTGTGAATCAAGTTGCTCTTCTGCCCGAGTTTGAAGGGCTTTGGAGAGAATTTTGTATGTTACTGAGAGAAGGGAGATGCCGCGATAGTTGTTTACATCTGTTTTGTCACCTTTCTTATGTAGGGGATGAATCAGGGCTGGTGTCCAATCATTTGGGATCTTCTCTGTTTCCCAGATCTCGCGAATGATCTCAGTTAGTTTATCGATCGCCTTTTCACCTGCAGACTTCCAGAGTTCAGCAATTATCGCATCTTCTCCAGGTGCTTTGTTGTTATTTAATGATGTAATTATCTGTTTGATTTCCTCTTTTGTGGGGGGAGAAGAGTCTGGGTTGGGATGTCTGGATTCTTCAAAGGTGAATTCTGATGATGATGATGATGATGATGATGATGATTATTATTATTATTATTATTATTATTATTATTATTATTATTATTATTATTATTATTCACAATAACATTTGGAACAACTTTTTAATACAAAATTATAGAAGTCACAATAAACATTGCATCTTAGCGTTATCTCAGAATACTATAGAGCAGCCATTCCCAACTACGATAATCCAAGGGATCCGCAATAATAATATAAGTTGTTAGTATTTGAAGAATGAAATGTTATTGTACACACACAATTCATAGATCATTATATTAAATTTAGGAACTATGTCTTTACTGTTGTATAACTTAAAAACAGTATATTTAACACTTAATTTGGCCGATGGATGGTACAAGGTAGCAGCGGAAAAAGGAAGAAATACTACAAGGCAGTGTAAATGATGTAATTGTGAGGCATTTAGAATAGCTAATATCCACACTCAGACCATATTTTTCGCCTATGGTTGAGAAAATCTCTTAGATCAGAAATCTCTTCTTTGAAATTGAACATGAACTGCCCTCCCTTGAGGAAGACCAACTAGCCGAAGTATCTTGGCAGAAAGTGGAAAATAAATTGAAGTATGCTATGGGTGGGGAATAAGATGGAGTGGCATGTTTAGATCCAGGAAGTTACATGAACATATCACAACTCCACGTCTCTGATTGACTTTTTGGTCCATGACATCCCCTATATCCTACAATTTCTAGAAAGGAAATACTGTATTTAGTGCCTTTTGTGACAACATACCTGTGTGAGTGCACCTTTCCTGCTCTCACACAAATGAAAACGAAGTACAGAAACAGAGCTAATAATAATGTTATTTGTTTTACGTCCCACTAACTACTATTTAAGGTCTTCGGAGACAGACAGAGCTAATGTAGAGGTTGATCTTCGCCTTCCAGTGACTACGCTTGTAAAACGTTTGGTCTTTGGAAAACAGCACCTTCCGTCCCATTGATCCAACAACCGTAATAAGTGAATTTTTCAAGCAAGTTTCCAGATCCAGACTGTTGTAATTACTAGCCAAGTGTCACATTGCTTAATAATTTCTGTGCATTTATAAAGTATCTTTATGTAAAGGAAGTTAAATTAAACTTTCAAAGAGAGTAAATGAAAATGAAAATCCACAGTCTGTTTCCAGTCATTCGACCGGGTCAGGAATGGAATGAATGAAGCCCCCATCTAGCGGCGAGGATATGAATTGTGCCGGATGCCGAAGCCTGTCGCACTCCTCTGGGGGCAATGATTAATGAATAAAAGATGAAATAAAATGATATTGGAGAATGTTTCTGGAATGAATTATGACAGGGAAAACCGGAGTACCGGGAGGAAAACCTGTCCCGCCTCCGCTTTGTCCAGCACAAACCTCACATGGAGTGACCGGGATTTGAACCACCGAACCCAGCGGTGAAAGACCGACGCGATTCCGCCTGAGCCACGGAGGCTCGACTCAAAGAGAGTAAATATTAGTGCTAAATTACAGGAATAAAATCAAACATGGTATCATTATGAAATTCTGTTTTTGTTTACTGAATGCAGTATTATGTTCTGTGGCTCAAGGGGTCCTTAAATATGCTCAGGGGGCCTAAGAGACAAAAAATAGGGAAACCCTGCTATAGAGAACTGCCCGAAAAGGAAAATAACTTGTCATCTTTTAACTTCCGTCCTGAACACATTTAACTATGGACTACAATAAGAAAATTAAGGCCATAGGTTGGCCTATATATCAATACATGAGTATGTTTTCATACTACCTGAAGGATATTGTCCCATTGCGCGGGGAGGTTGAAGTTAAGAAAGTCGTTCAAGCCAGGTCGTCGTATTTTCGACAACGAATTTGTGAGGACGATCTCCCGGTAGACGAACATAACGGAAATGATGACTCCAAGAAGTACCAGCCCAAGACCTAGGATATGCCAAAAGCTAGAGAAATAGCGGCCGGGACGCACAGTCACTATCTTGTCCACTTCTCGACAGATGTACAAAATCAGGAGGATGAAGAAAACGACGAGCATCACCAGTGTGAAGAGTCCGCCACTAGACGTCAACGGCTGCACCTGCGAGAGAGGGGAAAGTTAGTCATCTTAAGACAAAATATGTCATAATGACTAGAATAATTCTTTGAAATCTATATACATACAAAACAAGTTTTGTCTGTACATTGTTCAGAATTTAAAAATAGTATTTCTGTATCGGACGTGTCCACAGTAACAAGCAAATGCACTTTTTAATTTTCCGTCTGTATGTATGTATGTATGGGCATCACGAGAAAATGGCTGAAAAAGGCTTACAATTTAATTCTCAAATATTTATGTTATTAGTGGACTTATTGATAAATACTACCGTAATTGGAGTTATGTAGAATTAAATTTACGATAATTTATGTCTCATACATTTTTACCGTACCGGCTATGAAAATAGAGATATTCAAGAATTTGTAGTTTTGTTGCTAACTCTATATCAACGCTGAGCCACGAGAAAATGGGTAAACAGAATTTAATGAAAATCGGTATGTAGAGTTGGGGAATAAGAAACTACAGTCTAAGCTATAAAAATTTTTTTTCACCATGGGTGAAATGGTAGTTTAGGGGAAAGCGCATGAAATTTAATTTTTAGCCCTTTAATTGTCAGTGCTGCTCTGAAGCAACTCGAATTTTATTGAGTCATTATGCAGAAACCAGCAAGTTCCTGACCTTACTTCGCAAGATTGCTCTCAAGCAACACTTCATCATACGTTTTTCACCAGTCAACTGTTCTGATGTTACCTACAATGGTCAACAGATGGTGTTCATGTGCACTATGAAGTTACACCATGAACAACTGATTGCATTGTGTTGTTATTTACCATTTTTGGAAGGCTGTTTTGGATATTCACTAAACATATTGATACCGTATTAGTTTATCAATATGTGTAGTATTTTGTATTGTTAAAAATGTGTTTTGGCGCACATAAATACTGTAGAGAAAGTATGTTGCCTGTAGGCAACATCACCAGTCAAGCACACATGGAGATTATAGGTTATGTTTCATTCATAAGGAAAGGTTCTGTTTCCTTTCTAACAAACTCTATACTAAATGCTGTATAATTCCCCTTTTAGTTACAATATTATTTTGACTTGCAGGGCTAGATCGATCCAAGATCATTTTATGGTAGGAGACTGGAAGGTGTTGTGCTGCCTCCTGAAAACCCTTCCTTATCTGATGCTGACGAATCTGATGATTCTGAACGAGGAACTCTTGCTGACTGTAGTGATGATGACCCAGATTACATACCAGATGTTCCTCCAAGAAGGGGTTTGGTGGTGATACCAGAAACTAATAGTGATAGTGATTCAAACAATGATGATGAACTACCAGGTCCTAGTAGGCCTACACAGTTTGCTGCATTATGTATGTTGGGTATTCAGCCCGAAGGCTGGTTTGATCCTCTGCAGCTCCGCCAACAGCTGTCATAAATAGCCTAGGCGTCACTGAAGAGGCGTACTAGGGAAATGAGGAGTGAGGTAGTTTCCCGTTGCTTTCCTCACTGAGCCAGCCGCTGCTATTACATATCAGTCTGCCAGGCCCACTGAAATGCATGCACCAACCGACCCTATGAGCGATATCTTCACACCATTCATAACAGGGACTGGCTGTATAAGCAATGGTATTACTAGCATCACTCATACCTCAGTCACTTTCATATTGTCAAAGCCAAGGATGAGACTGAGATAGGTCAATGAAAGTAACAAATTTGATATAGCCCATACCAGAAGACATAGTGCACTGTAAACACTACATCTCTACATTAGGCATCAGAAATTCAGTGAACAGGAAGAAAGACTCCAGAGTATTCAAATGGGTGAAACAAGACATTCCTCCAGAAAATACTGCACCTCCACCAGTTTTCAGTGAAAACAATAATGATACGCCTCTACAATATTTCCGAAACTTTTTTGACTCTGATCTCATAAATGAAATAGTGAACCAGATTAACCTGTACTGTGCAGCAGAAACACGTGCCTGTGAACACTAATCCGAGTGAAATAGAGCAGCTCTGTGGAATTATACTTTATATGGGTATTCATACAATGCCTTCTTACACAGATTACTGGGCTCAAGGCACAAACTGCCCAAGAGTTTCAAACAGTTTTAGTTTGAAACGTTTATAAAAATTGCGTAGGTGTGTGCATTTTACTTATAATACTCTTGATGTGAATTCTGATGACAGGCTCTTCAAAATCAGACCTGTGTTTGACGCAGTCGTCAGTAATTGCCGTAAACAAGAACAGGAATATGAATTCTCCATCGATGAAATGACGCATACATAGGTACAAGGGCTGGCAGTCTGCGGCAGTACATTCAGAATAAACCCCACAAATGGGGTTTCAAAATATTTGTGCGTGCTGGTGTATCGGGGATAATTTATGATTTTATTCCATACACTGGAAAGGGGATGATCACAAATCTGACTGAGGAGGAGAAAGGTTTCGGAATTGGTGGGCAAGTGGTCCTTATCTTGTGTAAAACAATTTCTAAACAAGTGAAACCAAGGGTGTATTTTGACAACTTCTTCTGTACCTTCGAACTAATAATCTACCTGAAAGAACTGATCATTGATTCCTTGGGGACAGTGAGAAAAAACCGCCTCAAGAATTGTCCGCTAGAAGATGAAAAGTCGATGATGAAACGTGGTCGAGGCAGTTGCGATTTCCGAATGGATGAAACGTCTGGTCTCTTTCTAGTTAGGTGGGTCGATAACAAAGTCGTGTGCCTAGCAAGCTCTTTTTGTTGAATAGAACCTGTTTCCACATTGAAACGATGGAGCAGTTCAGAAAAGAAGAAAGTAGATGATACTTATCCCAAAATTGTTACTCAATACAACAAGCACATGGGTGAAGTGGACTTGTCTGGCATGCTAATAGAGTTGTATAGAGTACCGCTCAAATCTAGGCGATGGTATTTACGTTTGTTTGAATTTGTTATCGATTTATGCACTGTAAATGCATGGTTGATATATCGCCGAGAGTGTGAAGAAAGGACAAAGAAATCCCTGAAGAAATTCAGGATAGATATTGCCAATGCTCTCATGAGTGCAGGAAATAGGAAGGCTGGTAGGCCATCTTTAGACTCACCTGAGCAAGAAAAAAGCTACTGTACCAGTTCCAGTGGAAGATTCCCGCTATGATGGCTATGATCACTGGCCACAACATGGACCGAAAGGACGATGCCGATACTGCCCTACTGGATACTCAACAGTGAAGTGCTCAAACTGCGGCTTAGTTCTGTGTTTTGTACCTGGTAGGAACTTTTTTCAAGTATTTCATGTGCGAACCTAAAATGTAACTTCTTCTCCTACAGCAGCAATGATGCTTACAAGCAACATGCCCTAATTTCTGTATATAATGTAAATAAATATTTGTCAACACATCAGGGCATTCAAAGTATCCATTTGGTGTAAAAAATATCCTTTAAACATTTTTTCCTTGAAAATTTTGGTGCCTGCCAACTTAAAGGGTTACATACCTATATTGTCGGTCCTATTGAAAAATGCTACATAACGAATGTTATAGAGAATACAGTTTCCGATGATTTATATTTTATTCAGTTTTACCGTACCGATTATGGCAAGAGTGGTATTTTAGAGTCGGAAGAAAACTAAATATGAAGGCCTACGTTACCGAAAGTTCATAAAATTGATCAACAATAAAATTACATTGACCATTGTTTGTTGTGATGTTCTTTGTCTCTTATGCTGCCACTCATTTCCAATAGATGTGATTACTGCTGCGTACCGAGTGTAACAGCCTGCCTGAATACTGGCGAGAAATTACTAGGGAGTTAGATAACTTTCTTCTTCAGCATCCCATTCCTCTGGTTCATACATTTTCTGATATTCCTGGTAGGCTATATACTTGTTCTTCATAGTATTCCATTCGATCCCTACTCTGAGGCGGTGACTGGAATGATCAGTGGGCACACTTAACGGAATAATTGCAGAGGCTCACTTATAACCTGGTCTATAATTACAATTTCGACCTATTTCAAATTATAGCACCACAATTCACTAACTCAAAATTCAACCATGAAAAGAGCCGTTTAAGGAAAGCTTTTCTTCTTGACTTTTATTAAATTCTACATTCATTTCATTCCAAATTAGCAGCGAAGAGGAGGTTTCTCCTCTGATTTGGTGAAAAAGTTTGCCTTCAAGTCAGATAGTCCCCCTTCCCCGTCCTCCGCCATTGTAGTGAGTTGAGATTTCCCGACCCTTCGGGTAATTCTAGAAAACAGATGAGTAAAAGGGCATAGTTTTCGCTCTGGGATTCTCCACTATCCCCCCCCCCAAAAAAAAGTAAAAAAAAAAAGTGTTCACGGCTCACGGCTGCCTTCGGCCTGATCATTCCAGCTCTGGAACTTTGGACTGTTAGATCGGCAGCGTAGTACTGTTCGTTAAAAGTGGGAAAATGTGTAGTTTTTCATTTGATCGAGTATTTGATACGGTATTTCTACTGACGTCATTGTAATGAGATACGTTGATTTCAGTTGGGAAAACCACTAAGACAGTCTTTCTGACGATGTAAAAAGGCAGGTGCAGAGTGAGTGTCTGCCATTATAATGAACACTCCCCAACTTGAGTGTGACTGATGGTAAGTAAGATGACCTACAATTACTATAAAATTTCCCTAACCAAGTCTTCACATGGGAAAAGCCATTTGGTGACTTCCCTCTTGCGTTTCCAGGGTAACGTTAAGAGCTATGCACTTTAATACAATGTTGCTCAGAACGTGTACACTACCTAACTTAAAAGTCTGTATACAATGTAAAATTCCGTAGCGAAGCACGGGTACAACACCTAGTATAACATAACAGTGTTGTCTGACCATTGCTCAAAAGTAAAAGGGGATGATATTTCTGTATCGGTCTTGTCCACAGTAACAAGGAAATTAACTTCATTTTCCCTCGTCGCTGTCGGTATGTATGTATGTATGTACGCGAATCACGAGAAAATGGCTGACGAGTATTTAATAAAAATCGGTATGTAAAGTCGGGGAATACGGCACTACAAGCTAGGCTATGAATACTTTTATTCACGTTGCATGACATTGTAGTTTAGGGCAAGCGGCCTAAAAATTAATTTTTAAATACCTATGCCCTATCGAAAAGTATTACAAAAGAAGAGTTATAGAGAATACAATTTCCAATCATTTATGTCTTAATACAGTTTTACCGTACGGACTAGGATAATAGAATTCATGAATTTAGATTTTCATCGCTAAGTCCATAAAGATGCCGAGCTTTTTGCTAACAGGGAAATATTGTTCAATCGTGATAACTGGCGATGGCTTTTATCATGATTGTCTTATGGTGTAAAACCACGTGGTCATCGGTCTGTATCGACAAGGAAAAAATGAGAAAGAACCGCAAAGGAAAGATCGCTTGAAGAGTAAGGCAAGAGAGATTCACGAAAAAAGGTGGGACCCCCTTTACATTATATGCCCTATTATCACATAGTCGGAAGGCTACATGATATGACTGTACGATATCGTATTTTATAAATGCCTACAATATTGAAAGCTCCTAAAACATTAACAGTAACGTTGACCATTGTGATGTGATTTATCTCTTCTCCTGCCACTCATCTCCGATAGATGGGATTACTGTTGCGTCCCGAGTAAAACAGCTTGCCTGAATATTGACGGAAAGTAGCTGGGAAGTTTGATAACTTTGCATGTGCTATCCATCAACGACGGGTACTAGAGCTAGTTAATAATAAATACAGCAAACGTAGCTTAAGGGCTTCTTAATCACACGCAACAATCAAAAGGCGTCGATAAAACTTATCATACTTGACATAATAAAATCAACAACATTAATCACATGGACTCACTTTCCCCTGCTAGTAGAAAAAATGTGTCCACCAAGGTGGAGTGAGTCTCATTTTACTGCTGGTTATTGATCAGAACAATCCACTTAATTCTGGCCTTAAAAAAACAAAAATATATAACATTGGATTTAATGATATGAATACATGGTGTTAACACAGAAGTTCTTCCAACCAATTATGTTATAAATCGACGGGTTGTTCTTGTGATGTCTTGTAAGAACTATCGTGTGTTGTAAATAATCTCGCTCGGTCCATTGTAGCAGTTCAAATCCCGTTACAAATATTTTATTATTATTATTATTATTATTATTATTATTATTATTATTATTATTTGTATTATTATTACTGTTCTTGTAACTATTATTATTATTATTATTATTATTATTATTATTATTATTATTATTATTATTATTATTATTATTATTATTATTATTTGATTCAGTTCCATAATCTGATTTCGCTATGTATTAATTAATTATCGCTTGCTTCATTGTATTTCATTTATTATGTATATATATATATATATGTGTGTGTGTATGTTAGTTTAAGATAATGTAGAGTAAGATTTTCTGCCTAATGTCAGATATGGATATATTTTGCGGAACTTTTAAGACATTGCAACATATGGTGCAATACTGTTACAGTAACTGTCGAGTCAGCGCTCTGTCATTGTATGAATTTAAAAGTATGACATAATTTAGGGAGTTCCTAGTTTGCCTCAGGCTATTTCAACACAATCTGTAGCACTTTGGAGCTGGATGTGAGTGATATCATTGACAGTTTTAAAGATGACGTGGGTGTAATACCATGTGGAAACTGGTGTCTATATAAAGAGCAGTATCATGATCATTCAACCTCTCTTAAACTACTGCTCTCCGATTTGGACAACAGCCTCCCCCTCCAATACTAAGCAGTTAGACAGAGCAGTGTCCTTCTTTGCTGCAATTGTAAGGAACAGAAACCCCAAGCTCAGAAATCTGTCTACGCAGCAGGTATTAATGGCAATTAATATGTCACCGCTGCACATCAGGCGACAGGTAGCTGACCTGAGATTCCTTCACGGGATCTTAAATGGACATTACCGCTCGGAACATCTTGTCTCACTCTTCTCTCTCCGTGTTCCTTCCCGCTCCACCAGAACCAAAGACCTTCTCCACATTCCCCACACTCAGCACTCAATACTTCAACGATCTTTCCTAATCCGCCTCCCAACACTCTTTAACAATATTAATAAGAGACAAGAACTTGATCTAGCATCAAATAAAAGTGTATTCGAGAGGTGTGTAAATAATATCTTAAAGATAAGTTGATGCGAAGGGATTATACCGCCATCTTGACCCACGACGACTTGGCTATCAACATGGACATTCTCACGGTTTTCGATTTGGGCAGTTGTTATTAGTAGGCTGTGTACCTGATCTTGTTATATTTTGTTATGTTTCTTATGTTTTATTATGAAATTTTACGTTTGTTAAATAGTCTGTTGACAGTGCAAGTGAGATTTGCTCAGTGTAGCTGTATCTTGTGCTTCGTGAATAAATAAATAAATAAATAAATAAATAAATAAATAAATAAATAAATAAATAAATAAATTAAATAAATAAATAAATAGCAGCTAGTCAGTTGGATGGACAGCCTCGAACGATGAAGTGTTGTAGTCAGACGGATGGTAAACAGTCAGTTGGAGGGAGTCTTGGTCGATGGATAGCATATGGAGTGTGAGGCCACAGTTGGTCAGTCAGTCAGCTGGAGGTAGAGCAGTGACATGGATACGTAGTCGTCAGTGATCAAATGGATTATATGTTCGGTTGTGTGTTTCGTGTATCTGTTTACTCGAGTTCTCAGTTGGGTGAAACCGAATACTGAGTCGTCGTAATACGGACTAACAGTTAGGTATCAGTGAATTACTTGTGAAGTTGATTGTGAAATGTGCTTATATTTTCAAGCCATGCTATATCTCGATTGTGAAACTAAAAGGATACTTCACCAAATTAGGTTTGAGATACCTACATCTGACACCAACTCAAAGGAATACGTATTAATAACACTCAAAGTGTTCAAGGTACTGTTAAGTGAAACAGCAAGAGATAAATTTCTTGTGTAACTTTTAAATGTCCAGCCAAGAGGATTTCAAATTTAATGCCTAGAGTTTCTTTCAGTTGTAATTTCAGAGTTTTATATTATCATTTAAATTATCGCAGCAAATCTTACCAGTTAAATTCAACATTTAAAGAATATATTTTGTTTAGTATGAAATACAATTTATTGTTTTATTTCAATGATAGGTCAGATAACCTCAAATTTCAGTTGGGAAATCAAACTTCAATGTCCTTTTCCCAGAACCTATATGTTATGCTGTCAAAATAAGCTTATTACCTCAGACCCTAGAGATATTCAAGATTCCCATTCTATTATCGTTACATTTATTTATAGCTGGCACCCATCAACAATTGTAGGTGTAAGTAATCAAGTAAGTACAAGGAGAGACTACATAGTCCGACGATTGAGTTTTTTATTTCATATTTTAATTCAGTTTCATTTTAATCAGTGAGCAAGCACACTATTCAAAAATCCCGCGCCTTTGCAGGAACGCTTGCCGCCAGTCTTTTCCCGCCATCTTCCTGTTCTGAATAAGTCCATTTCCTTCAGCGAACTAGATTGCGAACTTCTACAGAAAGAATGTTAAATATGTGAAGATTTAAACTAGCTTCCACTCGAGGCTTACGAGAAAGACAGGCTAAGGCCAGGTAAAGTCGCGTGATTAGACCAATCTTGGGACTAGCACATAATGTTCCTGCGGTGTTATTGCTAGTTTATTGTGAATTATGGAAGTAACTTAGGCAGATTTTCTGTTTATGTGGAATATATATGTGTTGTGCGACAGTTCCTTAGATTGGCAGTATTGTGTATGGGAGTGTAAGTAAATATTTATCAACAAAAATGTGTATGTGTATGTAACCTCAACGTTCTCTTCATTCAGCAATGTTAAGCTGCAATACACGAGTTCCTAAAAGTTGGATACATTACTTCTTCAGTGCTATGGATTTAGAGATAATACATTAATATCTATCCTATTTATTTACAGAAATGTGAAAACTTGAAAATGCCTCGTCGCTGTAGTGTCGACTATCAGTCGAATTATAACACAAAAACTGAAAAAACGGGGTCCATTTATTTACCAACGGATGAAAGCCGCCGTAATCATCTATGGCCTCGTCACATATTGACGGATTCTTCTAAACTGAAAAATCCATTAGTCACGTACAGTATGCATAAAACATTTTGATGAGCTGTACAAAATTCGAGTAGATAGGAGTACGGTTAAAGGAACTGAAAGTGTTCACTAGAATCATTCCGAAACTTACCGAAAATGCTGTACCAACTATTTTTCGAATACACCTTCATGTTGTTCAAAGTCAACCCATAAAATAAGACGTATTGATCATGTAGAAGAGGATAATCTTCGAACAGCTATTCAGAACAGTATCGAGTCCAATAAAATATACCTTGCAGAGAATTCCGTGAAGTGTTTAAATGACAGTGGTTTATTTCTAGGAACCCGACAAGTTTATTTCAAAGAGCGGACTGTGATGATTAAGCATGAGGAGAATTACTTATTTATCTCCTGGTATTTGAGAGGGGAATGGCTTGTGTCACTTCTTTATCACTATACTTGAAGATTTGACATTTATTGTAAACATAAAGACCTGTAATGACTTCAATGTAAATTCGCCCTTAAAGCACATTAATACGTTGGACTCTTATAAACGCTTTAGAACGTATTAAGTCACAGATGGAAAAGGGAGAAATAGTGCCTACTATTAGGGATATGGTTGAGTGCTATCCAAATTTTACAAACTCTTCCCAATTATGATGAGATCGAACAATTCATCATTGTTTATTTTTGAAAAACGTAATGTGTCGCAGAACCATGTTAGTAGCACCGTATTTATATGTTTATTGAGTCCCCAGATACACCGCTGTTCGGAAATGTGATTGAATGTTTTTTACCTCATTCTCGTACCTTACAGAAACTAATTTGTAATAACTAGTAAACTAGAAAGGTTTTACAAAAGTTTAAATGTGATTGTGATAAATGTAGTGGCTTTACCTAGGTAAAGAAGTTAAGGTGGATTAATCATATGATTTTGTTAAGGAACTGGATAGGGGTATATTAACTTTGCCATCTGAGGTAGTTGTATTTACAGTTGGACTGGTGTGGCATACATACTCTTTACTTGTGAAAGATTCTATACAGCATTTTATGTCATGTGGGAAACAGGTCTTTGTTGCTCAAAATATAAGCATGTCAAAATTAGAGAAACCAGACAAAAATAATGCTGAACATATGTGTTCTCTTAACAATACACTGTTAAACGAACTTGAAAGGGTGTCTCTCTGTCGAAACAAAATTCTACTCAATAATTTTGATAAGAAGTCAAATGATAAACCGTATTGTTCCAAGGACTTCCAGAAATGTGGAAAAACTGACGGATTATGTATGATGTTGAGGCCAGATTTTGAGTGGAACAACTGTAAGTCTAAACATCATTTAAAAATAGTTTTAAGTAGCTTACAAGACTTTTAATTTTGGATTCAATAAGATTTCTAACATGATTGTTATTGCAAATATACTTGTACATTAACCAGTTGCAAAAGCAATATTTGCTTTCTATGAGTGTGCATATGTTTATTGCAGTAAGATTTTAACTTTTGTTCAACCAGGGATAGTATGAGACACAATGTTTCATTTGTTCCGTAATTGAATATTGTACTTTTCGTAGGTTGAAATGCGCTGAAAAATATTATATTTACCACGCTACTATAGTATCTCACGTCAGCCTCAGGATGTATTTTCTAGGTCTAGACAGACCGGCAAAGTCACGTGACGTTCAATGTGTGACGTCCACGCCACGGCCTCCCTTCCTCCTCGGCCTCGCTTCCACTTTAAAGCCGGAGGAATTGAGTAGTTATGCGATTTCTTTAGAAGAAACTATTCTATGGGTTGTCACATTTCAATCTGACGAAACTTCAGCTAACTTCAGAGAGTGCATCGGTTTATCTTGGAAAGTAATGTTGTTAGTGGTATAATATGTTTGATATAATCTTTTATTCTGGTGACAGAATAATTGATAAGCTACGAGAAAGTTAAAGATAACAAGCATGAGTGGAGTGTACAGACCAGGAAAGGGTAGCGCTGACGCTGTTCAGAATTATTTGATAAGATAATCAGCCGTGTGGGAAACGATATGGAAGGAAACGTGATTGTAGCGGGTGATCTCAGTTTACCAAATGCCAATTGGGAAGTTAATGCGAACGACAAGAAGCATGACCAACAAATGGCAAATAAGTTAATATGGGAAGGGCAGCTGACTCAGAAAGTGACGGAACCAACTAGGGCGAAGAATATTTTGGACGTGGTGCTGGTAAAACCAGATGATCTATATAGAGAAACCGAAGTAATAGATGGTATTAGTGATTACGAAGCTGTTTTGTCGTCGTTAAAAGTAAATGTGATAGATTGGGACTATTTGGCAGTACAATGTTACTGATAAAACAGGCATGAGGGAGTTTTTAAAAAATGACTATGATCGGTGTAAAACGGTAAATAAAAATGAAAACAGACTCTGGGATGGGTTTAAAGCAATTGCTGATAAATGTGAAAACAGGTTTGTTTGTACCCTTAAAGGTGGTAAGGAATGGTAAAAATCCACTGTATTATAACAGAGAAGTAAGCAGACTAAGAAGGAGATGCAGGTTTGAAAGAAGTAGAGTTAGAAATGGATGCGGAAGTAAGGAGAAATTGAATGAACTTACTAGGAAATTGAATCTAGGAAAGAAGTCAGGTAAGGATAACATGATGGCAAGCATAATTGGCAGTCATACACATTTTAGTGAAAAATGAAAGGGTATGTATAGGTACTTTAAGGCAGAAACAGGTTCCAAGAAGGACATTCCAGGAATCATTAATGAACAAGGGAAGTGTGTATGCAAGGATCTTCAAAAGGCAGAAGTATTCAGTCAGCAGTATGTAAAGATTTCTGGTTACAAGGATAATGTCCAGATAGAGGAGGTGACTAATACTAAAGAAGTGTTAAGATTTTCCTATGAAAAAATGACATTTACAGTAAGATACAAAAGTTGAAAACTAGAAAATCAGCTGGAATTGACAAGGTTTCGAAGGATATACTAAAATCAATGGTTTGGGATATAGTACCGTTTCTGAAGTACTTATTTGATTATTGCTTTCATGAAGGAGCTCTATCAAATGAATGGAGAGTGGCTATAGTAGCCCCTGTGTATAAAGGAAAGTGGGATAGATATAATACTGAAAATTACAGGCCAGTCAGTTTGACATGCATTGCATGTAAGCTTTGGGAAAACATTCTTTGTGATTATATTACACATGTTTGCGAAATTAATAACTGGTTCGATAGAAGGCAGTTAGGGTTTAGGAAATGTTATTCCACTGAAACTTGACTTGTAGGATTCCAGAAAAATATAGCATATGTCCTGGATTCAGGAGGTCAAATGGACTGCATCGTGATTGACCTCTCTACGGCATTTGATAGGGTAGATCATGGGAGATGCTGGCAAAAATGGGTGAAAATGGACTAGACAAAAGAGTGATGAATGGGTTGCTATATTTCTAGAAAATATAACGCAGGGAATTAGAGTAGGCGAATCTTTATCTTATCCTGTAATAATGAAGAGGGGAATTCCTCAAGGCCGTGTTATTGGACCTTTATTTTTTATTATATAAATACCAACGATATGAGTAAAGAAATGATATCAGAGATAAGGCTTTTCGCAGATGATGTTCTTCTGTACAGAGCAATAAATAGATAGATAGATAGATAGATAGATAGATAGATAGATAGATAGATAGATAGATAGATAGATAGATAGATGGTGGTGAAGTTAGGGCTCAAGGCCCTCTCTTACACTTAACCACTAGATGAGCATACATTTACATAACTTATAATTTCGAATAAAATTAAACAAATTATATTAATAGCAATAGCAATAATAATAGTAATAATAATAATAATAATAATAATAATAATAATAATAATAATAATAATAATAATCATGAACGAATTCTTAACTTAAAAATACACAAAATAAAATACTCTTAAATGATGTAACTACAGTAATCCATTCATTCATCTCATTCAATTCCTTCATTCACTTAACAATTATCTAGCAAGTCAGCGGGATCTACACAGCAAATGCTCGCGGCAAGCCACTTTAAACTTGCGATGAGAAGGATTGCCTCTAATGTTCGCAGGTAGCGAATTCCATGACCTAGATACAGAGATTATGAAGGAGCGGTTGTACACAACAGTACGGTTTACAGGTATGGCAAGAGATGAGCCAGATCTTGTATTGTGTTCATGATAGGACGAGAGGTAAGAAAAAGATGAAGACAGATATTCGGGAGTATTAGTGGAAAGTACTTTGTGCAGAAGTGATAGCATGTGAAGTTCACGGAGCTGATGCACTCGAAGCCACGACAGCTCCTTATAATAAGGTGATATATGAGCATCCTATCGCAGATTAAAAATATATCTTACGTAGCTGTTCAGGCTCCGGTCTAGTTTCTTGTTACTGTCGCAGGTTGTCTCAGTCAACACAGTGTCACAGTAGTCAAATATGAGTAGAATCAGAGAGCGAATTATTTGTACTTTAAGTCGAACAGAGAATACATTAGCGAACCGTTTCAGGGATATAAGCATTTATGTACTTTATTACATGTGCTTATCACCTGTTGAGTCCAATTTAGGGTCTCAGTCATAGTAATTCCTAAGTTAGTCACTGAAGTAGAGTAGGATATGATTTTATTGTTTAAAATTATCGGAGAGATGTCCTTTTGCTTGAGGAATATAGGTTTTTACTGATACCGATAATAATAACTTGAGTCTTATTTGGGTTCATTAATAAACTGTTTTTATTTGCATAGTCACTAAGATGTTGAAGGTCGGAATTTATTTTAGTAATTGCTGTATCAATATCACTCGGTTTTGAATTATAGTAAATCTGTATATCATCCGCGTACAATTGCAATTTGCAGAATTTAAGAGCTTTTGATATATCATTAATTTGGATGATAAATAAACAGTTTTCCGAGAACTGACCCCTGAGGGACACCGAGGGTCTTACTTTGCCATCGTGAACTCAAATTTCCAGCTGTCACACGTTGCCGGCGATTTTCAAGGTAAGGTGAAAAGAAACGAAGTGATACGTTATTAAAATTTAGCTCTAGAATTTCTGCAGTAGTAACTGAGGATTGACAGTGTCGAAGGCACTACTGAGTTCTAATAATGTCAATACAGTCATGTCCCGTTGGTCCATTACACGTCTGATATCATCTGTCACTCGTAGTAAAGCTGCCGCAGTGCTATGTCCTTTCCTGAAGCCGGATTGGAAGGGATTAAGGAGGGAATGCTTGGTAAGGTATTCAGTAACTTGTGTATAAACTAGACGTTCAAATACCTTGAATAAGGGTGGTAGGATGGATACAGGACGATAATTTGAAGGAGAATCTAACTTGGAGCTCTTTGGGATGGGTCTAATTAGTGCATCTTTCCAAACATCTGGGAAAACTCCGTTTGCCAGGCAGTAGTTAAATATATGAGTTAGTATTGGCAGAACAGCTCCCAATATATCCTTAATAAGCGATATAAGAAAGTCATCATTACCTGTGGCATTAGATGTAATAGAGTATATCACAGCTTTAACTTCATTCCAGCAGACATTTCTAAAAGAGAATTGCTCATACACAGACTGCTGTTGTAACAAGGGTAGTGAATTTTTATGGAAGGAGGTAGAGGCTATTTTTTGGCCGTGCGAAATGATCATTTAAAGCCTCTAGCGATATGATTGGTACATGTTGCTCTACGGCTTTACCTATATCTAACGTGCGTAATTTACTCCATTTTTGTCTCGGTCTGTTATTGTTCATCAGTTCCTGAAAGTATTTATATTTAGAATTCCTAATTAACTGCGTGGTTCTGTTTCTCAGAATCTTGTACCGCTCGAAATCATCTGTGTCATGCGTCGTCTGTATTGTCTGTACAGTTTGTCACGACTGGCCATAGCAGATCTTATCTCGGCCGTTAGCCACGCGGAAGAATGGCGGGTGCTTCTTACCTGTTTCTTTGGTGCGTGCTTGTCAAATATTTCCAGTACCAGTGAATTGAATTTGTTTATTTTAGAGTTAATATTCTGAAAATTACGTATACTATCCCAAGGCAAGTTGTATGCATCGTGGCGTAGTCTATTCCTGTCCATATGTTGTAAGTCTCGTATTGTAATGTAGCGTGGTTTGTACTTTGGTATTCGTGTAGAATAACACACGTACAATAGGTCATGTGAAGAGATGCCAGGAGCAGGGGGATTTGTCTGTGCTTAATTACTTTTTGAGGTTGATTTGTCATAAGAAAATCAATTAAGGTATGCGGTCAGAGTAATGAACGTGATTGGTAGCGTTGAGGGGCAAAATTGTCATGTTTGTAGCGAGAAATACATTCAATAGATTGTTCACGTCACTAGTCTGCTTCAAAAGGTCAGTATTAAAGTCGCCCATGATTATAATGTCATCGTATGCCGAGATAAGATTTACTGCCTCTTCAAAATCAACAGTCTTTCTTATTTTAGGCGGCTTGTGTACAATGGCAGTCTTAACTCTACAAAATATGAATTCCGGTGTAAGTCTTGGGTCAGAAGTAGAAATTATCTTACATTTTAGGTCATTTCTGTAATAAAGTAGAAGCCGCCGCCTATTTTGCCAGTGCGGTCTTGGCGTAATATTGAGTATCCGTCAAGGTTAGCTGTCGATGAGGGCAAGTCTGTACGCATCCAGCTTTCACTAATTCCAATAATATGTACATTGTTCACCTCAAAAGTAGCCTGAACCTCTTCCATATGAGCTAATAATAACTGGCTATTTAGGTGGCAACAATGTAATGATCGCGGGTGGCTACTGAGCTGCTCTTGCAACACAAGTCCTATTGAAGGTGGCAGGGACGAAAGAGAAGTGGAGGGTGAGGGCTGTGGAGAGGGATGCAGGTCAATAGTATTACCGTTGTACCTGTTAACAAACATATGCAACTAAGCAGTATGAAAAACAAAAATTAAGTAAGATGTAAAATAAGCTTACCCGAGCAACCTGGTGAATAGAACCACTGACTTTCACAAGCACACAAATATAAACTAATTACTTCACACGTAATTTCTTTCTCTAAGTTCACGAGTTCATCCTACTCCCTGCAATGTTTCTTAACTGTGTCATCGTGGATAATTGAGATTTAGTTCCATCTTCTCTTAAAACACAAATGCGTCCATCTTGAGTCCAACATTTCTACAGTACCCATAAATCACTTGCCTGATTAAGGATATATTTTCTCACACTTGTGAGGGACTCGGTTAGCATGAATCCACTGCCCTTCAAAGCTCGCTTCGCGCGTCACACTCGATCACGATCATGATAGGTCGATTTCCCTGTGAGACCACTTCAGCAGACGTTCGATTACGGCGGCCTAGCCTGTGGCAGCGATCCACGTCAAGAACTGAAAGTTCTACCGAAAGTTTATTTTTCAGTGTGTCCAGCATTTTAATGTAGACGTCCTCGGATGGCTGTTTCCGGGACACCATGCAGTAAAAGGCAGTTCCGGCGACTGTACTGATCGGCCTCGTCCAATACGTCGTCTTGTTTCTGGAACCGATCTTCCAGAGCCTCCAACTCCCCTTTAATCTTGGAGATGTCTTCGCTGGCCTGTTTCTGAAACTCGCCATCGAGCGCTTGGAGCACGTTCGGTGGGTTGGCGGCACTGGGTGCTGAGTCTAGGCGAGCTTGAAAGTCTTTCATGCAATCTTCGGAAGCCGATATCTTCTTAGCTAGTTCCTTTACAAACATGGTGAATTACTTTTTAAAAATAAGTCACTTAAATATATAACTTTGTTAACACGGATTAGCACTTTCAGCTAATTAACTTGCAATTCAAACAGGGTGTAGCAAGAGCAACAATACTCTACCGTCTCACTCGACGCCATCTTGAAGTTACAAGATTGTGAGCAATTGCAAAATGACCTCGATAATGTGGTGTGATGGACAGAAGGGCCGATAAATGGGGTTAAAAGTCAGGATGTGAGTTTTTCAAATAGGAAATGCCCTCTGTTTTAATTACTGGGCTGATGGGGTGAAAGTTCCTTTTGGGGATCATTGTAAGTATCTAGGTGTTAATATAACACAAGATCTTCAATGGGGAAATCACATAAATATGATTGTAAATAAGGGGTACATATCTTGCACATGTTTATGAAGGTATTTATTGATTGTAGTAAGGATGTAAGGGAGACAGCATATAAATCTCTAGCAGAACCCCAACTAGAGTATGTTTCCTGTGAATGGGACCCTCGGCAGGATTACTTGATTCAAGAACTGAAAAAAAATAATCCAAAGAAAAGCAGCTCGATTTGTACTGGGTGATCACCGACAAAAGAGTAGTGTTAGAAAAATGTTGCAAAATTTGGGCTGGGAAGACTTGGGAGAAAGGAGACGAGCTACTCGACTAAGTGGTATGTTCAGAGCTGTCAGTGGATAAATGGCGTGGAATGACATCAGTAGACGAATAAGTTTGAATGGTGTCTTTAAAAGTAGGAAAGATCACAATATGAAGATAAAGCTGGAATTCAAGAGGAAAAATTGAAGAAAATATTGTTTATAGGAAGGGGAGTTAGGGATTGGAATAGCTTACCAAGGGAGATGTTCAATACATTTCCAATTTATTTGCAATCATTTAAGAAAGAGGTAGGAAAACAACAGATAGGGAGTCAGCCACCTGGGCGACTGCCGTAAATGCGGATCAGTTGTGACTGATGATTATCATGGATAGGCTGCCTGTATTTATATCCTCGCAAGCATTTAGCAAATCATCTTCACAACATGCCATTCCTTTGTCTGTTTTCATTATGTAATTTCTGACCATTATTACAAATAAGATATAGGGAAATGAATGAAAAAAATTGTTCAGGTTCAGTAACTTATATTATTTCAAAGCAAGTGAGTCCACTTCAACATTCGTTTGGACTCCCTTGCCCCGCACTATACTTTCAAACAGATTGGGTACCGAGCTCATAGCTGCAGTCGCTTAAGTGCGGCCAGTATCCAGTATTCGGGAGATAGTAGGTTCGAACCCCACTGTCGGCAGCCCTGAAAATGGTTTTCCGTGGTTTCCCATTTTCACACCAGCAAATGCTGGGGCTGTACCTTAATTAAGACCACGGCCGCTTCCTTCCCATTCCTAGCCCTTTCCTGTCCCATCGTCACCGTAAGACTATCTGTCTCGGTGCGACGTAAAACAACTAGCAAAAAAAAAAAAAAAAAAAAAAAAAAAAAAAAAACAGATTGGCTCCTTTCGTAAAGTCTAGACAGTGAACACTGCTACCAAGCCATCCTGAGAGACCCAATATAATGTGTTTATACAAAAAGCTATCTTAAAATTGACTCCACATTTTTATGAATTCGCCTGACTGGTAACAAGTAAATTGTATTTCTTAGAGAAAACTTACTAAAATAAAGAAACACTATTAACTTTGAAGTTTCACGTGGAGCGCTTCATAACTCAACCTGCACATCTCACAAGCCAAGTTCACAACATGTAACATCGCACAGGATCCAAAATACCACAGCTCTCAAAATTAGATGGGTGGACTCTCTTGCCCCGTATGATTCGCTTGCTCCACCCTCCCCTAAAGGTGGTCATAACAAAACTGACGTGAGATGCTTCCAACAACATTAAATAATAATAATAATAATAATAATAATAATAATAATAATAATAATAATAATAATAATAATAATAATAATAATAATAATAATGCTAGGCTGAGTGTCTCAGAAGGTAGAGCACTCACTGGCTTTCTGCATTAATTGAATGATCCCATGTTATTATTATTATTATTATTATTATTATTATTATTATTATTATTATTATTATTATTATTATTATTACAAGAAATAGCATGAAAAATAGGTCTTCGAATATCCTTTGAAAACCTGAAATAATGTTAAGAGATCTTTCTTTCTTTATTTATTTCTTTCTTTCTTTTCCCACCGCTTCTTCCCACACCTGTGGATTCGCGCGTGCGAACTGCGTCGCACATATGGATTTGGCCCTGTTTTACGGCCGGATGCCTTGCCTGACGCCAACCCTATATGGAGGGATGTAATCAATATTGCGTGTTTCTGCCGTGGTTGATAGTGTTGTATGTTGTCAGAATATGATGGGGAGAGTGTTGGGACGGACACATACACCCAGTCCCCGAACCAGAGGAATTAATCAGAAGCGATTAAAATCTCCGACCTGGCCAGGAATCAAACCCGGGACCCTCTGAACCGAAGGTCAGTACGCTGACCATTCAGACAACGAGTCGGACCATGTTAAGAGATTCTACCACTAGTAAATGAAATGACAGTTGACGTACAAAAACCAAAATTGATGATAAATTTAAGTATTTTAGGAGAAATTATAACTTAATCTTACTGAGAAACCAGCTTAGCATAATAGAATAAATAAATTAAACAAAGCAAATTATATTACTAAGACTGCATACAACAAAATAATTTTATTGGTAGCAGCAAAATTAAGATATTATAAAACAGTCACACAGCCTGAAGTTACTTATGCTAGTGAAACCATTTTTAAAACTACGAATACAGCTGAAAGAGAAAAAAATGCTTAACCCGTTAATTCGTAGTGGTCACAAGGAGTAACCGCTATTTTAATGTCAGTTTTTGAGCAACCTGCATAGTGATTTCACCTCATTTCCATCTTGCTGCATTCACTGATCATTGGCAATAGTAGGAACACGCATTAAAAATGTTATTGGCAGCCTGCACAAACTAATAAGTTAGTTGTTTGGTCTAAATATAGAGTAACTAGCTGATGTACCCGTGCTTCGCTACGGGATTCTCAGAAAGATTGACTTGGTGGTTCCTTGATGATGATGCTTGTTGTTTTAAGGGGCCTAACATCGAAGGTCATCGGCCCATTGGTGGTTTCCCTAACTGAATTCAACATAGGTCATTACAAGAATGTCAGTAGGAATGTAGCGATTGAAAGCAATGTTATCATATACTCGATCAAATGAAAAACCGCACACTTTCTCACTTTCAACGAACGGTACTACGGTGCCGATCTAAGAGTCCAAAGTTCCAGAGCTGGAATAACCAGGTCGCAGACTGCCGTGAACACTCCTCTATCATTATTCTGTTAAATATGCACACTACTCAATCCAATCAGTGGCTCAGAGTAGGGATTGTATAGCTCGAATACTATGATGAACCAGTGTGTTACGTACCATATATATCAGAAACTGTATGAACCAGAGGAATGGCATGCTAAAGAAGAAAGTTATCTTACTCCCCAGCTACTTCCCACTAATATACAGGCAGGCTGTTACAGTACGACCGGGCGAGTTGGCCGTGTGGTTAGGGGCGCGCAGCTGTGAGCTTGCATCCGGGAGATAGTGGATTCAAACCCCACTGCCGGCAACCCTGAAGATGGTATTCGGGAGATAGTGGGTTCGAGCCCCACTGTCGGCAGCCCTGAGATGGTTTTCTGTGGTTTCCCATTTTCACACCAGGCAAATGCCGGGACTGTACCTTAAGTAAAGCCACGGCCGCTTCCTTCCACTTCCTAGACCTTTCCTATCCCATCGTCGCCATAAGACATCTGTCTCGGTGCGACGTTAAGCAAAAAAAAAAAAAAAAAAAAAAAAGAAAGATGGTATTCCGTAGTTTCCTATTTTCACACCAGTCACACCAGGCTGTACCTTAAAGTCAAGGCCGCTTCCTTCACACTGCTATTCATTTCCTATCCCATCATCGCCATAAGTCCTACCTGTGTCGGTGCGACGTCAAGCAAATTTAAAAAAACCTCGGTACACTGCAGTAATCCTATCTATCGGGGATGAGAGGAAACAGAAGACAAAAAGCACACCACAACAAACAATGGTCAATGTAATGTTATTGTTGATAAAGTTTATGAGGTTTCTATATTGCAGGCCTTCACATTAGTTTTCTTTCGACTCTGTGATATTAGGGTGTCCTACAAAATTATTTATATCGTAGACTGTAGTTCCTTATTCTCAGACTATACATACCGATTTTCACTAAATTCTGTTTACCCATTTTCTCGTGACTCGGCGCTGATATGGACTTAGTAACAAAAATCCAAATTCATGAATATCTCCGATTATATGCGGTACGGTAACAATGTATAAGACATAAGTGATCGGAAATTTAATAACTTCTTACATAACTACTACTAACTTACGACATAACTAAAGTTATGTTAGTTATGTAGTATTTATCGATACGACCACTAATAACATAAATAACTTATTTGAGAATTACATTTCAGACCTTCCCCTAAACTACCATTTCACTCAGCGTGAATAAAATAATTTTAGAATAGATTGCAGTGGTTCATCACCCGACATTACATACCGATTTTCATTGCATTCTCTTCAGCCGTTTTATCGTGATGCGTGTACAGACAGACAGACAGACAGACAGACAGACAGACAGACAGACAGACAGACAGACAGACAGACAGACAGACAGACAGACAGACAGACAGACAGACAGACAGACAGACAGACAGACAGACAGACAGACAGACAGACAGACAGACAGACAGACAGACAGACAGACAGACATTACGGAAAAGTAAAAATTGCATTTTCTTGTTACTGTGGACATGACAGATACAGAAATACCATTCTTTTCAAATTCTGAGCAATGTACAGACAAAACTCTTATTTTATATATATAGATGATAGCTCTTGTGCCATTATTCTTGTTCTTTTGTAAGATAACAATTTCAGGTGAGTTTCATTGTTTTGATTGTCAAGGATAGTAACTGTAGAATACATTCAAATGGCAAGAGTATTACTCTGTGACTAATGCTAGTATCAATACCATCATATATATATTCAAGTGGTTTCAATGCAAAACCACTATGAAGGTAGATGTTTGTAAAATTTAATAAATTTGTATATTTTTCATTCAGTATGGCTGCCAAAAGGTATATTATTCTTCAGTGCAGCACAAGAAACAATCCACATCGCAGCAAATGGGCTTGCAGCACGTGTATATTTGCATTTTGTCTCAGTGAGGTCAAGAACTGCTTTCTTGCATATTACACCAAGCAATGTTGATGTTCATTACGAATAGATCAGGATAAGGCTGATTTATGTTTTTGGTTCTCATTATTTCCAACGAAACACTAATAATTAAGTAGGCTAACGAGAGACAAAATAGCAACAATAAACGCACACTATTTTCTGAATATGTGTAAGTAAAATGTGCAAAATCAAATACATAACAATGGTAATAGCGTTATAATCTGACACGTGATTAATTCCTGTACTGCATAGTGTTTTCACCTTGTCACCACCACTTTTGAGACCTCATTGATTTGTAGAATTAAAGTATGTTTGGTGGTTCCTTATGCACCAGATGTTCTGGTTTTGCTGACAAATATATTTCATGTTGTGTATCCAAATTGAGTGCTTCAAAGGGTTAAGACAGATAGAATTCAACATGCGTAAATAAACAATATCAAGTTAATGGACAATGGAGAATAGCTTGAAGTAAAATAGTTTACAAAGAAATTGAACTGGTATTGAGCACAGTTAGGATATTGGACACCTTATTAGACACCTGACACCAGAATTAGCAGAAGAATAATTGAAAAATTATGGAATAGCAAGACCAAGATTAAATGGATTACGGGAATTAAGGATGATATTAAAGAACTACAAATAACAACAGCTGATCTTAGAAACGAAACAGACAAAATTAAGATACTTCAAGACAAACACACCAGGTCAAGATCAATGAAAGGTCTAATGGAAAGGTCTTATCAGTGATGGTGGCTTCACCATAATTCAGCATCAGTTTCTTGACTCAAGAGTCGTGTCCTGTTGCAGAGGGAAGGGTGATTCATATACTTGAAAGGACAATCGGTGCCACAATCGTCCGCTCAAAGATGTACGAAGGTACTTCATGTGACTTGACTCCAACTTGTTCAAAAGCTCTGTCGTGTAGTTGACAGTCTCATCTGTATTACATGTCGTGTCGATGGACTTGTACTTTCGTAGAACACCGGGTAATCATTGTAAAATTTGCTTGCTGTTGACGCTAACAGCTTGATTTCTTGGAGCAAATATTGCTCTTTGACACATTCATGAGTGATGCTGTGCCTAAGTATGTTAACAATTTCAGATCACTGCGCCCCGTAGATATGGCTGGGCATCGCACACATACACACAGACAAACACTTCCGGATATTACGGACTGAATTGTCTGGGACCAAAAATGGCTTCCTACACCATGGACTTAAAATGGCTTCTTGACTTGTATTACGTAATCTTACTTACGTTGCCTAGCGACAGTGAATCTATGCATTCAGTCTTGGTGACAGCACGTTGGATTATCATATCCCAACACACTTTGCGACGGTTTTTTGTTCATAACTCACCAACGAAAGCGAAGCATTTGGAGCCCTTTCCATGTACCGGTGCCTATGTTAAAATTTCTGATCTGTGTGTGTCGTAGATTTGGCTGGGCATCGCGCCCACACACAGTCTCTCTCTGTCTTCCCTTTATTACTATAGAGTAGCTGCAGTACTCGTTGACGGGACAATCGTATAGAATGTGCAAACTCCCCAGCTACTTTCCGCTAATATTCAGGGGCGCAGCAGTAATCCCATCTATCGGAGAGGAGTGGCAACAGAAGAGACAAATCACATCACAACATTGCTCAATATAATGTTATTGTTGATCAGTTTTATGCACTTTTGATATTGTAGACTTTCACATTTAGTTTTCTTCCGATTTTGGGATATTAGAGCATCTAATGTAACGGATGACCTTCCTTCTCTCATGACTCTCTCTTGTCTTGTTCTTCAAGCGATCGTTCCTTTACGATTTATTCTCATTTTTTATAATCATCTTCACATTTTTCCTGTCGATACGGACCGATGACCACGCGGTTGTACACCTTAAGACAATCATGACAAGAAACATCGCCAGTTAACACGATTAACACTATTTCATTGTTAACAATGCTTGGCGTTTATGTGGACTAATGTAAGTAATAAAAGTCTAAATTGATTTTTCTATTATCATAGTCGGCATGGTAAAACTGTATAAAACATAAATGATTGGAACATGTATTCTCTATAAGGTTTGTTATGGTATGTAATGAGCCATCCCCTTGATGCCTCAACTAATAAATTATAACACTGTGGAAACATATATTTTGTACATATGCAAGGACCTGGGTATGAAGTCAGGGAGTCCACTGAACGACGGTGTAGATTCGGCACCACCCAGTATTTTTCCAGCAAGCAGCGAACTTTTGAAATTCAAATCGAGCCTTTGGTTTGGTATCTAGGAACGCCGGCCCCAGTCCACCATTCAAATTCAAGCGATGCGAGCTAGGGGGAGGAAATATTTGAACGTCGGGAACCCCAAGACAAGTAATTCAGGTTGACCAACTTTATCTTCGCAGGACTGGGATATCTGAATTTATATAGAAATATTCGCCACCTGGTTAAAATTCCACAGGTCCGAATTAATAAGAAATGGGAAGTATCACATTCCCGCCAGTTGCTGGGAAGTGATTGGGTTACTCTTCGGTGCGCGAGGATCTGTCACAACATTTTCAATGAATTTCTTCCTTCGTTTTGGTATTCCCGTTTCGTATCTAAAAGATATTTGTTTAGATGTTTTACGAGATTCTTTGGCAATGGTAAATCATCATTTGTACGGTATGTGTAAAGAAAAAAGTTTTCCTGATCGGGGATAGCTGTAGGGCTACAACAGGGGAAATTAAAAATTAAAAATATATATAAGCTCATTTTATCCTAAGATAAATAGTGCGAAAATAGATAATAATTTGATGCTGTTACCGTACGGTACCCCTTGTTCTAGGGCAGCTATCACTTGTGGATTCTCTCTCTCTCCCTATCATTCACTTCTATGTGAAAATAATGGCTAGTTGAGCTCTCTGGTATTAAACTTATTTGAACGTAAGACCGTTGGACTGAAGGAGAGCCGCTAGCAAGCCGCCGTCTCTGTTAGTCGGATTTAAGGACAGGATATGGTGCAGTAGTAATTTTCGATAGGATCAATAACGTAGGTATTTAAAAAATAAATTGTGTGCACCTTACCCTAAACTACCATTTCATGCAACGTGACATTTAAAAATTTAAATCCTAGACTGTAGCACCTTATTCCCAGACTTTACATACCCATTTTCATTAAATTCTGTTCACCCATTTTCTCGTCGTTCGGCGTTTATACGCACTTAGGAACAAAAATCGAAATTCACAAATATCTCTGTTATCATAGCCAGTACGGTAAACATGTATAATGCATACATAATCGGAAATTTAATTCTGTATAACTACCGAGCTCGATAGCTGAAGTCACTTAAGTGCGGCCATTATCCAGTATTCGGGAGATAGTAGGTTCGAACCCCACTGTCGGCGGCCCTGAAGATGGTTTTCCGTGGTTTCCCATTTTCATACCAGGCACCTTAATTAAGGCCACGGCCTCTTCTTTCCCACTCCTAGCCCTTTCCTGTCCCATCGTCGCCAAAAGACCTATCTATGTCGTTATATGGTATTTATCGATAGGACTATTAATAACATAAACATTTGAGAATTAAATTCTAGGCCTTCCCCTAAACTACCATTTTGTTAAGTGTGAATGCAATTATTTATAGCCTAGATTGTAGTGCATCATACCCCTACTTTACATACAGATTTTCATTAAATTCTCGTCAGCCATTTTCTCGCGACACCCGTACAGACAGACAGACAGACAGACAGACAGACAGACAGACAGACAGACAGACAGACAGACAGACAGACAGACAGACAGACAGACAGACAGACAGACAGACAGACAGACAGACAGACATTACGGAAGCATTTCCTTGTTACTGTGGACACGGCCGATACATAAATACCATTATTTTTAAATTCTGAGCTATGTACAGGCAAAACTTATTGTATATAGATATAGATATAGATTCTTGAAAGAGTTTCGGAGATGCGTTACGTACCTTGAGCAGGTCTACGCTCGAGTGGACGGAATAAGCTCCAGTGACAGCTCGCTCTACCAGTAGGACGATCACAGCCAACAGGCTACGATCAGGGCAGAACAGAGGTAGTTCTATAGTGACTGTCCTAGTAAGCCGGTCAAACCAGCCCTCGTGGACCAGGTACTTGAGCGATGTATGTGAATCCTGCTTTGAACGGCCTAGCAGTGCCACATAGCCACCTCCGGGATACGATGACACGTCGCCACGGACTGTCGGTGTTCCCAGACGCCAACTGTTCTGGTAGCGCCAGACCTGCGCAGCTCGATTAACTTCGCTGACCCACCGTTTATCTCGTGTAGAACTCTTCCATTTAGGTTCGTAGTTCCTGTCATCACCTGCAATCCACTGGTAGTGTCCTTTATGACAATCCCATCCTTTGTGCGGGAGTATGATGCAATCTTCAGGCCGTTCACGAACCTTGCAAAACAAAATGCTGTCAATGGGAGATGATGGCAGAAAAGTTTAAATATATTTTTGCAAATATACTTATTGTAACACTGGAGAAAAGCAGTTGCACCATGTCACTGGAAAGGACTCAAGATTAAGGGTATTAAGGTATTAAGGTTCGATTCCCAACTCGCCACGAAATTTGAAAAGTGGCATGAGGGCTGGAACGGGATCCACTCAGGCTCAGGAGGTCAACTGAGTAGAGGGCGGTTCGATTCCCACCTCAGCCATCCTCGAAGTGATTCTCCTACAGGCAAATGTTAGGCCACGGCCGCTTCCTTCCGTCTTCCTTGTCTATCCCTTCAGATCTTTCCATCCCCCACAAGGCCCCAGTTCGGTATAGCAGGTGAGGCCGCCTGGGCGAGGTACTGGTTCTCCTTCCCGACCTTACGTTTCATGCTCAAGGAAACTGCCCTTGAGGCGGTAAACCAACCCTAGAGGCTAAACGGATAAATAAATAAATAAATAAATAAATAAATAAATAAATAAATAAATAAATAAATAAATAAATAAATAAATAAATAAATAAATAAATAATATTTATAACAAAAAAGGCTTTTCCTGGAACAGTAAAATTCGTGATTACTTAACGATGATCAAACATGAAGTTCTATATGCTTCAGAAACGCTCAATTTGCAACATAGAAACTTAAAGGAACAATTAGAGATTAAAGAAAGAGAAATAACGATAAAATTTTAGGGCCCAGAATTAAAAATGTAATACATTAACTCAAACCCAACTCGGAGATATATTAAAAACAATTCTTAACTTACTGAAACAATGAAACTGCGACGAATTCAATTTGTAAGCCATTTGGAAAGAATGAATAACACCAGATTTATTTATCGAATACACAAATTTATGCAAATAAAAACGCACGAGATCAAAATGGTATAAGCAAGTAGAGAAAGACCTCACTGAATTAGGATCACCAAATATGCAGGATAAAAATGTAATCAGGAAAACTGTTCACGCAAGGGGATATGAGGAAGACGAGAAGAAACCAGCGCGACACACCTGGTCGGAGGAACTGAACATGGGGCTTCATTCGTTCCACTCTTGTCCCGGTCAAATGACTGGAAACAGGCTGTCGATTTTCACTTTTTTCACAGAAAAGTTGATTTCTGATGAGCAGAATATTGCTAAAGACCTAAATTTTTATATTTAAGTGGTTCCACGTGTTCCATAAGATAGTACAGACATAACAAAAAAATTGTTTATAGTAAAGCCTGTTAGAGAAAAATATTAAATAAAAATGCTTTCCAGGAAATTGAAGAAAATGAATAATAATAATAATAATAATAATAATAATAGTAATAATAATAATAATAATAATAATAATAATAATAATAATAATAGTCGCATGGCCTCAGCTACCGTGTGCAGACATTTCAATTTGACACCATCTAGCTGTTTTTCAGTGTTTTCGGAGAGCTGATATCCTTTCCGATTACTACAGTAAAATTTCTTTCATTAAGCATGTTGTCAATTAGTCGTGTTGTTTTTGGCATGGGATCACCAGTAGTAATGTATACAGCAGTCTATGTCTCCAAATTGTATCGTATGCAGCACTTAAGTCTATGTTTTTTGCTTCATTTGATATCCTGCTTCTATAAAGTGGTGAGAGATAGGACCTGATCTGTGCAGCTGCGGTTTAGGCGGAAGCCATCTTGTTCAACATGTAGATTCTCAGAAACCTTTTGGCAAATTCTGCTGTAAAACAGACATTTGAGAAGCTTATAGATGATACTCAGCATTGCAATAGGACGATAATTCTTTGGATAGTCACGTGGTTTACCCTGTTTGAGTATTGCAATCATTTTGTATTGAACTGTACCTATTGCTGTTATATCCGAGAAGATTCTGCTAACCATTGGTTTGCGCACTTCCCAGAGTGCAGGAGAAATTCTGGATGTATACCATCACTTCCAGGAGCTTTCCCGGCTTTTACATTTTTCATAGAGACCATGATTTCAGAGGTGGAGAAGGGGTTTGAGTACTCTTGCTGTTCACTGATATGTTTCTTTTTTTTTTAGGATCCTAAGTTTACGTTTAATTTACCGGGTGAAGAGTTTGTCTCTTGGTGCTCTCGACGTAGACAATACTGTATATGTGCTGCAATATTGGCTGATATGTGATTGTTCTCCCTCACCTCCTTCTTAGCTCCTCCTAATTTGTGTAATTTGGAAATTAAATGATTCGACAGTCTGGGTCCATCTGACACGGCGTGCTTCATCCAAGGTCTGTAGCAGGTCATCTGCAATTTCTTGATCTCCTCCCTTCAAGAATTCTTCACATAGTTCCTCACAAACTCATCTCAACCTGGAATATATTTCTTTCGGTAACCTCTGAGTATAGCCCTGTTTTGCTGCACATCCCACAAGTCTACCGTAATTACTAGCTTTTGGTGGGATCCAGCCCAGGCACTTGTCAAGATTGTCAGCAAATACATCCCATTCCGCCTTCTTGAAATTCCATCTTGGTTGAGTATGAGATGATATCAGTGGTATGCCAGTCCCTATTTAAAATATAACTGGACGGTGCTGACTGTGTGGAAAGTCTGGTAATACTAGGCGTGAGGCTCGTAGTGGCAGTCGGTTTTCGTTGCTGGTCACGAAACAAAGATCTCCTGCCTCCATGCTGCTGATTTAAAAGTCTTTAGCATCAAATACCAAATACAAGTTATTGTCTTCTGCCCATTTAACTAACGCTTCACCTTTTGTGTCCATGTTCCTGTATTTCCATTAGGAATGATGGCTGTTGAAGTCTCTAAGGTACACTGCGGGGTGTGGTGATGTTGTTAAGACTTGCATTAACCAGGGTATAGCTGGAGGTTTGTATATATTGGATATGGTTACATTATCTATTTTAATGAGTACTTCGTGAATTTCATTGAGATCAGAAGTTGAACAGAGTATATCATTTTCAACTTGTTCGAACATACGTTGCCACACCATAAGCATGATGGTATGTTGCTCCTAGTAATTCATAACCTGGAATTTTCCCTCTACACCTCAGTTCTTCTTCGTCTGCAGCATGGGTTTCCTTGATAGCAACAACATCGATTTCATTCTGTATTAAGATTTTTGTAGTACATGACATTTCGATCTACTTATGCCTTCTATGTTAATTTGGCAAATCCTGATAACAGGGTCAAGATTCTTAGCTGGAAAGCCCTGAAAAGGGCCATTTGTATTCACGTTTTGTGACATCAAGGAATGCTTGATGCTATATGGAGGTGGATGATGATGATTGTTGTTTAAAGGGACTAACATCTGCGTCATTGGGTCCTGGAAGATGATTATTATGGATACAGTACTATACTGTATAACGAGGCCTAGGTTATTGTCCGATTAGTTTAAACGGGCGGGCTATCGTTTTAACTAAACGAGCGTCAGAAATTGATGGAGAAAATGGAAGCATGTTTAAACATCTACTAAAGGCAATGCCTTGTCGCCGTAGCCACATCTGACGATCTTCTGCTAGCATCTTCATGTTGCTATATGAGCCACATGCCAGTTAACCCACGGAATTCTTGATGTAAGACATCCTTGGTCGTCCTTTGGGTCTTTTTATCAGTACTTTACCTTTAATGATGGTTTGGAGAAGAAAGTCATGTCTCAGTACGTGTCCAACTAAATACTAAAGTTAAACTGGTTTAATTTATACAAAGTTTAATTCAACTTGAAGAAAATTGTCCTAAGAGTTGTATATTATTGTTGACAGAGAGGAGCAATTATTTTACGTAGTTTCTGAAAAAACCCATGATCTACCACTATTTTTCATTTACAAAAGAGAACATGGAAAAAGGAAATACAATATTATGTTATTTTGCGCCTCGTACGGCGACGTAGGTATCTGATAGCGCGTTGGGAGCGGATCCGGGTTGGAGGAGTGGAGTGATAATTCTATTTTTATACAAAAAGCAGACTGTAGCTAACCTGTGAATATTTTCAGTTATAATTCTTAAAATGTTCCCCTCATAAGTGCCACCTGGAATGCGTCTCCCTTAAACGGAAGTTTTACCAAAATCTACATTTTCATTTAATGATCACTTACTTGTCGAAGACGGGACACGCCCAGCAAGTAATACGCTGGGTCCTTGGTTAGTCCCTTGTCCTGAACAACTTGTCCATAGTACTCTTGGTCCGCATTAATAGAGGGAATGAGCGTCTGTTTGATGTAACTGATGAGAGCGTCTTGATGATCGATGCTGCTGAACGCTGTGAGTCCATAGGCATCTCTGCCTTCCACTAGATTCTGGATTGTCCTTGTAGCATGGTAGGAAAGACTGTCTCTGATTCCGCTGATGATACACGCCAAGGTGACCGTAAATAACACGAAGACTCCGAGGTCAGAAAAGAAGCTCTTGATACTTGACTCTGCAGTAGCGATTCTCCTCAGAAGCTCCACCTACACAAGGCAAGTGAGAATATTACACCGACTAGCATACGCTATAGTGACTCAGCTACTGAGAAATATATCTGTTCTATCAATTCTGTTCTGACATTAATCTGAATGGAAATCATGCTGGAATATGAATTAAACCCAATACCGTAGACCCGTATTTCTTAACCACCGGACATCAATTAAAGACCTTCCCGGAATAAGGATGTAACCAACAAATATTTGAAAAGTGATATTTCAATGGAAATACAGTGTATCATCACGCCTCTGTGCTGTGCTGTCATCTTGTCTCTTATATTTGAACTTCAAGCTGGTTTACAGTCAGCAGAACTTTGTCCTCCGTTGTGTAAGGATGGAACATCAGTTAGGATGGTGGACAGTGCTTGTGTCGGTGTAATATGTCATTTAAATAAAGGCCATATACGAAATAACATCTATATTCTGAAATATTTTCTTGACATTTTATTGTTGTTATTTTTATTATTACATTAATATTATTTGCTATCATTTGTGTTCCGAGTGAACGTACAGCATTTCTCTTCTGTTAGCTGATGATTGATGAGGTGACCTTGCGCATGAACTTTAGAAATATACCGATATGCTTAGTTCTATTTTAAAGCTACATAAAACTCTTTATACTGAAATTGAAATGTTGACAGCTTGAACAGAATTTCATGCTCTACGAAACCTGTTGTACAAACACATATGATTATTATAAAATATTGCTATTTTAATACCTCTGTATTGTTTCTTCTTTTATTCTTCTTCTTTCAAGTTTATGACCACACAGGGTCACTTTAGTCAGTCCATTATACCAATCTCTTCGAAGGGACTGTTCGGGCCTTGCGATCCTCCCAGTACTTTTTCATATGTTCTGAATTTCGTGCCCTTTCTGGTGTTGAAAATTTTCGTGATTGGAATTTCTTTATTGTGGCTGTGAAGCGGATGTTTGTGTCCTGGATTTTTTGTTTAATTTTATCTCATATGTGGTGTATTCCGATGTAAGGACAATTTCCTTCAAATCCTCTCTTATTTCTTGATCCATTTGCATCCTGTTGTTATATTTTTTGAGTTGGGGTTATATTATACCATTTGTTTCAGAAGTCTCAAATCCTACATTCTCATCATGTATCCAAAAATCCCAGTCTTTTCTTACTCATAGTACCAGTAATGGGCTCCAATTCTTTGCAGATGACTTTGTTGGGTACTATCTGCCACTGTCCGTTTTGTCTGGTATTTATTTTGTTGATGACCGGGCGAGTTGGCCGTGCGCTAGAGGCGCGCGACTGTGAGCTTGCATCCGGGAGATAGTGGGTTCGAATCCCACTGTCGGCAGCCCTGAAGATGGTTTTCCGTGGTTTCCCATTTTCACACCAGGCAAATGTTAGGGCTGTACCTTAATTAAGCCTACGACCGCTTCCTTTCAACTCCTAGGCCTTTCCGATCCCATCGTCGCCATAAGACCTATCTGTGTCGGTGCGACGTAAAGCCACTAGCAAAAAAAATTGTTGATGCAGGTTCTTCCAATTCTTCTTTCGATCTTCTGGAGTCTGTAGATCTCTGATTGGTCGTTCAGGTTAAGGAGGGTCTATGCTGCATAAGTTGCTTCCGGTGTTTTGACTGGTTTATAGTGATTTCGTTTCCTTAGTATCAACAGGCATTTTTGTTTTGTTAGATGCCCCAGGTTAATTTTGTGCTTTAGCTAGCTTGTTTGTTCCTATTTGGATTGTTTATAATGTAAGAGGAAATATTATGTAGTAACTCATAAAATCCTAGTCATCTACGTCCTTCTAAAAAGGCTTTGGATAATGTTGTGTACGGCACGGTCGAACTGTTCGGCGGAACGGTCAATCACAGCTCTAAAGAGAGTAAATCATTATTTAAGGACTACCACAGTACAGAAGAGAAGAGAAGAGAAGAGAAGAGAAGAGAAGAGAAGAGAAGAGAAGAGAAGAGAAGAGAAGAGAAGAGAAGAGATGAGATGAGGCTTAATTCACTCTCGGTGCTATAGTACTTAGGGTAAGTTTAGGGACATTAGTGAAAAAATAATATATCATAAAAATAAATAAGCTACACAAAATATTTATGCAATGAAAATACAACCCTTTAAATTATACAACTAACTTACGAGTAGTCGATAGAGCCATCTCTATACTATCTGCCCTTATTCACAATACGGTTTGTCATGGAGTCAATAAGTTTCAGACACTCATTTTTAGAAACATCCTCTGGGTAATATAGAACTTCAATTAAGCAAATTCTTTGGTTTCAACTTCACCAATCTTGTAGTCATTGTATTCCATACATTTCCTTTTGGGTATAACTCTGGACTGCATGCAGAGTTTATAAATCATGGTCCTTTAACCACTTTAAAGTGATTTTTGATTTGTGTATCACGTATTGACTTGCTGATAAATAACGTTTCGCTAAGGAGATTAGCGACTAATAGCAGTATCGCTTCTTCTTACGTTTCACTGTTTATGGACCCATTAACATTTTTGAACTCCCAGGGGCCTTCGGACATAATGCAATCCTCTATCATAATCGTCTCTCCATCTTGATCGACGACAGGAGCCACGAATCAGGCAAGAACTTCTCTGTATTTTTTCTGTTCGTGAATAACTTAAAACGAGATTCGTCTCAGAAAACAGCACGTCTTCATTTTTCTTTCAACCGGTGACGACTCTGCCTACAAAACTCCAAGCGTGCTTTTCTGTGCACCCTAGACAAAAGAGGTTTCCGAAGGGCATAAGAAGACTTCATACTTTTTTCAGGAAACCTTGATAAAACTGTGTAGGCCATCCAAAAAATAAGTTTCCCTATTTCTTTTCTTGTAAACTTATTTAGCCGGGGAAAATGAACATGCGCGACAGATCTACGACGTAGCAATCATATACCGGCCGGACAAGTCCCGCCTGGTGTCAGTAGCGCAGCAGCAGTGGCTTGAAATAGCGGCTGTTATTCTTTCTTCCGCCGCCTGCGAGGTTCCGTATGTGATAAAGTTTCTACGGAAATTGCGGCTGGCCATTCAAAACAAGAGTCATGGAAAGTTCAGTGCAGATGTTGTGGTGATCCATGGCACTACTCGCCCACATACGGCTCGGCGCTCATCAACTGCTCTGCAGGAGTTCGGCTGGGAGGTATTTGATCATCCACCGCACAGTCCTGATCTTGCACCCGGTGATTTTAATATTTTCTTGCACCTCAAGAAATTCCTGTCCTCCTGTCAGCATTTTCACACGGACGAAGAACTGAAGATGAATGTCACACGCTGGTTCCAGTTCCAGGTGGCAGAATTCTACAACACCGGCGTACAAAAGTTGATACCACGATATTTATTTATTTATTTATTTATTTATTTATTTGTGCCTCAATTCTGCTGGTGATTATGTTGAAGAAGAGCTCCAACATTGCTGTATCGGGTACCAATACAGTTTTTCATGTAAATATATTGTCTTAGTTTTTAATAGGTAAACTTAATTTCTGGATGGCCTTCGTAATATTAAAATTGTGGATGTTCATTAAATTAGTTGGACTGCAAAAGTACCATGTCTTGGTACTCATATAAACGCGCGGATAAAGGCATAGGTGGGATTTAAAAAATATAGTAATTTGTTTTTATAATGTTTGAGGAATAACGAAAAGAAAATAGCTATTACTATATTTTTTAAATCCCACTTCTGTCTTTATCCGACTTTCTTTTCATGCTTTGTTCTAAGTAGCTATATTCCACGTACGTCTGTACACGAGATTTCATTAGCCTAACTTTAACAGACCAAAAGTAATGAATATATTCCATTAAATATCTAAGGGTTTTGGGCTATGTGACGGAAAGTTACAAATGCCCGTAAATAATTCATGGATAAAAACAGAAACTCGAAAAACTCGATTCTTTAGCACTATCGAATTGATGGGAGTAGAGAGATAAGGTCTTGATATACGACTTTGTAGTGGTGTTCCTAAGAACCTGTTCACAGAGCCAGAAATAATGCAGTCTGTAGACTGCAGTGTGTCATTCTTTCCTTTGCAGAAAAGGAAGTTCGTCTCATAGCAATGCAATTATAATACCGGCCCTTAGCAGTGCACCGCATTTCCATAATACAAATAGATTTTCCCTCGCGTACGTCGAAGATTTATCGGCTCCAGCTAACTGCAAAGGCTGATCTTTCTTACAGACTCCACGCGTATCACTTGTCATCATGTGAGAGGTTATTTTTAAAGATGCCAAAAGAATGTCCCGTTTCTCCATAACAAAATCTAGCACAACCAGCTTCTTGTAATTATATTTCTTTCCCATGATTAAATCTTTAAAACTGCCAGTACCACAATTATATCGTCAAGTTCGAGAAAATGAAGCATTAAAATACTATACAGTTTGTCCATGGAAGAAATTGAAAAGTAAAACTTAGATCATGGTGGAACTTTGCACTCTTCGGAGGCCACACGCCATTCTTCTTCTTCTTCTTCTTCTTCTTCTTCTTCTTTTATGACCACATAGGATCACTTTAGTCAGTCCGTCGTTCAGGTCTCTTTGAAGGGATTGTTAGGGCTTTGCGGTCCTCCCAGTACTTCTTCAGACGCTCCGATCTTCGTGCCCTTTCCTCAGTTGAAAATGTGCGTGTTGTTGGTTTGTTTTGTGTAAGGGTAAAGCGGAGGTTTGTATTCTTGAGTTTTGTATTCAATTTTATCTTTTTTTTGGTGTCTTCTGTTGTAAGGCCTATTTCCTTCAGATCCTCTCTTACTTCTCTGATCCATTTATTATTATTATTATTATTATTATTATTATTATTAGTAGTAGTAGTAGTAGTAGTAGTAGTAGTAGTAGTTTCCCCACAGCCAAAGAATGTCCAAAAATCATTCAAGGCTTATATCAATTATCACATTGTTTCGGTATTGTAGGAGCTTTGTATTACATTCATATTAAGAATTTATTGAATGCTGTGATATAACATTCCGTTCTTTCATTTTTCAAGCACACTCGCACACTTTCAAATTAAATCCATAATAACGTTTGTCTCGTGTTCATTATATTAGCACTCCTTTTGCCTCTTGCTGCAGTCGTGCTAGACTGTGCGTACTCGCCCAGTTTGAACTGTAATGTGGAGGCTGAAGACCGCGGCGGCGTCATCAGTCACATGAACAGCAAGAACTCGTGGTGCCATAGTGTAAATAAATAAATAAAAAAAGACTCAAGAACTCAATCTAAAAGATGTCGTTTTTGTTTGGTGTCCAAAGTTTTTTATTCTGTTTTTCAGGGAACGTTTAAATTTTTTGAAAGAAAATAATTTCAGTGTGGTGCTTTAAGAACATGAAATGAACTGTGAGAAGAAAATTTGTATCTCTTTAGTGTATATTTTATGTGCTTGCTCTTTTAGTGAACATTATGTCCTTATTTTTCAGTGACGTTTTTCCTTTGTTTTTCAGTGACCTTTTTTTAAAAAGATAAATTAATTATATTTTAAAATATGCAGAAACTGGGCTGCTAAAATAGTGAATAAATTTTTTATTTTTGGAGCTGTGCTCCAAATTAAAGGGGGGAGTATGCTGTGATTATTGGGATTATATTATTTGGACTCGGAAAATGGCGATGAAATTGTATATATGTAATGTATTTATTCATTTTTTTTCCCTTTTGTCTCTTCTCGGTATGTGAATTTTGGAATTGTTTGATTTGTTTGATGTTAATATGATTTTAAAATTATTCAATCGTCATGGTAATTCTGGTGCATACTGTACCACACGCGCCACATCTGCGTGGGAGATTTCCGATTTCGTAAAGTTGCATCAGTTTCGTAATTTCTCGAGGATTCCCAAATGTTCTTGGTCAGCACTAATTTCTGTGCTCCAATTGGAGAAAATAAAAGTGAATGTGATTGGTAGGTGAAGGAAAAGATCGGACGCTCATTGGCCATTTCTAAGATTTCCTAATTTCCGGAGTGAAGCGTTGTCGCTAGAGCCTGGCTCTGCGAAGGCGTCTTTTCTGTTTGACGAGTGAAGGGAACGGTCACCTCCTAAGGTATGGGTCTTCTTGGCCCCTCCATCCGGTAAGCACTTTATTATTTTTCACTTTTCTGGTATTCAGTTTCAAATGTAGTGTTTCGTTTAATTTCCTTTGCCGGAGCGTACCCGTGTTTCCTTTAGCTACCAAATTTAATTAATATGACTTAGCCATTTCGGTAAGTCGCCTCATCTTTGCAAAGAGACAGTTCCCGTTTTGTTTTTCTGGTAAATTAAATTTTATACGCCGTTTGATGTAACCAATAAATGTAAATTCTCTTCGGGACTGTCTCGTTCTTTCTGTTTCATCGTGGAGTATTCCCCTTTAGGTCAGGTACCCTTTCTCAGAAGTGTTTTTGAGGGGGATACCCACTGAAGGCGCTCTGCTCCATAATTATATTTTAATCGTTATTTCCTTACATGTACATCTTCACTTTAATGTAAATTTACCTTTCTCTTACTTCTTTCAAACTGGTTTGGTTTTAAAAATTATCGCCACAAACAGTGGAACGTCATGTACAGTGTTCCGGAGAAAAATTACATAATTGATATCTAACCTCGAGGTATACTGTAATAACAGCTGTAATAATGTCGTCAAATTTTAATGGTGTATTTGTTATTGTTTTATATTTGAATTTGCATCGAAATTGTTAAGTAAAGTTTAGGATTACATTGACTTCGCTTCTTCAGTATTACCAATACCTTCCACTCCCTGGATATGGTTCCCAGCCGCTTCCCTGTTATCCTTTCGTAGCCGTCATGTTGGTTATCCTGTTCGTTTTAGTTTCTGTGGTTAAAGTGTTTATAATTTAATTTCGTACATGTTGATATGCCTCGTATAGTGTACATATTTGGTAAATGCACAACGGTAGCAAATATTTTCTCTTTATTATTTCTGTAACTTGTAACCCCTAGGGGAGGTTACAGAATACATAGCCAGCAAAATTGTTGATTGATTCATTTGAACGAAAATTACATAGCAACATGTTTACTGTATGTAGATCACTAGAAATGTAGCTTAGTAAATAAAAATGAATGTTATTAATATATAAATATATATTATTGTTCAGTTCAGTTAGCGAAATATCGCAACAACTAATTGAGTTTAGCAACGGCATTTAGATCGAGTGCCTCATCATTTCCAGGATTGGGGTCTTCATTTTTAACCATTAAGTAAGTCTCCTTCATTTTCTCTTCCAATCTTACGTGCAATATTATGCAATGCAATACATGCTAATATCACCTTTGTCACTTTTGTTGGACATAATCGTAAGTGGTGTAAGCAGGGAAAGGTTCATTCAAAATTCCAATACTATTCTCAACAATAATCCGTTTCGATTTATGTGCCTTATTAAATCGTTGTTCAACAGCATCGTCAGGATTTCTATTAAGAGGGGTATTACTCACTCTTTTAGTCCATAGGCAATCCTGAGAGTGGCCTCTAACCTGAGTCAAAACGTCTACATACGGCAGTGTTTCTTAGGACCCTGGAATCGTGCACGCTACCTGGCCAGCTAGCATTAACACTCTAGAAGGTAAAGTCTGCACAGCTAATGACCATACTTTTGAGAGAATGATGCCCATGTCTATCAACAAACACCTCTTCGAGCTCAGCGACGTGGCATGCTCTCTATCAGATGGTCCGAGAGCTCTTGTGGCAGTCGATCCCATTCCTCCGAAAGGGCAATGCGAAGGTCTTGGAGAGTCTTTGGTGGAGGTTGACGGGATACAATTCGCCTCCCCAATGCATCCCAGGCATGTTCTATA